>NW_006399988.1:1959355-1990716 GCF_000299155.1 Elephantulus edwardii
GTATTCCCTGCTTTCAGCTAAGATCCATCTAACAATATCTAGCTACAATATCCCTAGTACCATGACCTCTTCTAAACCCAGTCTGGACTTCTGGCAGTTCTCTGCTGATGTGCTGTTCCAGTTGTTTTTGGTTAATCTTCAGTAGAATCTTGCTTACATGTGAAATTAATGATATTGTTCTATAGTTTCCACCCTCTGTTGGGTCACCCTTCTTTGGGATAGGAACAAATACAGATCTCTTCCAGTCAGTTGGCCAAGTAGTTGTTCTCCAGATTTCTTTGCACAACTTGGTGAGCACATCCAGGGCAGCTGAAATATCTCAATTGGTATGCCATCTATTCCTGTGGTCTTATTTTTTGCCAGTTCTTTCAAAGCAGCTTGAACTTCTTCTTTATCACCATAGGCTCTTACTCATATGTTGTTTCATGAAATTCTTCTGTGTCTTCCAATTCCTTTTGATACAGTGACTCAGTATATTCTTTCCATCTTTTTTTAATACTTTCTGGATGACTTAATATTCTGCCCAAATCATCCTTGATTATAGCAACTCGAGGTTTGAGTTTGTTCTTCAGTTCCTTGAGCTTAAGAAATGCTGAGCGAGTTCGGTCCTTTTGATTTTCTGACTCCAACTCCTTGCACATTTCATTGTAATATTTTGCTTTGTCATCCCGTGCTGCCTTTTGAAATCTTCTATTCAACTCTTTACCATCTTGAATTCTTCCTTGTGCTTTGACTTCTCTGTGCTCCAGCGTGATTTTCAGAGTCTCTTCTGACATCCATTTTGGTCTTTTCTTCTTCTTCTGTATTTGCAATGACCGTTTGCATTCTTCCTGGATGATAGCCTTGATATCCTCCCACAACTCATCTGGTCTTCGCTCATTAGTGTTCCTGAGATGGTTCTGAAATTCATGTGGAATAGACTCAAAGTCGTATTTTGTTTCCCGTGGACTTGGTTTAATTTTCCTCAGCTTCAGCTTGAACTTGCATATCAGTAGTTGGTGATTTGTTCCACAATCAGCTCCTGGCCTAGCTTTCACAGCTCATATTGAGCTTCTCCAATGATTTTGTCTGCATATGTAATCAATCTGATGCCGTTGCATATCATCAGGTGAAATCCACGTATATAACCTGCGTTTATGTCTCTTAAAAAACGTATTTGCGATGAATAAGTCATTGATTGTGCAAAATTCAATCATTCTCTCTCCAGCTCCATTTCTGTCACCGAGTCCGTGTTTTCTAACTACTGAATCTTTTTCTCTGTTCCCAACTTTTGCATTCCAGTCACCCATATTTATCAACACATCTTGATTGAATGTTCACTCGATCGCTGACTGTAAAAGTTGGTAAAATTCTTCTATTTCCTCTTCCTTGGCTCTGGTTGTTGGTGCATATACCTGAATGATAGTGGTATTCACTGGCCTTCCTTGTATGCATATGGATATTATCCTGTCACTCGTAATATTGTACTTCAAGATGGATCTAGCAATGGCTTTCCTAACTATAAAAGCAACTCCATTTTTTATCACCTTTTCATCTCCAGAGTAATATATCATGTGATCATCCGACTAAAAATGCCCCTTGCCAGTCCATCTCAACTCCCCAATGCCTAGTATGTCAATATTTATGTGTTCCATTTCTTCCTTAACAATATATAATTTTCCAACATTCAGACAACAATACTACAAAATTATAAATTAATAACAATAGAGTAAAGGAGAAAAAACCCACACATTTGGAAGCTGAACAACACCTTGCTTGAATGAGTGGGTAATAGAAGAAATAAAATATGAAATTAAAATGTTTCTTGAAACAAATGACAATGAAAACATAATTTACAGAAACCGCTGGGAAACAGCCAACACAGTAATTAAAGATCAACTTATGGGAACAAGCAAACACATAAAAAGGCAAGGAAAATTAATAATTGGCTTTCTGATCCCATATCTTCAACAAATTGAAAAAAAAAAAACAACCCAAACACACCAACCAACAAACAAAAAACCAGCAAGAAAACCTGGCACCTTCAGAAAAAAACCCCTGAAATTATAAATATTAAGACAGAAAGAAATGAACTAGAAAACAGAAAAACAATTAAAACTATCAACAATGTCAGGAGTTGGTTATTCAAAAAGGTCAATAAAATCTACAAACCACTAGCAAAACTAACAAAAGACAAGACACACTTCACCTCCCCCACATCCTGAAATAACTTTTGGTTTATTACAAATATTTGGTTTTGGCTTCCCATAGACTGGAGTAATCGAGGTGGGTGTGTCAGAGACAGTGATATTGGCACAAGACAAAGCAGGGTTTACGGCTGTTGTACATAGAGTCACTATGAGTCACAAGCAACTTGATGGCACATAACAACAACAACAACATTGATGACTTTGAGCCACCCTTTGTCCTTGGCATTGCCTCCTTGAGCTTCGCAGCCCCTCCCACGGCCCCATCCATGACTATGGCCCCAACCCCACATACTGCTGCCAAAGCCTTCGTGGAAACTGCTTCAGGTTCCCATCCCAGGGACTCCAGGACCTCTTGGCCCTCCTGCTGCACCATTGTCATCTGCCATTTGGTGTTTTCTCTGAGAAGAAGCTAATGTAATTTTAAGTGTCCAGATTTCCTAGACCACATTTAAGGAAGTCATCTCTAGACTTATGGAAGTTGTTGCTCTTCATCTGGCACACAAATTGCCAACACACATGATACTGGTTTTATCATCTATCCAAACACTTCACATGCTCTTCAAATCAGGGAAATCAGAGATTCTAAACATTTTCTGGGTCAATAAAAGAAGATATGTAATCAGTAGACTATGGAGATCTGGTTTTTCCTTGCCACAACGGATTGAGTTGAGAAGATGGGAAAGTAGAGGCGATTCTTGGCCTGAGTACAGATGTAGAAGGGACAGTGACAGTATAGGGAGACTGGTTGTGCAGGGCAAGGGACCTCCACTTCCCTTGTTGCTGGTTTTGGGTATTTGTGTGACACCTGAAATATATTGGGAGGAATTACTTGATTGTGGCATGAGAATGATATTATTTGAGTAAATCTGCATGGGAAGGAGCAATGCAAGGAGCAGCCCCATCCCAAGACTGGCCACCATTGCTTTGTTCATGCTTGCTTTGTAGGTGCGTAGCCCATCTCTGGGTGCTGAGAGTGCAAAGAGTGGGTGTAGCAAGGTAGGGAGCTACATAGTACTTATTTTTATGTATGTTTTTACAAGAGCTATAACAGCAGCACTAATCTAGAACAACAACAGCAACGTTAACACTGGTCTACTATAACAGCAACAGTAAAACTAATCTACCACAACAGTAACAGTAACACTAATCTACTACAAGAACAAAATTATTCTACAATAACAAAAGCAACAACAGCAGCAGCAGCAACACTAATCTATACCACTACCACCACCACTAATCTACAAAAGAACAACAGCATCACTACTCTACTGTGACTGGAGTGATTAGTGCCCATCCAATTTCCTGGGATCTTGTATAATTTAATTTTTGTTTGTTTTGTTTTACCATTAAGAATATATAGATCACAACGTCACAAATTCAAAAGCTTCTACATGTTCGTTTCAACGGCATTGACTATATTATTTAAATTTTGCAACCATACTGGAAGTTCCTCTTCAACTAAAAAAATTCACTGTCCCTCAGGTTTTACTTTAATCTTAACATTTGCTGTTGTCACTTTGTCCCCTATAAATAGTTCTTAGGAGATCATAAAATGCAAGTAAGTGTTTGAGGTTTGTGTTTTGTTTTGTTTTTTAACCAGTTAAGCTAACCTATTGTTTGGTTTTATGAAGATACTATGGGATATTTTTTGTTTAAGATTTAAAGGTTACCTCAGGGCAATAGTTTCATGGTTTCATTCAACCTCCATGGCTCCAGAAAGTCTGGAGTGCATGAGATTTGAAATTCTGTTCTGAACTCTGAACTCTTCTCTTGATCCATAATTTTCATTGGATGATTTTTGTGAGTAGGTTACAGGACTTTCTTCATAGTCAATCTTTAGTTAGTAAGCACACAGAAGCCTATTCAGCATCATACCAACATACAAGTGTCCACTGATAGTTTAGGGGTGGCTACCCATGAGGTACATTGATCAGAAATTGGACCCAAATCACCTATGTGAGGGGGAAAAAAGATAGCTTTATCACTGAAACACCAATGTCTTATGTAGAGGTGTGTACATGGTTCGAGAAACCCATTAAAGTGCTTTCCTGCTCTTAAGTTATAGATCTAATGTATTAAAAATGCATCACATTTAGGAAGACATATATGGAACAACAATATTGATTGATACATTTATAGCCTTTAATAGTCTACGAAAGACTTTCATATGAACTATCTCTTGATTCTTAGGTAGACCTGTGTAGTTGGATGTGTACAGTGTTCATGCATAGGTGAAGCTCAGAGGAGTTAAAATTAACAAGGAAGATCACTTTCACCTTATCCTTCAGCTCAGGGACACTAGCATGGTCTAGGACACATCCTTATTGTGCAAGTCTGAGTAGTAGAATCTGTGCACTATCTCTGGGAAAGCTGCTCCTGAAGGTCAATGGATCAACTGGAAGCAATACTTTGTGTATTTAGATACTCTGTAGGAGGTTTTAGAACTTTTGCCCTAATTACATCCCTAGAGAGGCACCAGAGCCCTGATGACAGTTATTTTAGGGCACTGGTGCAGAATAGCAACTGCGTTGTGGCAAGGATGCCTCAAACATCTGTGTGAATCTGAAGTTTCATGGCATTTCCACAGAGGTATAGGGAAGAAAATATGAGCATCTTATTGAAAATATCAAATTTATTATGCAGTCAACTCCACTTGATTTGAAGTCCACAGTGAGTTTATTTTCTTTATCCATGGATCTGACAAGGAATAGCAAATGTCTATTCTCTGGAGATCTCGTGCTCTAATTGCATGCACTCCCTTCTTATGTTATACCATTAGAATCAAGAATCTAGAATTCCCATGATAGGTAGAAACAGAGAAGGTTACCCTAGACTCCTATGTATGCCCTACCACCTCAGAAGTGGAATATCTCTATCATATGTCTTCTTTCATAGGTGAGACATGAAAGAACAAGTACAAGTACAAGCGTGAATCCTGCTCTTCTTCAAACCTTGCTCTCAATGGACAATACCAGGGGTTAGGTAGCCCATGGACCAGATATGGCCCATTGTTTTTCTTCATATAGCCTGTCAGCTCAAGGATGTGTGGTTATGTGTGTGTCTTTTAATAACTATATAAATACTTGTATAAAGTATGCTCAGTTTTGTTTCTTGTCTCACAAAGTCTTAAATATTTACTGTCTGGCCCTTCATAGAAGAAAATGTGCTGACCTCTGCACTCCATTATGTTGTATTCTAATTTCTAACGAGTAGAACTTTGAAGGGACTGGCTTAGAAATAAATCCTCCTGAATAATTGTGGCTTCTTTTATACAAGAATAGGACAGGGGACAGGAAGATATCTCAACCATGCCTGTTAGAGAATATGAAAAGTCAAATGTAGATACAAACAATCACATGTAATGTCTGATCAATTTTAATCATATAGTTAAGTTAGTTTATGTCTCACCTACCTCCTTATTCCTCATGACAGCTGAGGCTAGCTCAATATGGGAAAGTTGGTTGCCATTAATAAAAATCATTCAAAAATGGCAGGGCATTTCAGTGAAGTGTAGCAAATTGCTTATTTGATTAGATTTTTCCCTTAGGCTTTATACTTTCCTAGGGCTACCTTAACAAAAGATCATAAAATGTAAAGCTTAAAATGACAGAAATTTATTATCTCACAGTTCTAAAAATTTGAATCCAAGATGTTAACAAAACCACTTATCTCTGAAGTCTCCAGGCGAAGACCCTTTCTTATTCTTTTCCTGCCTCCTGGCAGTTCCTGGTAATCTTTAGTGTTGGCTGGCTTCTAGATTCATCACACTATTCTCTGCAGCCGTTGTCACATGATTGTCTTATTTTTGTGCCTCTCTTCAGGTCTTACCTCTTCTTATTCAAGGATACTCCTCAAAATAGCTACTGTCAAATCAGAACCAACTCACAGATGGCCCTTACATTTCCAACTCTGCAACTCACACAAAAAGAGGTTGGAAGTCTTCTGCCTGTGGAATCACTGGTAGATTCTAGCTATCAAAAAATTTTAGTCTTTAGGTTAGCAGCACAATTATTCCCTAAAGACTACCACCCGCCTGAGTTCTCTCTACAGGTACTCTTCTCCACCCCCCCCACCCCGCCCCCGGCTTATTTGTTTTCCTTCCTTGTTTTCAAATGGACTTTTGTACAATCAGGCATAAACATTGTGCTTTATTCATGTATATTGTGTTTTACACAATCATTCATATACGTCGTATTTTATGTAATGAATTAGTGTTGATCAATGCCTTTTATCACCCTTTCTCTTCAAATCCCCATTGCACCTTTTCTATTCTTTCACAAAGCCCCACCATTCCTCCACTAATCTCTGTTGCCCTAGTGGGTTTTTTGTTCATTTCCCCCTTTCTACTCTCCTTTTGACCTTTGTCCTCTTCTTTAGAACAAATATACATAGTCTATTAGTTAATTACAATAGCCATATTGTCCTTTCATAAAATCTTTCCAGGTTGATCCTCACTTTTATTGGTCTTTTACAGTATTCATGGTCTGTACATTTTTTCCTGCTCTCCTCATCCTCCCCAGCCCTCAATTATCCCATTTTCACAGTAGCCATCTTATACAACATTTATTCTTTTGTGACTGAATTATTTCACTTAGCATATTGTCTTCTAGACACACTCACATTCATTGTTCTTTAGTGCGGCATAATATTCAATTGTGTGAATGGACCACAATTTTTCTAACCATTTGTTGATGAGCATTTGAGTATTTCCATTTTCTTGCTTTGTGAATAATGCTGCAATGAACATAAGTGTATGTATCATCATTTGTGCCTTGTTGTTGTTGTTGTTATGTGCCGTCGAGTCGTTTCCGACTCAGAGTGACCCTATGCACAACAGCCCTAAACCCTGCTCTATCCTGCGCCAACCACACCGCCTCTGACACACCCATCCCGATTACCCCAGTCACTGAATCAATCCATCTCATAGAGGGTCTTCCCCTCCTGCGCTGTCCCTCCACCCTCCCAAGCATGATGTCCCTCTCCAAGGACCCGTCCCTCCTGGCAACATGTCCAAAGTATGTCAGACGAAGCCCCAGAATCCTTGCCTCCAAGGAGTAGCTTGGTTTAATCCTCTCCAAGAGAATCTGTTTGTTTTCCTCGCAGTCCAGGGTACATTCAGTACCCTTCTCCAGCACCACAACTCAAAAGCATCCACTCTCCTTCTGTCCTCCCTAGTTATTGTCCAACTCTCTGATGCATAACAAGCGATTGCAAAGACCATGGCCTGTATCAGGCGCACCTTAGTCTCCATAGAGACACTGTTGCTCCTGAGTACCTTTGAGAGGTCCCTAATAGCAGACTTTCCCATCGCGATACGCTTTTTGATTTCCTGACTGCTGGTACCAAGAGTGTTGACTGTGGAGCCGAGCAAACTGAAGCTGTGAACACTCTCAATCTCTTCGTCATGCATCCTGACGCTGCCAATTGGTCCAGTGGCGAGAATCTTTGTCTTCTTGACATTGAGCCTTAGTCCATACTGAAGGCTGCAGTCCTTGACCCTTCGCAGCAAGTGCATGAGGTCCTCCTCAGTTTCAGCAAACAGGGTTGTGTCATCTGCATAACGCAGATTGTTAATAGATCTTCCACCAATCCTGATGCCACAATTCTCCTCATAGAGCCCAGCTTCTCAGAAAATCTGCTCTGCATACATGTTGAAAAGGTATGGAGACAGGATGCATCCCTGGCGTACACCCTTCCCAATTTTGAACCATGCAGTGTTGCCCTGCTCTGTTCTGACTACTGCCTCTTGATCCAAGTACAGGTTTCACATTAGCACAATTAAATGTTCTGGGATTCCCATTCTTCTCAGAGTCAGCCTTAGCTCTGATTTTCTTAGGACATACTACTAATAGTAGAATAACTGAGTTGTATGAGATTTTTACATTCATTTTTTTGAAGAAATGCCATATTGCTTTCCAGTGGGTGTACCAGTTCACAACCCTCCCAGCAGTTCATAGAGTTCCAGTCTCTTCATCCTTGTCAAGAATCATTGTTTGCTGTCCTGTTGACCTTTGCTCCTGCTACTGGGGTGGTTGTTTTGATTTGCATCTCTCAGATTGCTATTGATTTTGAACATTTTCTCATGTGTTTGTTGAGTCTTTAGAGTTTTCTATATACAAGATCATACCATCTGCAAGCAAGAATAGTTTTACTTCCTCTTTGCCAATTTGGATACCTCTTATTTCTTTATTATGGACTGCCAAGAAAACAAATAGGTCTGTCTCGAAGAGGGTGAAACCAAGTTTCTCCTTGGAGGCTACGATTTTGAAGCTCCATCTCACATATTTTGGGCACATGGCCTAGAGAGACCAGTACTTGGAGAAGGACATTTTGCTTGGAAAGGTGGAGGGAGAGCGCAAAAGAGGAAGACTCTAGATGAGATGAATTGATACAGTAACTGGGGCAATGGGAGTTAGTGTGTCAGAATTAATGAGACTGGCTCCGGACAGGGAAGGGTTCAGAGCTGCTGTACAGAGGGTTGCTATGAGTCCCAAGTGACCAGACAGTACATAACAATAACACAACCCAGTAGTGATAGCTTCCACATAGTGGTTTGTTTGGGTTTTAGGATTTTTGTTAGTTTATTTTTTGTTTTGTTTTTGTCCCATATCCTCTTGCTGTTACTATCTAGTTTCATGGCATTGTGGTCTGAGAAGATAACTTTGTATTTTTTCAGTACTATATGCACTTGAGAAGATAGCAAACTGAGTTTTGTTAAATGTAGTACTCTGAATCATGTAGTGTCTCCTTGCTCTGTTCTGACAACTGCCTCCTTGTCCAAGTATACGTTTCACATTAACACAATCAAATGTTCTGGGATTCCCATTCTTCTTAGAGTTAGCCACAGTTTGTTGTGATCCACACAGTCAGATGCCTTTGCATAACCAATGAAACACAGATAGACATTCCTCTGGTATTCCCTGCTTTTAGACAAGATCCATCTAACATTAGCTACAATACCCCTAATACCATAACCCCTTCTAAACTCAGCCTGCATTTCAGTTGGCAGTTCTCTGTTGATGTGCTGTTCTAGTCATTTTTGGATAATCTTCAGCTGAATCTTGCTTGCATGTGATATTGTTCAATGATTTCCACACTCTGTCAAATCAGATTTTTTTGAATTGGGAACAAATATAGATTCTTCCAGTCTGTTGGCCAAGTGTTGTCCTCCAGATTTCTTGGTACAACTTGGTGAGCACATCTAGGAGCAACTGTTAGTTGAAATATGTCAATTGGTATACTATTAATTCCTGGGGTCATATTTTTTCCAATTCTTTAAAAGTAGCTTGAACTTCCTCCCTTATCATCACAGGCTCTTGCTAATAAGTTGTTTCATGAAATTCTTCTGTGTCTGTCAATTCATTTTGGTAAACTAACTCTGTATACTCTTTCCAACTTCTTTTAATATTTCCTGGATCATTTGATATTCTATCCAAAGCATCCTTAAGTATTGCAACTTGAGACTTGAATTTGTTCTTCAGTTCCTTGAGCTTAAGAAATGCTGAGTGAGTTTGGCCCCTTTGATTTTCTGACTCCAGGTCTTTGCACATTTCATTATAATACTTTTCGTTGTTTTCCCGTGCTGCCTTTTGAAGTCTTCTGTTCAGCTCCTTAGTATTTTGATTTCTTCCCTCTGCTTTGGCTTCTCAGTGCTCTAGTGCAATATTCAGAGTCTCTTCTGACATCCAGTCATTCTATCTCCAGCTTCATTTCTGTCACCAAGTCAATATTTTCCAACTACTGATTCTTTTTCTCTTTTCCCAACTTTTGCATTCCAGCCACCCATTATTATTATTAATGCATCTTGAATGCATGTTTGATTGATCTCTGACTGCAAGAGTTGGTAGAAATCTTCTTGTTCCTCTTCTTTGGCTCTGGTGGTTGATGCAGATATCTGAATGATAGTGGTATTCAGTGGACTTCCTTGTATGCATATGGATATTATCCTTTCACTCACAATATTGTATTTTAAGATGCACCTAGAATTGGGAAGGTTTACTCCAGGGATGTGTCCTATCTCCATACCTTTTCAATATATATGCAGAACAGATTATCTAGGAAGCTGGGCTCTTTGAGGAGAAATGTGGCATCAAGATTGGAAGAAGATCCATCAACAATCTGTGTTATGCATATGACACAATCCTGCTTGCTGAAACTGAGGAAGAACCTGAAGTACTTGCTGCAGAAGGTCAAGAACAGCAGCCTTCAATGTGGATTGAAACTCTGTATAAAGAGAACAAAGATTCTGGGCTGATTGGCTGCATCATGGTGGATGGTGAAGAGATTGAGATTGTTAACAGCTTTAGTTTGCTTGGCTCCACAATCAACACTCTTGGCACCATCAGCCAGGAAACTAAAAGACGAATTGCATTGGGAAAGTCTGCAGTTAGAGACCTCTCCAAAGTACTGAAGAGCAACAATATCAGTCTGGATACTAAAGTGCTCCTGATACAGGCTATAGTTTTTGCAATCACTTGCTAT
Source organism: Elephantulus edwardii (assembly GCF_000299155.1). NCBI lineage: Eukaryota > Metazoa > Chordata > Mammalia > Macroscelidea > Macroscelididae > Elephantulus > Elephantulus edwardii. The sequence goes on from NW_006399988.1 coordinate 1,970,026, forward strand.
GCATCAGAGACCTAGACATTGTCTAGGGATAAGAGAAGGAGAATTGATGCCTCTGAACTGTGGTGTTGGAGAGTATCGAAAATATAATGGACTGCTAAAAGAATGAACAGGTTCATCCTAGAGAGCATTACACCAGACTCCTCCTTGGAGACAAGGATTCTGAAGCTTTGTCTGACATACTTTGGGCATGTTCCAAGGAGGAACTAGTCCTTGGAGAGAGAGGTCATGCTTGGGAGGTTGGAGGGACAGCGCAGGAGAGGAAGAGCCTCTATGAGATGGATTGATTCAGTGACAGGGGTAATGAGGGTAGGTGTGTCAGAAACAGTGAGATTGGCACAGGATAGAGCAGGGTTTAGGGCTATTGTACATAGGGTCATTATGAGTCACTGGGGACCCGATAGCACATAATAACAACAACAGTACTCTGAACACATCTGTGAGGTCAAATTGGCTAATTGTATAGTTTCGTTTTGTTCATCTTTATTGAGTTTGTTTGAATTGCCCTGGTTTTTATGGAGAATGGTGTGGTGATGTCTCCCATTGCTAATATGGGTTGTCTATCTCTTTCTTCATGCCTATTAACATTTATTTTATGTATTTTGCAAATCTATTATTTGGTGGTCGATATTAATTAAAGTTATGTCTTCATGTTTTATTGTTTCCTCGAGCATTAAATAATGTGTTTCCTTGTTGATTTTATCAGAAATTTGTGCTGCCTTTCTTGCTTTCTTATGTTATACCTTTTGCTTGGTACATGGATTTCCTGCCCTTTGGTATATAATCCATCTTTCTTCACTTCCTATATGTATTTCTTGTCGACAACATATTGATGAACTTTGTTTCGTTATCCATTCTGTTACTCTTTTCTCTTAATTGGTGCATTTTAGCTGTTCATATTTAATGTGATTATCAACAGGCTAAGTTCTAGTATTTAGCATTAAGTTTTAGTATTTAGAATTTAATATTGTTAAGACATGGAAGTATTAGTATTCAGTATTTAGTATTAGTATTTAATATTAAGTATTTAGGATTAGCATTTAGGATTAAGTTTTAGTATTTAGTGTTGCTAAGAATTTAAAGTCTCCCTCCACTCTGGAAATCAGCTCCTCTCCTTAAAAAGCAAAAGAAAAACTCCTTCATTGGCACACAATCCCCGCCCCCCCCCACACACACCACCCCCCCAAGTATACTCCACTCTGCAACCCTCATACCGGACTCTTATGATAATCATAATGCCCTAAAATATATTAATTTTAAACTATTCTCTCCCTCATCAGCTTCAATGCAGTAAAAATAATTTATCCAGTTTTTCTCAGTTTTACCCCCATCCCAGTGTCAGCCTCATTCTACAACAGTGGCACCATATAATATTTGTCCTTTCGTGACTGAGATATTTCACTCAGCATAATGTCCTCCAGGTTCACTCATTTTGAATAATATTGCATGAGTTCCTTGTTTTTCAATGCAGCATAGTATTCCATTGTGTGAATATTCCACAGCTTCTCTATCCATTCGTTTATTGATGGGCACTTGGGTTGTTTCAAACTCCTTGCTATTGTGAACAAAGCCGCGATATACATGGGTGTGCATATATCTGCTTGGATGTTGTTTATGGTCTCTTTAGGGTATATTCCCAGTAGTGGAATTGCTGGGTCAAATGTTATCTCTATTTGCAACTTTTTGAGAAAGCGCCACACTGCTTTCCACAGTGGTTGCACCATTTTACATCCCCACCAACAGTGAATAAGGGTTCCAGTCTCTCCACAACCTCTCTAGCATTTGTTGCAAGCTGTTCTGTTAAATTTTGCTATTCTCACTGGGGTGAGATGATATCTCATAGTTGTCTTAATTTGCATCTCTCTCAAAGCTAGGGATTTTGAACATTTCTTCATGTGCTTGTTGGCCATCTGAATGTCTTCTTTGGTGAAGTGTCTGTTCATATCCTGTGCCCATTTTTCTATTGGATTATTTACCCTTATCTTGTTGTGGTGTTCAAGTATTTTATAAATTCTAGATATAAGTCCCTTATCTGACATGTCATTACCAAACACTTTTTCCCAGTCTGTGGCTTCCCTTTAAACCCTGTTGGAGAAGTTTTTGGATGTGCATAGGGGTTTGGTTCTTAGAAGGCCCCACTCATCTATTTTATCTTCTCCTGTTTGTAAGTTTTTCTCTGAGAAATTTTCATGCTGCCTTTCATTCACTGGGTGTGTGCAAGACCTTCCCTTTCACCAGTGTTGTAATTGTTAGGTGCTGTCAAGTCAAGTACAACTCATATCAACCATATGAATAACAACTCTGAACCTTATCCTATCCTGTACCATACTCACAATATACTGGGGAATGTTGGGGAGGAAGGAAGGGCCTCTGGCCAGGACAGATCGCCTAAGCTCCGGATAAGTACAAGCCTCTCAATGGCCTTTAATACGGAGTAGAGAAAGCTTTCCTGTGCTTGGCTGTATCAGCTTAGGAAAGCTCACCTCCTGGGAAGTTGGCTGCCGCATTTGTTGAGCTGGGAGTAGTCTGCATAAGGCAGAGATTCTCCTATCCAATCCACATTTCCTATGTCCGTAAGCCCACCCTATCCTGTCTTCCCGTTTACTTGTTTGTACATAAGTGTGCTGCAGGCCCCAATAAAATTGAGTTGGATTGACTCTCTGAATGGCTCCCAGAGTAGTGTGTCTCTGTAGTACTTATCAGGGTATCACTGCTCATTGATTTGATAGTAATCATCTCAGTCTACTACCCATGGCAGCAGTGAATGTAAATCCTCACTCTGCATGACTGTGCCCTATCCGTTACAGACCTGCTCTTTCGTGGGTATGTGAAAACAGAAGTACAAAGTCTCAGCAGAGATTTCCACTGCAGCTGCTTCTCTTAGGGATGGACCTTTTGATGGCTCATTAGATATTGTAATTCATTCAATATATTGATCCATAGCAATTAATGTTATAAAACAAAATGTCTATGAATGATTCTAAGAAAAACATATGATATACAGACTTTCCTTCAGATAATATAAAAAAATAAATAAATAAATAACTGAAAAAAATGGAAATAGAAATAGAAGTAGAAATAGAAATGGAATGCTGTCTTCATACTGTTTTATTCTAGTCATTCCTCACTGGCCCTTTTCAGTTAGTTTCTTGATGTTATTGTTGTTAGGTTCCATGAATTTATAGTGACCATATAACAACAGACTTGAGCCCTGTCCTATGTGGTGCTATTCACATCAGCTCTGACATACTTGAGCCCATTGCTGCAGTCACTGTGTCAATCACAGGTTGAAAATCTTCCTGTCTTTTGCAAACCCTTCACCTTTCCAGTCTTGATGTCATTCTACAAGGAATAGCCTCTCCTGAAAATATGCCCAAAATATCTTTGCCTCCAAGGAGCTGTCTGACTCTATTTTCTCCAAGACATATTTGTTTGTTCTTTTAGTAGTCTATGTGGTATTTATTTAGTACTCCTCTTCTACACCACAACTTGAAGGCATCAACTATTTTACTGTTATCCTTATTTATTGTCCAAGTCTTAGATGCATAGCAAGTGATGGAAAAGACCATGGCCTGAATCAGGCACACCTTAGTTTTCAAACTGTTATCACTGCTCCTCAGTTATTTGAGAAGGTCCCTGACAACAGACTTTCCCAATTTAATAAGTCTCCTGATCTCCTGACTGGTGAAATCAAAGAACTTGATTGTGGATCCAAGTAAGAGGAAATCATTGACAGTTTCAATCTTTTCTCCATCTGTCATGATGTTGTTTATTGGTCCAGTTTTGAGAGTTTTTATTTTCTTAATGTTGAGATGTAATCCATATTGAAGGCAGAAATCTTTGACTTTCTGCAACAAGTTTTTCAAATCTCCCTCACTTTCAACAAGCAAGATTGTTATATTTGCATAGAACAGATTGTGGATGTGTTACCCTCGGATTCTGATGCCTTCTTCATAGAATCCAGCTTCTTCAGTGATTTGTTCAGCAAATAGGTTGAATTCCTATAGAGGAAGGATATAGCCCTGATGCATACCCTTCTTAATTTTAAACCATGTAGTATTCACTTGCTCTATTTGGATAACAGCTTCTTGGTCTACGTACAGATTTCACATGTGCACAATTAAGTGTTCTGAGATTCTCATTCTTCTCAACGTTAGCCATAATTTGTTACAGTTTACACAGTCAAATGCCATTGAATAGTCAATAAAGGACAAATTTATATTCTTCTGGATTTTTTTGTTTTCAGCCAGGATCTCTCTGACATCAGCAATATCCTTAGTGCCACTTGCTGTTCTAACACAAGCTTGAACTTGTGACAGTTCTCTATCTATGTACGGTTCTAGACATTTTTTATGATCTTTAGCCGTATTTTGTTTGTATGTGATATTACTGATATTGTTAAAAAATGTCTACACTCTATTGGATCACCTTTCTTGGGAAGGGAGACAAATATGGATCTTTTTCAATCAGTCAGCTGTACTCCAAATTTCTTGACATACACTGGTGAACACATACAGTGCTGTTTGTTAAAATATGTCAAATGGTTTTCCATCGATCCCTGGGGTCTTAGGTTTTGCCAGTGCCTTCAGTGCAGCTTAAACTTCTTCCTTCATTACCATTGGTTCTTGATCGTATGGTACTTCCTCAAATATTTCAGTGTTGGCCAATTGTTTTTAGTAATGACTCTTTGTTTTCTCTCCATCTTCTTTTGATGCATTCTTGATCATTGAAGATTTTGCTCATGATATCTCTCAGAATTACTTGAAGTTGTTTTTCAGTTCTCTCAGCTTGAAAATTCTAAATTTCTTCGCTTTTTATTTTTTAATTTCCAGCTTTCTGTACATTTTGTTATAATATTTTGCTTTATCTTCTAGGGATGCCCTTTTGAAATTTTCTGTTCTGTTTTTTTACTTCAGCTTTTCTTCTCTTTGTTTTGGTTTTATAAATCTCTACTGCAATTTTCAGTGTCTCTTCTTACATCCATTTTTGGTTTGTTTTTCCCCCCCTCTGTCTTGTAATGACCTTTTGCTCTCTTCATGGATGATATCCTTAATGCCATTACACAACTCATTTGAATTTGATCACTGGTGTTCAATACCTCAAACTCTTTTTTCTTTTTTTTTTTGGTGGGGTCACAAGGACATTAATTGAACCACTCTTTTTTTTTTACATCAAATTTTTATTTTTATTTTTTTTTACCTCCCTTGATTTCCTCCCTGTCCATCATCAGCCTCTTCTCTCCCCTTCTTTTCTTGGACCTTCATAAACATTTTACTAGTTATTCTTCTATTTTTACCATAATCATTGTAAGCAATATTTATCCTTATGACCCTGAATTAGTTCACTCAGCATGATACTTGCTAGTCTCTCCAATGTTATACAATGTTTTTCAAAGTGGCTGTTCCTGAGTGCTACATATTGTTCCATCATATAAATGTACCACAATTTCTCAATCCATTAATTTGTTGTAGGAAATTTTAACTGTTTCCATATTCTTGCAATTGTGAATAATGCTGGTATGAATGTTAGTGTTAAAATCTCCATTTGTAAAAAGAAATCTCCATTTGTGATTTATTCTATTTTCCTTGGGTTATATTCCTAGCAGTGTAATAGCTGGGTCATATAGTATTTCTATGTTCAGCTTTTTGAGGACACACACAACTGTCTTACAGAGTGGTTATACCATTTTATAATCCACCAACAGTGTATGAAAGTTCCAATCTCTCCACATTCTCTCCAACATTTATTGCTTGCTGTCTTGTTAAACTTTGCCACTGCTACTGGGGTGAGATGGTTTTGATTTGCATCTCTTATTGCCAGTGATTTTGAGCAGTTCTTCATGTGTATTTTGACCACATGAATGTATTCCTCTGTGAAAAGTGTTTTCATGTCTTTGGTCAGTCTTTTTCTTGTGGAGGCCCTGTAATATTGTGTAAACTTTTGTTATGAGATCCTGGTTTAAATGGTGTTGTCAAATGTTTACAAATGAAGATTTGTATACCAGTATTTATAGCAGTATGATTTACAATTGCAAGAGCACGGAACAACACAAGTATCCAACTACAATAGAATGGATTGAGAAATTGTGGTATATTTATATGATGAAATGCTATGCAACACTAGAAATAATAATTTTGAAAAATGCTACATAACTTTGGAGAGACTGGAGAATTTTATGCTGAGTGAACTAATTCAGCTTCATAAGGACAAATACTGCATATGACCATTATTGTAAAAATGGAAGGTAACTAGTAAAACATGTATGGAAGACCAAGGGGGGAAGTGGTGGCAGCAGGGTTTGTGTGGGCATAAGGGAAATCATAGGGTCACACAATTCGGTGAGTCGAGGAAGGGGGTAAAGGAAATGGGAAAGATCTTGTGGGAACCTGAAAAGAAATGGTAATGGTGGTCATAGTTCAATGATGATTTTTTTTCCCCAGGAAGATGTTTATTCCAATACAGTATATTTCAAAAAGCCTAACAATAAGAAATCAATATAAACCACTATAGAGATAGGTTTCCATTCATCATTTCACACTTAAACTTTGCAATCTGGTGTATCCAGATATGCTACAGCACACCTCAACACTCAATAGGACAAGCCACACTTCAAGTACTCAGTAGTAACATGACTATGAAAGTGAATAACAATAATTAATTTGTTACATAGACTTGTTTTATCATACAAAAAAGAGACGGGACTAATATATACTAGTAAAACTCTGAGGACATCACAATTTTTCCTAAGGTAGAAATCAGCTCCTCTGGCATATTGGAATAAAGAAAAAGAACAATATTTTTTTTTCAGGAGTGAAAGGTTCTCAGTGCTCATCTTGGATGCATTTACAACTTGTATGCTGATCCCCTAGTCTAGCGACCTTGGGAAATGGCCCAGTCATGATCAGCACCATTTAACAGATAAGCAGAGGCTCAAAGAGGGGAAGCAAGATGTTTAAAGTTGCTAAAAAGTGGTAGAGCTAGTACATGAAATTAGTTCTGACTTCTCACCTGGCATTCTGAGCCACCAAGGAAGAAAGGCAGATCTTACGAGTAGTTGTTAGGTGTTGTTGAGCCAACCATAACTCAGTGACTCTATAATGAACAAGAGATCTGAACATTGCCCTAGCCTCTGCCATCCTTACCATCTCTGTTATGCTTGAGTCAATGAATATAGGGATAGTCAATAATAATACATCGCAGTGAGAGTCTTCCTCCCTTTTGCCAACCCTCTGCCTTTCCCAGCATAATTTCTTCTCCCAAGAACTGGCCTCTACTGAAAACATCCTCAAAGTTTGTGAGATGAAGTGTCACCATCCTTTCCTCTCAGGATCATTCTGGTTACACTTTCTTCAAGGTACAAGAGTCTTTGTTCTTTTGGCAGAACATGGTACAGTCAATTCTCTTCTCCAGCACTTTATTCATTGTCCAACTTTCAGATGCACAGGAAGCAAATGAAAATTCCATCACTTGGATCAGGTGCACCTTAATCTTTAAACTGACATCTTTGCTCTTTAGCACTTTAAAGAGATTCAGCTGCTTAAGGGATGATGAGACAGAGGAGATGGAGCAATATGCTCCCATAAAGATTACAGTCTTGGAAACGCTAATGGGTGGTTCTACCCTATTCTATAAGGTCATCATGGCTCGGCTCAGAGATAAATGAATGGCAGTGAATTTGGGTAAGATACCGACTGGAAGGGATCATGATGGAGAGTTTCAGGTGCAGAAAATGCCCTACATTGGATCCACAGATCTCACCGTGCACTTGAAATGTGGCTAATCGGAATTGAAAGGTACTGAAAGTGTAAATTGCAGAGGTTTCAAAGCCCTGTACTAAGCCACTGCTGTCAAGTCAAATCCGATACCCTGATTTGGGTAGTGGTTATTTACACACATACAATAGTCATTGAGCCTACATTCTTCTAATTATAGCACTTCACTGTGCATAAGTTGTGTCTTAAAGTGGAGGAAGTATAAAATAGAGATCAAGTGGGCAGGGACACAGTGAAGCCCACAGCACACACGGCAGGCAAGAGAGGTGAAAGGACTGCCCAATTTCTATTTTTCAGACAACACTGAAATACATAAAATTAGTTTCCCTATAAAATTCTCAAAGTTGTTATTAGGAAAGTTGTTGTTGTCTCTATGCACAACAGAATAAAACTCTGCCCTATCTTGTGCAGTCCTCATAATGTCTGCTAGGCATCTGATACAGGCCATGGTCTTTGCAATCACTTGTTATGCATTAGAGAGCTGGACAATGACTAAGGAGGCTAGAAGGAGAATTGATGCCTTTGAGCTCTGGTGCTGGAGAAGAGTATTGAGAGTACCATGGACTGCTAGGAAAACAAACAGATTCATCCTGGAAAGGGTCAAACAAGGCGGCTCCTTGGAGGCAAGGATTCTGAGGCTCTGTCTAACATACTTTGGACATGTTGTAAGGAGGGACCGGTCCTTGGAGAGGGACATCATGCTTGGTAAGATGGAGGGACAGTGCATGAGGGGAAGGCTCTCTATGAGGTGGGTTGATTCAGTGATTGGGGCAATTGAGATCGGTGTATCGGAGATGGTGCGATTGGCACAGGACAGAGCGGAGTTTAGGGCTGTTGTACGTAGGGTCGCTATGAGTCGCAAGCAACTCCACGGCACATAACAACAACAACAACAACAACAACAACATTAAACCCATTGCTGCAGCCACTGTGCCAATCCATCTTGCTGAAGGTCTTCTTCCTTTCTTTCATTGACCCTTTATTTCACCATGCATGGTAACCTTCTCCAAGGACTGTCCTGTTGAGAACACATGCCAAAGTATATGTTAGTGGTGATCAATTTCATAAAACACAATGTATGGGAATGATTGTGTGAAGCACAATGTGAATGAAGGAACGTGTGGAACATAATGTATATGAATTTTGTATGCAAATCAATATAAAATAAAGTTTAAAAAAGAAAACCTAATTTGATTTCTTGGCAAGAACACAATGAGATGACATATTAAACTTGGGTGACAAATTACCAGTCAAGAATTGTAGGCTCAGGAGAATTCTATACCACTAACAGTGAAATTAGGACATATCTATCTAAGAGTTGGACAATGCCTAAAGCTAACAGAAGAAGAATCAATGTCTTTGAATTGTGATACAGGCGAAGATTAGTGAATATGCCATAGACTAGAAAAGAAAAAATGAATCTGTCCTGAAGAAGTAGGAACAAGAGTGCTTTTTAGAGGTAAGAATGGTAAAAATAATTTCACTGACATTGGGTAAATTTTCAGGAGGAATCAGTCTGTAAAAAAAGATATCATGCTGGGAAATGTAGGGAGCTAGTGAAAGAGAAGAAGACCATCAACAAGATGGATTGACAAAATAACTAACACAAAGGGCCTGAGCAGGACAAACATCATGAGGACGATACAGGATAGGGCAAGTTTCAGACTTACTGTTCATAGGGTTGCTATGGATGAGTCATAGTCAATTTGATGGCACCTAAGAACAATATCAAGTGCCCAAAGAGTGGCCATATGGCAGGTCAAGAGGAAAGACTATGGTGTGCATATTTGATAATGCTGTAACATTCTTCCTCAAGGAACTTAACAGCTCTTGGATGTGCCAGCTAACTCTGAGGATTGTTCCTGTCAAGCACGATGACTTAATCCAGGCCTCTTTGTTGAGAGTGGAGTTTCTATTGCCCACACTCCTTGGGAACATGAAAGTAACCATAGTCAGTGACTTGTAAATCAGGTAATTCCCAGAGGTCTTAATTTTTTTTTTTTTTTTAGTATTTTGGGGCACTTTTAATATTTTTTCTTTTTTTTAGTTTTATTTTAAAATTTATTATTAATTTCAATGAAAATTTACAGAGACTTTGGATTTCCATTCATTCATTGTTGCACATTTCTCCCCTCCCCCTTAGTACACTACCCTCTTGGAAAAGTAAAAGAAAAATTCTTTCATTGTTTTACAATCCCTCCCCCCAGGTCCACTCCACTATACAGCCTTCGCTCTGGATGCCTGTCATGACAAAAACACCTAATAATTTTCCCTCTTAAACAGTTTTCTTCCTCATCTGTTTCAAGGTCTTAATTTTTTTTTTTTAGGTAATCACATTTGGTTACTGCCTACCATCATTACCATGTTCTTTTGGCTACAGGAAATGAGTCACTACCATCAGGCTATCTGTTGGGGTTTCTTATATCCCAACAGACGTCAGAAAGCCCAGTCTCCTGCAACCACCATCACCAGCATTCCATAACATAAGCAAATCACCCTTAAAAAAATTCTAGGGACATATATGTTAGGTAAAATTCAGTATTTCTGGTTTTTTTATTCATTTCGACACCCAGTCCTTTTTTATCATTTGGCATGAGCTAGTATTTAAACTAAGTTAATATTGGGAACCCCAGTGTTCTCGTACTCATTGCCAGTGAGTCTGAATTGACTCCTAGCTGATCCTCCATCAGGTGTCTGAGGCTGTATGTCACATTGGAACATATTGTCCATCTTTTCCCCAAGTTTCTGCTGGTCAGTCAGAGAGGCACAGCCCGACATTAAAATTATAGATTCCATGCAGAATGTCTGCAAGTTTAATCTTTAGTAAAAAGTTTTGTCTCCACATATATAGTTTGTCATCCTTGGCTAAATGTCCACAAAAATATATTCCCACAGACAAGAGTTTGTTTTATAGAATTTGCAAATTATTTTAAATATAAGGGCTGATAACTCTTCCACCACCAAAGCCTGTGTTATCAATGAAAATGGATATCAGTAGAAAATGATAAACAATCGGATAATGAGTTAAACACTAACTTGCCCTAGTGGAAAATGATAGCTTCTTAAAGAAGGAAAGAATATGGGTAGAGGTGCTACAGAATTTAGAATTCTCCAAGTCTTCTATAGATCCCTAGATTAATCTATCTCAGTTATGAGGATCTAATTCTTTCTTCATCTATGGCACACCTTTCACATAAAAGCAAATGAAATAATAGTTTCAATTCAAGAATTTGACTCTTAGAAATACCATTTTACAGCTACAGACTATATATTTCTTCCATTATAGTCACATAAATAATCTGGGGTTTATACTATTCCTTAAAGAATTAAAAAGTCTGAGCATGTCTTTCTCTTGCTTTGAATTATTCAGTGGTTTTCAAAACACAACTTTAATATTCTCTACCTCCAGGAACAGGACATACAGTCTCAGGCAGCAGAGATGCTACCTCAATTTATGTATTTCACTACTGTGTATTGTGATCTGCTATTTTATATCTTGAATATGAATTGATATGTTTTATCTCACCTTGAACAGATAAATAATCCCAAATACCTTTCATATCCCTAAGGATTATCTAGTTGCAACTTATTTTCTGAGACTGAAAGGGTTAGGTTTCCTTCATTGTAAGCTATAGAAACTAGCTATGACCAACATAAACAATAACAGAGATGTCTTGGAAGAGTAAGTACTTCCAGTTCTGAAAGATGGACTGAAGGGTCAGAAACCAAAGCTTTGAGGATCATGGTTGTTGTGTACTGTTGAGTGGAATCCAGTCATAGTTGACACTCCAGTGGGTTTTCAAAGTCAGTTAATCACATGGGCGGAGACTGTCCATCCCATGGAGTGGCTGGTGGCCTGGAACCACATGCCTTTGGAATTGCAGTGAGGCTTCTTTACAGTAGGCCATCATAGTAGTAACCATTCATAGAGCTTCTTTCCTGATGCTACTACCGGTTGATGTGACAAAAATTTCATTGTAACATGTTTCCAGTCAAGATTCAGTTTTCTGTGAAAGAATCTATTGTGCTGAATTCTAGATGTGCCTATAGTGTGTGTGATTAGGAAGATTCTTGCAAATAAGAAATGACCAAAAGCCAAATAAAAATAACCTTGAAACCAAAGAAATGTAAAAACAAAAATGCAAATATGGTAAAACGTGGTACTGTGGATATGTTGTCAGTAGGGGCTAATATTGGGAAGAAGACTGAGAGAGTAATACAGTGACTGCAACAACGGCCTTGGCTAGCTGAGACTGTGAGGATGGCACAGAAAAGGGGAAAGCTTAGGTCGATTTTTCATAGAGTCACTATAAGTCATAGTTATCTTGATTGCACTTAACAGCAACATCAATGGGAGCCTTACTTTTCAACAATGCCTTCAGTCCAGATTAAACTTTTTCCTTTAGTATTACATCTATTCTTAAGTATACACTGACCTGAAATAGTTGAACATTGACAAATCTTTTTTGGTACAGTGACTGTGGGTGCCTTCCATCTTCTTGCAGTATTTCCTCTCTCTCTTTCTCTCTCTCTCTCTCATCCATCTCTGTCTATATCTATATCATCTCTCTCTATCTCTATCTCATCTATATCTATATCTCTTGAGAAATGTCAGCATGTTCTTCCTTTTTTTGTTTTTTAGTTTTAAGTCTTTCATGATACAATGTCTTCTCCAAATCTTTTGTTCAACTCTTTGGCGTAATCATTTCTTTCAGTACATTGATTGACATTTCCACAATGCAACAGTATTCTCCCATTTTCTCCCCATGTTTATTCCTTCTATTTCTTCTTCTTCTTTATTCTTTCATGTCCTTTGAGGTTTTTCATTAGGCTAGTGCATGAACTTAACAACAACAACAACATAGAGAGAGCTCTGTTGGCCTACTAGATAGAAAGTTATGCTACCTCATCAAAGGTGGGTGATTATAATCTGTAACCCTGAGGCCTGGTTTTAATTATTTTTGGTCAAACATTCTTCTAAGTGGTACAGCACTTGTCTGTCCATTTGCTGTACAAAGGTAAATCGTGGTTGTTGTAATGCTAAACACAGTGACACTGATGTGTCAGATGTGATAATGGTTACCCATGGTGAACAGTATTTGGTGAGGCTCCTTGATTAAAACAAAGTTGGAAGCAGGAGTGGCATCCACTTCTGAAATATCTTGCCTCTGGAAACTTGGAGAAATTCTGAAAGATATACAAGTGTTCAGGTCTTTCGTTCATAGGTCACTACGAGTCATCTATGACTCTTTGGCACTTAACAATTTAACAACAACAACAGTGCATGTGTATTTTTTTTCTTTTGGTATTTTACAATTAGCTGTTCAAAACAGTAAATATCTCCTCAATGCTGTTCTTCACAAACAGCACATCCATTGGCTGAAAGTTAAGCTATGGAGATAAGTGCAGTTTCAGCCATTAAGGGTAATTGAAGGCCGTTGTCTCAGGGATTCTACCAATATGTCATAATAGTAAGGTAAGTATTTTTCTGTCATTTTCATTTTGTTCCCCATTTTTCTTCCACTCTGTCCAGGATCATCTTTTGTGATTCCTTTCAGTGTAGTCAGCAGGCACCACATAGTTTTTCTATTGTTAAGGTCATTGAGGTCCTAAACCATTGCATTTCATATGAATTCCAGAGATATGATTCAAAAAGGAATTTTATGAATAGTTTTTCCTAATTTTACTTCATTTGATCGCATCAGAGATGTGTCCTCTTTCCATACCTTTTCAATCTGTATAAGGGATTATTCTGGAGGCTGGGTTTTATGAGGAGGAATATGGTATCAGGATTGGAGGAAGACTCATCAACTTGCAATATGCATATGACAAAACCTTGCTTGCTGAAACTGGGGAGGATCTGAAGCATTTGCTGCAGAAGGTCAAGGACTATAGTCTTCAATATGGATAGAAGCTCAACATCAAGAAGACAAAGATTCTCACCACTCGGACAATTGGCAGCACCATGATAGTGGAGAAGACATTGAGGTTGTTAAAAATTTCAGCTTGCTTGGCTCCACAACCAACACCCTTGGCACCAGCAGTCAGGAAATCAAAAGATGAATTGCGTTGAGGAAGACTGCTATCAGGAACCTCTCCAAAGTGTTAAAGAATAATGATATCAGTGTAGGGACTAAGGTGCACCTGATCCAAACCATGATCTTTACAATTAGTTGTTATGCATAAGTGAGCTGAGCAAGAACTAAGAATGACAAAGAAGAAATAATGTTTTTGAATTATGGTGCTGGTGAACATACCATGGACTTCCAAGAGAACAAAAATATCTGTTTTGAAGAAAGTGCTACTCATCTTATTACTCAATCAGCCTCTAATATAAAAAACAATCTAAAAAGGCTAAAACAGCCCCCAACACTCATTTGAGACTTGGTAAACTAGTCTTTAAAGTTCTTCTTTTAAATTTTAAAAAAATTATTATTAATTTTAATGAATGTTTACAGAGACTTTGGATTTCCATCCATTCATTGTTGCACTTTTTCTCCCTGTCTGCCCCTGACCCCCAGTTCACTCTTCCCTTTGAAAAGTAAAAGAAATATTCTCTCATTGTTATACAATCCCTCTACCCAAGTCCGTTCCACTATGCAGCCTTTATTCTGGACTCCTGTCATGGCAATACTATTCAATCATAGGGTTGCTGTGAGTTGCAAGCTACTCAATGGCACATAACAACAACAACAATAACAACAACAACAACAACAACATATCTCTTTTAAACAGCTCTCTCCATCATCTGTTTCAATGCAGTATACATAATTTATCCCATCTTTCTCAGTCTCCCCCCAACCCTAGGGTCAGTCCCATTTTACAATAGTGGCACTATGCAGTATTTGTCCTTTTATGATTGAGATATTTCACACAGCATAATGTCTTCCAGGGTCTCTCATTTTCTATAATAGCTCATGAGTTCTTTATTTTTCAAAACAGCATATTATTCCATTGTGTGGCTATACCACAGCTTCTCTATCCATTTGTTGATGAGCACTTAGGTTGTTATCCCCTAGAGTTCTTTGCAATATGTTGATGATTATTTTGTAGCCCCTCATATCAACTTTCATGAACTCACACTGAGCAACTTCTTAACTTCTTGGTCTCCAAGGGATACATGGTATACCCCTCCAAGTCCGAACTGTCTCTCAGTTGACCCCACCACTAGCCAAGTCATTAAAAGCCTCCAGCCCTCTAAAACTGCTGATCAAATCCTCTCTTTTCTTGGCTTTATCAGTTTCCTTAGACACTAGATTCCCAATCTTTCCTTACTAGCAAAATCCCTTTATGATACAGCAAAAACTACCCAGCAAGGACCCCTAGATTCATCCCAGATAGTTAAAAAATGTTTCCTCAAGCTCCAGCATCTCCTCTTACAGTCCCCACCACTTGCATTGCCAAATCCATCTAAACCTTTCTATCTATAACTGAAGAAAAACAGGGTATTGCTATTGGCATCTTAGCTCAGACTCTTGGACCTACCTGTACCCCCATTGTATGAATGGGGGTACAGCTGCTTAGAGAATACTCTAAGCAGCTTTATGTCACCACCCTGGCATGACAACCCTACTTGCAATCCCTAACAGCAGCAGTAACAGCAGCTCCCCTCACTAAAAAGGTGCTTAAAATCACCCTAAGAAGTCCTGTGCAAGTCTTCTTTAGACATAGACTTCGAGACCTGCTTTCCCACCACTTCCTATCTTTACTTCCCTCCAGGTGGATACAGGAGCTCTGTATTTTTCTCAAGAACCCTAATATTAACTTCTCAGTTACCATCCTTCAACCCAGCCACCCTACTTCCAGTAAACACCTCGAATTATTATGACCATAGCTACCCTGAAGTCCTTGAAAGTGTAAACTCTTTATTTCTCTCCATATCTGACCAACCCACCCCTAATCCAGACCATACTCTGTTGACAGTAGCTCTTGTATGACCTCCGAAGGTTACCATTAGGCAGCCTATGATGTATTTTCCATAAACAGAGTGTGGAAAGCAGCAACTTACTTCCTATAGCCAACCATTTCTACTGAACCATAACCAACCCACTGAACCCCCTCTTTTAGCATCGTACCTTCCTTACCTTTCCCTCCTTAGACAATTACTTCCTTAGACAGGAACATGCAGACTGCTGCATACCCACACCTTCACCTGAAAGTCTAGACCAGACAGCTGGAGTCATCCCAGGAGATGCTGTCCTCCTCAAACAGCATGCATTCAAACCTCTTTAACCACACTAAGACAGACTTTACACAGTCATCCTAACTACTCCCATAGTCGTCAAGGTCATAAGTAACCCCCATTGGCACCACCTTTCCCAGGTCAAACATGGTCCTCTCACTGAAGAGACCTCCTACACCTCTCAAATGATGGGCCTCACTACTCTTCACCTCACTCAAATCCCAAGCCCTAAGAAGCTCTTCATATTGTCATTAATGGCTCCCTGCCTTTGTGAATTCTTACTTCACAGGATAAAAGAATTGACCAACTTGAACCAGCTGCTGTGACATTCATATTTTCCCCTGCCTACTGGTCCTGGTTCATCCCAATCCAACCTCTGTGTCCCAAATCTTCACCCCTGTTCAGCATGAAGTAGCTAGAAAGAATATATACTTCTCCCCTTTTCCTCACTGAAGAGGCTGGTATGTGAAGCCCAGACCAAAGTCAAAGGGAGAACAAAGGATTCAAGGAGTATCAGCAAGTCAACAAAGGGCGTGAACAGCCTCAACCACCATGGAATGCCCCTTCCTTCCCTCCCTAGAATACAACGAACCTGGCTAAACCACTATGGGATGTCCCTTCCTTCCCTCTCTAAACACCCTTACTATAAAAAAACCTGCCCTAATCCATCTCCATCTTAGGGTGTGGTATTCACTGGTATGGCTCTCTGCTTGCCTCTTTCTCTGCAGACCAAGGAATTCCACCCAGAAGACTTCCTAATAAAGCTTTTTTAGCTTAAAAAAAAAAGAAGAAAAGAAAATGAAACCAAATTTTCTCCTTGGAGGCAAGGATTTTGAAGCTTTGTCTCACATACTTTGGGTATGTGGCCAGGAGGGAGCAGACCTTGGAGAAGAGACAATGCAGGAGAGGAAGGCCCTGGGTGAGATGGATGGACACAGTAACTGGGGTAATGGAGGTAAGTGTGTTATAGTCAGTGAGGCTAGCTCAGGATAGGGCAGGCTTCAGGGCTATTATATATAGCGTCACTATGAGTTGCAGGTGACTCAATGTCACACAGCAACAATTTAACTTCTGGCATAACATGTATAAATTTAGGAATGATTTTATAAGATTCTTTGTGGTGATTCTGGAGCAGAGAATTAGGAAGCAGGGGGCGGGTGGCTGGAGGGACACGCCATGGCTACTGCCACTGCCACCACTACCCCCTCTGTGTTCATGGAGTGGGGAAGAAGGTGTGAGGCCTGAGTGCGAGCCAGTGGCAGTGTCGCTGTGGGAGGGTTTGACCCAGGAAGGTGATGGCCCATATCGACAAAGTCAACATTGACAGCATCATCCAAAAGCTGCTGGAAGTAAGAGGGTCCAACCTTGGTAAGAATGCCCAGCTCCAGGAGACTGAAATCCAAGGACTGTGCTTGAAGTCCTGGGAAATCTTCCTCAGTCAGCCTATCCTACTAGAGCTGGAAGCACCGCTCAAGATATGTGGTCACATCCATGGACAATACTATTATTTGCTCCAATTTTTTGAGTATTGTGGTTTCCCACCAGAAAGCAACTACCTGTTTCTCGGGGACTATGTAGACAGGGGCAAGCAGTCCCTGGAGACCATCTGCCTCCTTCTGGCCTACAAAATCAAATATCCTGAGTACTTTTTTTCTTCCCAGAATAAACCACGAATATGCTAGCATCAATAGAATTTATGGCTTTTATGATGAATGTAAAAGAAGGTACACTATTAAGCTCTGGAAAACTTTCACAAACTGCTTTAACTGTTTGCTGATAGCCGCCATCGTGGAGGAGAAGATATTCTTCTGCCATGGAGGTTTATCACCAGATCTTCAATCTATGGAGCAGATTAGATGAATTATGTAACCAACTGATGTCCCAGACATCCTCTTTGTGATCTCTTGTGGTCTGACCCCATTAAAGATGCCTTTGGCAGGGGTGAAAATGACAGAGGAGTATCCTCCACATTTGGTGTTAAAGTGGTTGCCAAATTTCTCCACTAGCATGATTTGGATCTTATATCAGGTGGTTGAGATGGATATGAATTTTTTTGCAAAAAGGCAGTTGGTCACTCTGTTTTCTGTACCCAATTACTGTGGAGAGTTTGACAATGCAGGGGCTATGATGAGCATGGACGAAATGCTCATGTGCTCTTTACAGATTTTAAAGCCTGCAAAGAAAAAGAAGCCTAATGCCACCAGACCTGTAACACCACCAAGGGATATGATCACAAAGCAAGCAAAGAAATAGATGTCATTTTGACACCGCATAGTTGGGACTTGTAACATACAGTATATAACGTTTCATTTTTAAAACTAATGTGTCCTGGTCAGCTTGCTCAAATAGCCCTGTGCCCACGTGCATGTCCCCTTTTTTTGACTGAATAATGTTTGCTGGTTGTAACAGCGGATGATAGAGCCCCCTCCCAGGACATATGTTCTGTTTTGTTTTTCATTCTTCATTCCTATGGAAATCACTTTAATGATGGTGTTAAAGCTATACTCCCCAGGACAGTTTAGCCTGTCTCAGGGTGAGTATGCAGTTGATATTTTTAAATTCAGTACAGCTCATGAATAACGTAAATGCTCATTTTCCTCAGGGCATAAGAGAGCCCTTGGGTGCTCTGGATCTGTACATGTTGTCACAAAATGCAATCTGTGGGCATTGTTTTTCATTTGTTTTAAAGGGGTTTCTTTATTAAGTTATTTCCCCCCCTCATTGTTTTTTCATGTACAAACTAGTTTTGATTGCTGTCAACATTAGGAGTAACTTTGAACCTTGCCAGCCTCACTGGTATGATGCATATTTAATTAACACACCCATTCCCTTTATCATATACTTAAAATGATAATTAAAGCCATTATTTTAAATGTTCGTGACTTTCCTAAAGCCAAAGTTTCTTTTGAAGTATTGACACACCCATAAATGCAAGGTTGCATGGTACATCCTCATCCCACCTTGTGGGGATTCAAAATCAGGTTTTACATTTTGAATAGTAATTCAAAATAACCAAATAGTACTGGTTAAGCTATTAATGATTAAAGTTAATAATTAATAACATTTTCTAAAATTTCCACATAGTGTATTCACTAAGTAATCTTTTTACAGTTGTATCCATCCAACCCATCCGTTTAGAAAGCTTCAAATATAGAAACAATACTGTTCTATATGAGTGAACAATTATACTTGCTTTCTCTACATTGTTTATTATGCTGTGAAGCTGAGACTTATAAGTCAGAACAGAGGAACTAACTATCCACCAGTTTATACAAATCTCACCAGATCTGTTAAAAAGAAATGTTTCAGCAGATGACTGTATATAATTCTATGTAGTAAAAATGAATTCAGACTTATTAAATAAAAACTTGTGAAAAAAAAGATTCTTTGCAATGAAGTTAACTACCTGCATTGACTCTCTTCTCTGGCTTTAGTAATAAGATCGGATACTGTAAGTCATTGCTTTAAAGGTATCTTTCCAACTACTTCCTGCTTCCTGTATGCCCATGTTTTATATACACTACAGAATAAGAATTTATTCCAATTCATGGTGACTTTATTTTTGTCAAATTAAAGTTTTTTTCATTGAGTTTTCAATGGTTGAGCTTTCAGAAGAAGATGGCCTGACTTAACTTCTTACGTATTTCAAGGTAGACTGAAACTTCCAATCTTTCATTTAGTAGCTAAGTATGTTAATAGTATGTTAACAGTGTGTCCTGAGAACTCCCAAGTATATGCTAAAGATAACCAGTTCCCTTCATATTTGAGTGTTACCTGTGTCTTTTGCTGGCTTTTAAGTCTCATTTCTATCCTCCATTAAATGTAGGAAACTAAACATTCTTCTTTACAGAGTGTTTTAAATATTAAAGAAGATAATAATTCAAAAAATATTATAGATTATAAGTACTTTAATATTAGATTGCTTAAAGTTGTTATTATGACCTACCAATTTGGAATCAACTCATAGCTGATGCTCCAGTGGGTTTTCTTCACTGCAAATTGCACAAGAGGATATTGACTGTCTTCCTTGGAGCAGCTGGTGGATTTGAACTACCTGACTTTAGATTGGCAGCCCAATTCATTAATCACTAGGCCACCAAAGTGCCAAAGGAAAATGAAAACGTAAGAACACATATTCAGTGGATGGTCGGAGAGTTTGTATTTTTTTCTATGAAATGATAAGCAATGCATGATGATCCTATGTGCAGACATTTGGGTGTTGGGTACATTATGAACTTAGTTCACTAATTTCATCCTGCTCTTTTTATCGTATTCATCAGTGTTGAGGGGAAGGATGAGATCCAAAAATGCTGCTGTAATAATAAGCAAAAATTAAGTAACTTTGGATGGAAAATCTCATGTCCAAGTATAGTAGCGTATAATGGCTTCTTCAAGAAAATACATATGTCAATATTATTCCAAGAATTCAAAGAATATGGGGAAAATATATTCTACCTTCTTTCTCATAGTGTGTGTGAGAGAGACTAATAAAGAGCAAAAGCAAACTTTTTTTGCAATATTTTTTATTATTATTAAATTTTATTTGTTTTAATGAACATTTACAGGGATTTTTGGTTTTCATTCCTTCATTGCTGCACCATTCTCTCTACCCTCCTCCCCAGTTTGTCCTTCTTCCCCCACCCTCCGAATGTCTGTTTTAATTGTCCAATTGCCACAGTGCTTGTCAAAGCCAGTTCTGATTAATCTCCTTTGTCAGTGTGTGCTTTGCCATTCCCTATC
>NW_006399988.1:1993435-2002542 GCF_000299155.1 Elephantulus edwardii
TTTCAAGATCTCTTTTTGTTTCTTGTAGTAATGTTTTGTAATTTTCTTGGACAAGGTCCTTTGTACTTCTGGTTAAATTTATTCCCAAGTATTTAATCTTGTGATTAGCTATTGTGAAAGGTATTGTTTCTCTTAGTTCTGGCTCTGTATTGTTTTTGTCGCTGTAGAGAAATCCAACTGATATTTGTATGTTGATCTTGTATCCTGCTACTTTGCTGAATTGGTCAACTATGCCCAATAGTTTTCTTGCTGAGTCTTTAGGGTCTTCTAAGTGTACTATCATGTCATCAGCATAGAGGGATAATTTTACCTCCTCGTTGTCTATAAAAGCAAACATTTAAATCTTCTTTTGTTGTTTGCCTGGCCTCGAGTTGTTAATTTAAAATGGAAAAAAAATGAAAAATCCAAATTCCCAGAACTCTTGACTTTACCCCATATTAAATTCTATTGTTTTGAATGGCATAATGACTTGTTCTTTTTTTTTTTTAACTGCAATAATGGGTTTATCAAGCATAGCAGAAACAAATGAGAATGGTGCAGAAAGGATGGGCTTTCATTCTGTTAAATACAGGGTCATCATGAATTGGGACTAAATCTACCTAACAATAACAATGAAGTAGTAGCCCCTATCATCCTGTGTCATATCCTCTGCATGCTGCTTCCATAAGGAGGACTTGCCTCTTTCTTTGGAGGGTCAGTGATATGGAATCCAAGCTCTTCTATGGCCCGATAAAGCATGATATACTTGGAGGTCTTCCTTATTCGCAGGAGCGCATAGGTCTCTGTGAAGTCAATCTTGTCTAGCTGGTCCTTACCATCAAAACTCAGAAAATAGTTGATAAATGTGGGAGTGTAAGTGTAACTGTTATGGTTGTCTTCATCATACCATTTGTTATTCCAATGTGATGGTGAGGCTTTCTATCATACTCCCTAAGAAAGGCTCTCTGAGTTGGTCTGAGGAGCAAGGAACATTTTTGCTGATGGCTATTGGTAAAGGAGTTCAAGACGCTGATGGGGGCTTCCTCTAGCTTCCTGGAGCTTCTTTTCTGCCCCCAGAGGGGACAGCATCTGTGCGCAATGAAGCTGTAGATGCAGTTCTGACAGTGGTTGAATTTAATGACAGTCCTTCCAGTCTCAGGATTGCCTATAACTCAAGCTACTTGCTATATCTATGTGAAAAAGTTTTTTTAGCATTTCTTGTAAGGTTGGTTGGTCTTATTTTCAAAAATTCCCTTAGTTTCTAGTTTTCTGAGAAGGTCCTAATTCATTGTAATATTTGATGGACAGTTTTGCTTCATGCAGGATTCTTGGTTGGCATTTGTGGGGTTTTATTTTGGAGTTTTAAATATGTCATCCCATTGTCTTTTTGTTGGCATAATTTCTGCTGAGAAATCAGTGCTTAGTCTTACTGGTTCCCTTTCAACAGGTTCCCTTCATTTTTCTTCAGATGCTTTCAATATTTTATATTCACCTTTGGCTTTGGAGAGACATTATCACTAATGTCAGCTGGATCTTGACAGAAAGCAAAGAGTACCAGAGGGATATCTATCTGTGTTTCATTGACTATGCAAGTATCACAACAAATTGTGTTTAACCTTGAGAAGAATGTTTAACCTTGAGGAACTGGATTGTGCTTATTCGAAACCTATACTTGGACCAGGAAGTAGTCCTCAGAATAGAGCAGGGAAGCACTGAAGGTTTCAAAATCAAGAAGGGAGTGTATCAGGGATGTGTCCTCTCTCCATAACTTTTCCATTTATTTGCGGAGGAATGTGGTATCAGGATTGAAGGAAGACTAATCAGCAACCCATGTTACACAGATGACACAACCTTTCTTGTTGAAACTAGGGAGGATTTGAAGCACTTGCTTCAGAAGATCAAGGACTATAGTCTTCAATATGGATTGAAGCTCAACATCAGGAAGACAAAGATTCTCACCAATGGGCCCAATTGGAAGCACCATGATAGATGGAGAAGAGATTGAATTTGTTAACAGTTATAGATTGCTTGGCTTCTCAATCAACACTTTTGGCACCATCAGTCAACAAATCAAAAGCCGAATTACATTTACAGAGTACTGAGAATCAATGATGCCAGTCTAGAGACTAGGGTGTGCCTGATCCAGTCCATGGTCTTTGCAATTATTTGCTATGTATCAGAGAACTGGATAATGACTAAGGAGGATAGAAGAGGAATCGATGCCTTTGAGTTGTGGAGTTGGAGAAGAGTCTTGAGCATACTATGGACCACCAAGAAAGGTAAATAATTGAAAAATGGGCACAGGATATGAACAGACACTTCAGCAAAGAAGACATTCAGATGGGCAACAAACACATGGAGAAATGCTCAAAATCCTAGCTCTTAGATGCAAATCAAAACATCTATGAGATATCGTCTCACCCCAGTAAGAATAGCAAAATTTAACAGAGCAGCAAACCACAAATACTGGCAAGGTGGCAGAGAGACTGGAACCCTTATGCACTGTTGGTCAAAGTGTCAAATGGTGCAACCACTATGGAAGGCTGTATGGTGTTTTCTCAAAAAGTTGCAAATAGAAATACCATTTGACCCAGCAATTCCTCTACTGGGAATATACCCTAAAGAAACCCTAACTGCCACCCAGGCAGATATATGCACACCCATGTTTATTGTGGCTTTGTTCACAATAGCAGAAAGTTGGAAACAACCTAAATGCCCATGAACAAATGAATGGATAGAGAAGTTGTGATGTATTCACACAATGGCATACTATGCTGCATTGAAAAACAAGGAACTCATGCAATACTGTTAAAAGTGAGTGACCCTGGAGGACATTATGCTGAGTGAAATATCTCAGTCACAAAAGGACAAATACTGCATATGCCACTGTTGTAAAATGGGATTGACATCAGGGTTGGGGTGAAACTGAGAAAACTTGGATAAATAATGTCTACTGCACTGAAACAGATGAGGGAGAAAACAGTTCAAAAGCAATATATGATTGGTTATTATCGCTATGATGGGAGTCCAGAGTGAAGGTTGCATAGTGGAGTGTACTGGGGGTAGGGGAGGGAGATTGTATACCAATGAAGGAATTTATCTTTTACTTTTAAGAGAGAGGAGCAAACCGGGGGGGGGGTGAGGTGTGGGAAGGGAGAAAATCGCAACAATGAATTAATGGAAATCCAAAATTTCTGTAAATGTTCATTAAAATTAATAAAAAATTATTTAAAAAATTTAAAAAAAAATAAAAACAAATAGGTCTGTCTCGGAAAGGGTAAAACCAAGGTTCTCTTTGGAGTATAGGAGTTTGAAGCTCTGTCTCACATACTTTGGGCATGTGTCCAGGAGGAACTGATCCTTGGAGAAGGATACCATGCTCAGAAGGATGGAGGGACAGTTCAGGAGAGGAAGACTCCAGATGAGATGGATTGATACAGAAACTAGGGCTATGGAGGAAGGTGTATCTGAGTCAGCGCAACTGGCTCAGGACAGGGCAAGCTTCAGAGCTATTGTACATAGGGGTCACTATGAATCACAGGGGATTTTGCAGCACATAACAACAACAACAACAACAAGTCTTAATATTTTTCTTATGGCATTTATTTTGTTTGGAGTCTGCTTGGTATCTCCAATGAATATTTTGTCATTTTTTATGATACCTGATATGGTTTCTACTAAAATCTTGTCCCCAATTTCTTGTTGATTCCCGCCCCCGCTTCCTGTTCTGGAATTCCAATCAGTATGTTGTTCTTCTTGATGATATCCTACATTAATTCTAATGCTTTCTTAATTTTCTTTCCTTCCTGTTTCTGCCCTTTCCTCTAGCAGATAGTGTTAGGGGCTTTGTCTTCTGTTTCACTAATCCTGTGTTGCCTCTCTTTAGTCCTGCTCTTTTACCCTTTTAACATGTTGAAAGCTTCTGAAATGTTGGGTTTATTATTCTATATTGCATTTTCTTGGTTTTCCCATGGCTTCTGTATTCCTTTGGGCTTTTCCTGTTTTAGCATTTATTGATTTTTAAAAATTATTCTAGATTTTTGTTTGTGAATTCCTTCAATTCTTCATACATTTTCTCTATCTTCTGAAAACTTTTGACCATAATTCTTCTGAATTTCTTCCCTGAGACTATGACCAGTCTTTCTTCCTCTGGGAGATCTAATTACTCTGGGCTTTAATCCCTTTTTTATGGTTATATCTTATTTGTTTGTGGGTTGTTTTTGTTTGTGTTTTTTTTTTGTGGGATTTGATATTGCCTGTTGTTTCCAAGATGTTGTGATGTTGTAACTGTCATTTTAAAACCTGCTTTCTTTTAGTGTGATAGATGAGGACTTATTTGTGTAATTATCTGTTCACTGTGCAGTACTCGTTGTTTGGGTAGGGAAGTGCTGGTAGTAGTTAATGTCAGGCGTAAGAGCTGGCCCGTTCTCTGATGAGATGTGTTGACACTCTAATCCAGCAAGTCATGGGATCCTCAGCAAATGTGATGTGGGAATAGGCTCTCACTTGGGAATAGCTAATTGTTACCTTTCTCTACAGCCAATTAAAAAGGGAATCATTGAACTCCTACACTTGTGTCTATCAGATCACTTGAGTCACTGAATCTCTGTGAATCAGAGACTCTGCTAATCATTTAATCTCTGAATTACTGTGTTCTGCAAGTGGTTAGCTGTCTCTAGCATGGCATTGAGCCAAAGGTCCATTGATAAGCATAGTGCTAGTTTGCTACACTGGTGTCAGACACGACCAACTGTGGATCCCACCAGGAACATGAGTGGCTGTCATGAGAGGCTCCATAAGATATATGATGGGTCTAGTGGTGGGTATGTTTGCTGTTGTTGTTGTTATGTGCCGTCGAGTCACTTGCGACTCATAGCGACCCTATGTACAACAGCCCTATACTCTGCTCTGTCCTGTGCCAATCACACTGCCTCTGACACTCCCATCCCGATTATCCCGGTCACTGAATCAATCCACCTCATAGAAGGCCTTCCCCTCTTGCACCGTCCGTCCACCCTACCAAGCATGATGTCCTTCTCCAAGGACCAGTCTCTCCTCACAACATGTCCAAAGTACGTTAGACGGAGCCTCAGAATCCTTGCCTCCATGGAGCCACCTGGTCTAACCCTTTCCAGGACGAATCTGTTTGTTTTCCTAGCAGTCCATGGTATTCTTTGTGTGTGTGTGTGTGTGTGTGTGTGTGTGCTCAGCTCTTTTATTTCAGTATCTCTCCTTTTTTTTTCTATAATTATATTTTCATGGTATTCTTAATACTCTTCTCCAGCACCACAGCTCAAAGGCATCGGTTCTCCTTCTATCCTCCTTGGTCATTGTCCAACTCTCTGATGCATTACAAGTGATTGTGAAGACCATGGCCTATATCAAACGCACCTTAGTCTCCAGAGAGACACCATTGCTCTTCAGTACTTTGGAGAGGTCCCTAACAGCAGACTTTCCCATGGCAATGCGCCTTTTAATTTCCTGGCTACTGGTGCCAAGAGTGTTGACTGTGGAGCCAAGCAAACTAAAGCTGTGTACAATCTCAATCTCTTCACCATCCATCCTAGTGCTGCCAACTGGTCCAGTGGTGAGAATCTTTGTCTTCTTGACATTGAGCCTCAACCCATATTGGAGGCTGCAGTCCTGGACCCTCTACAGCAGGTGCTTCAGGTCCTCTTCAGTTTCGGCAAGCAGGGTTGTGTCATCTACATAACACAGATTGTTGATAAATCGTCCACCAATCTTGACCCCACATTTCTCCTCATAGAGCTCAGCCTGCCGGATAATCTGTTCTGCATATAGGGTGAAAAGGTATGGAGATAGGATACATCCCTGGCGTAAGACCCTCCCAGTTTTGAACCATGCAGTGTTCCCTTGCTCTGTTCTGACAAATGCCTCCTGATCCATGTATAGGTTACGCATTAGCACGATCAAGTGTTCTGGTATTCCCATTCTTCTCAGAGTCAGCCACAGTTTGTTATGATCCACACAGTCAAATGCCTTTGCATATAGTCAATGAAACACAGATAGACATTCATCTGGTATTCTCTGCTTTCAACTAAGATCCATCTAACATCAGCTGCAATATCTCTAGTACCACGAACCCTTCTAAACCCAGCCTGGACTTCTGGTAGTTCTCTGCTAATGTGCTGTTTCAGTCGTTTTTTGATAATCTTCAGTAAAATCGTGCTTGCATGTGAAATCAGTGAGATTGTTCTATAGTTTCCACACTCTGTTGGGTCACCTTTCTTTGGGATAGGAACAAATATCGATCTCTTCCAGTCAGTTGGCCAAGTGGTTGTTCTCCAGATTTCTTGGCACAACTTGGTGAGCATGTCCAGGGCAGCATCTGTTAGCTGAAATATGTCAATTGGTATACCATCTATTCCTGGTGCCTTATTTTTTTGCCATTTCCTTCAAAGCAGCCTGAACTTCTTCTTTCATCACCGTAGGCTCTTGCTCATATGTTGTTTCATGAAATTCTTCTGTGTCTGCCAATTCCTTTCGATACAGTGACTCAGTATATTCTTTCCATCTTCTTTTAATACTTCCTGGATCATTTAACATTCTGCCGAAAGCACCCTTGATTATAGCAACTTGAGGTTTGAATTTGTTCTTCAGTTCCTCGAGCTTAAGAAATGCTGAGCAAGTTAGGCCCTTTTGATTTTCTGACTCCAGCTCCTCGCACATTTCATTGTAGTATTTTGCTTTGTCATCCCGTACTGCCTTTTGAAATCTTCTATTCAACTCTTTAGTATCTTGAATTCTTCCTTGTGCTTTGGCTTCCCTGTGCTCCAGTGCAATTTTCAGAGTCTCTTCTGACATCCATTTTGGTCTTCGCTTCCTCTTCTTTCTTTGCAATGATTGTTTGCCCGCTTCCTGGATGATACCCTTGATATCCTCCCACAACTCATCCGGTCTTCGCTCATTAGTGTTCAAGGCCTCAAACCTGTTCCTGAGATGGTTCTGAAATTCAGGTGGCATAGACTCAAAGTCGTATTTTGGTTGCCTTGCATTTGGTTTACTTTTCCTCAACTTCAGCTTGAACTTGCATATGAGTAGTTGGTGTTCTGTTCCTCAATCAGCTCCTGGCCTAGTTTTCACGCTGATATTGAGCTTCTCCAGCAGTTCTTTCCACAGATGTAATCGATCTGATTCCTATGCACACCATCTGGTGAAATCCAAGTATATAACCTGCATTTATGTCTCTTAAAAAATTATTTGCTATGAATAAGTCATTGATTGTGCAAAAAGTGGTGGGTATAGCCTGGATATTTCATAGATGCCCTGCAGGAAAAGTCAGCCAATGTTTGCTGGAGACTCAGGGTTGTGAGGCTGTGAGTTTGAGGTTAATGAGGCTGGTCTCGTTTTCTCTTGATCCAGATTTAAATTGTTTGTCGATCTCAATCCCTGCGTCCTGCAGGCTGCTTGAATTGGGCTTTTAATACTGCTTTGCCTATCTTTTTAATTGGCTTATCCCTCCTTTTTCCTCCCTCGTTCTGTGTCTGCATTTGTCTTCAACAATTTCTCCCAGATTTCATAGCATGAGGATTGTTGTCAGTGATTGTTTTTCTTTGTCTCTTTGATATCTCAGCAACAGAGAGTCAGATTGCACAGTTTTACTGCTCTACTATTGCATTAGAATTCTGCAACTTTAATGAATGAGGTTTTCTCCCATCACTATTAAGCCCCAAAGCCCCTCTTCCTTCTCTCCTGGTAATTATTAATAAACTTTGATCTCTTTACATTTTTCTTTTCTTATCTTATTATAAAAGTTTCTATGATGCTTGTCCTTTTGTGATTGGTTTATTTTACTTAGCATAATGTCTTCAAGCTACATCATAGTGTAGTATGTTTTAAGACTTCCTTTCTCCTATTGCCTAAGTAGAATGCAACTGTATCTATATACCATGTTTTGTCATCTGTTAATGGGTATTAAGTGGCTCCTACTTTCTGGGTATCACGCTACAACGAGCTTTAACATATAAGTTTCTGTCTGAGTCTCTGTTTTTAAATATTTTGGAAATATAACTAGATCATAATCATAGTTCTGTTTTTAATTTTACGAGGATCCACCAAACTAATTTCCAAAGCAGTTGTACCATTTTGCATTCTCATCAGCAATGAATAATTTTCTCACATTCTCACTAAAATTTTTGTTTTGTTGTTATTGTTGTTTTTTAAATCCTCAAAATAAATCTCATTGCAATCAAATCAGAATTGACTTATAGCTTACCCTAGGTTGGGTTTCCAAGGGTATGAAGTGTGGAAGACAAGATTGTGAAGCCACTCATGAATTTGATATATATAATTTCTGTGGACTACACCACCACAGCTTCCTGGTGGGAATGAAATTGCTTTCTTTATGGTATCCTTTTCACTTCCTTGATAGTGTCCTGAGGAGCACATTTAAACACACACACACACACACACACACACACGCACAATTCCAACTTAGTTTCTCTTCAGTTACTTGTACTTCTAGTATCAAATCTAGAAAACCATTGTCTGATGGAAGAACATGAAGATTTCCACTTATGTTTTCTTCTGAGAGAAAAATTGTAGTGGCATATGACTTAAAACTTTTGTGTGCTAATCTAAAAGATGATGATTTAAACTCACCAGCTGCTCTATGGAAAGATGTAATGGTCTGCTTCTGTAAAGGATTATAGCTTTGGAAACTTTGTCCTATTGATTCATTATTAATTGGAACAAATTTGACCACAATGGGTTTAGTTTGTGGATTTCCTTTCTAATAGGTTTATTGCTTTACCTCTGACATTTAGCTTTTCGCTCTTTTTAAAAAGATTTTTTGTATATATTATGAGGTAAGGATCCAACTTCGTCCTTTTAAATAGGGCTATCCAGTTGTAACACTATTTTTTAAAAAGACTAGTCTTTTTTAATCAAATAGTTTTTGCATCCTTGTTGAAAATCGATTGATGATAAATGTTAAAACTGATTTCTGGACTCTGAGTTCTATTTCATTGGCCTTTATTTCTTAGAAGGTCTGCTACAAGTTAGTTCCAACTCAATAGTAATAAAATTGAATTGGAAGTTTAGAAACTCAATATATATATAGTGTGTATATATTTAGTGTGTGTGTGTGTGTGTGTATATATATATAT
>NW_006399988.1:2002772-2009304 GCF_000299155.1 Elephantulus edwardii
TGTGCATATGTATAGTGTGTGTGTGTGTTTTGTATTAATTCTTCTTCCTTGCAGTTGACTCAATGGCACATGACAACAACAACATACTATGTTGGTTATTTTTTATTGAAGCCTCTTGTTTAGAGTCAACAAGACCTTGGAGGGGGCCTTTGTATTTTAATGTCAGTTTTGGAGGAATATTCTTCTAAGGTGTACAACACTCTTCTGTCAATATGCTGTACTGAGGTAACCTGGGGTTAATGTGATGCTGAACCTTGTGCCATTGGGGTGTCAAATGCCATAATGGTTACCATGGCAGACAGTGTTTAGTTGAGCTCCCAGGCCTTTTATTCATAGTGTAATTATGAGTTGTGCTCAACTCAACAGCAATCAACAACAGCAGTAACAATTATTATTTTTTTACAATATTGATCTTATAATCTTTACTCTTTCTGAATTTGGTGTGTGTGTGTGTGTTTGTAAAAAATTCAAATTCTTTGCTGTTGAATGGAAATCAACTTATAGCTGGCCCTCCAGTGGGTTTCAGAGGGTATCAACCACCAAGGCATTGCTGGTGGATTTGAACCACCTTTGGGTTAGCAGCATAACTCCCTAGGGACAATATCACCAAAGTTCCCTGGTGTGTGTATAGCCCTTAAAACTTTTTTTGTGTACAAAATAATATAATTTGCAAGATGACTATTTTACTTCCCAGAGGTCCTATTCTTCCGACATTCCCATTGATTCTGTAAGCACCTAATTCATGATATTAAATCCCTTCTCTCATGAAAAGTAGCTATTGTTGTTGTTAGTTGTCATGTTGACTCAGATTCATGGAAAACCTGTGTCCAACAGAGTGCAATATTGGCAGGTTTGTACCATCTTCAAAATTGTTAAACGTGTCTTTCTAGTCTTACGACTATAGTGTGTGCTTTCTACCATTATGTTGTTGTTAAAAAGATAACACTCTATTGTGACCCATAAAGATGACATTATAAGTGGCACAAATGATTAAGTATTTGACTAATAGCTGAAAGGTTAGTAGTTTGAACTCACACAGATGAATCTCAGAAAACAGGCCTAGTGCTCTTTGTTCAAAAGGTCCCATCCTTTAACAGCACATAGAGTAGTCCTACTCTGCATATTGTTGTTGTTAGGTGTCATCCAGTTGAATATGACTCATAGCGACCCTATGAACAATGTATCTGAACCCCATCCTATCCTGTGCCATCTAAACACCTTCTGACACACTAGAACCTATTGTGGCAGTCATCGTGTCAATCCCCCTGGCTGAGTGAGGGTCTTCCTCTCCTTCACTGACCAACACCCTTCCAAGAATCATGTCACTCTCTAAGGAACAGCCCCTCCTAGCAACATTCCCAAAGTATGTGAGGCAAAGCCTCTTCATCCTTGCCGCCAAAGAGCACTTCGGCTGCACCCTCTCCAAGACATATTTACTTGTTCTTTTGGTAGTTGTTGTGATGTTAGGTACTCTTCTCCAAACCACAACTCAATGGCATCAATAATTCTTCTGTCATACCTGTTAATTCTTCAGGGTTCAGATGCATAGCAAGTGATTGAATAAACCATGGTCTGAATCAGATGCGCCTTAATCCTCAAACTCACATAATTTTCCCCACAATAATTTGAAGAGGTCCCTAACTGCAAACTTTCCCAATGCAATATGTGTACTTCTAATGATTTATTCATTGCAAATACCTATGCTGCATAAGTCACTATCAGTCAGAATCTACTCTAATGCAACCACAACAAGGTTTTCAGTAACTAAGTTTCAGAAACAGATCAATCATAAGGCCTTTCCCCCAGCTCTACTGAAAACCTGCCCACTATGGTGAACTTGCTGGTCTTCAAAATATCAGTGGCATAGCTTCTAGCATCATAGCAGCACACAAGCCATCGTAGTGTAACAAACAGACATAATGGTAGTGGGAAGGACCTAAAGCACTTCTTTTTTCTGCTTTTGCACTCTGAGAGATTCATTTCACTCTCCTAAGCATGAGGTATAAATTTATAATTAAAAAGTAATAATTTCAGGAGGAGTTCTGTAAAGAATCATTCCCCCCTCTTTCTCTGAAGCTAAGGCACGCTGTTTGAAACACAAATGCTTTTCAAAATATACTCTTAATTTGGTATTTATGCCATCGTCTTAACTTCCTGAAATTACAAGGTTGAGATAGAAATATAAGTAGTATCATATCTCAAAACTAGACATTGGGAAAGCTGACAGAGGTTTTGTTCCATTTCAAGGCCATGTTGAAAGAATAAATCAACCTGACTCAGTTACCTAGGAAATGGAAAATTTTGAAATTTCTTCTTAACATTTGTACATAGTATTTCTAATACTTAGTATGGATTTTATTTTATTGCCCTACAATTTGCATTCATTTATATGGTATATTTGGACACAAAAACCTGGTTACCACTGAGTTGACTGACTCATGGCAAGCCTGTATATACCAGAATAGAACTGTGCTCCAGGGAGTTTTCATTCACTGAGTAAATCTTTCTCCCAAATACCTGAAACTCCAAACCAACTAAACATGTTATTGTGCACCATCGAGCCAGAACCAACTCAAACTGACCCTCAGCAGACTTTTAGAGGAAATAATCACATGGGGGAGAGCGTCCATTTTTCTTCCATGGAGCAGCTGGTGGATTTGAACTACTTGCTTTTGCAACTCAGATTCTTACCACTTGGTCACCAGAGCTTTTGTACTTAGTGTAATACAAAGTCATGACAACTGGAGACTGACACTTTGCAGAGCCTTGCAATTCAATGTTCAATGTCACCTAAATACTCAAACGAAGCAATTACTTCACTATTAAATGTTTTCCTTTCTCAGGTACAAATGTCATAAAGACTCCTGGTTCAATCTTTGCATCATTGGCTTTTCACAAAAACAACTGATGCCAAAAGTTATGTCCCACATTCTGACTCCAGCCCAAAGCAGAGGAGACTGACGAAGCCCCAGCTGCACCTGAACCTTGTACTCCATATCGGACACAGTCCATTTCTTGCTGCAAAATGAGCTGATTCATCTTTTATGGACTCTTCAGATCTAGCCTTTCACTCCTAACCTCTAAACCTGTTCTTTAAGAAATGTTTAACTTCTTAATTAATTTCTGTGCTTTCTAAACAAAGGAGGACACTTCAATGATTTAGATCCTCCCAGAAGAGCCGTGGATGAGCATCAACATTACTGGTAAGTATATTCATTTTCTCCTGGACACAGAGCCTACTAATTGGTCCTAAAAGCCTTCTGAGGTCCCAACTCTTCTTACTATCTCTTAGTTGTTGGAATGGACGGAAAACCTCATAAGCAGTTCCTTACTTCACCTCTACCTTGCATGTGAGCTTCCGAGTTGTAAAACAGCCCAGCTGTAGATGGAATTTGCTCTAGGACTTAAGAAGCATGAATGACATAGCTGAGCCTCTACATCTTGTTGTTCCTAACCTCTACACTATAATAGACAAAGTGCTAGTCTATAGGCCTTTTATTGTAAGAACCACCTTCCCTCTGTAACTTGATTTGTGCCACTACTAGAACCTCTACTTGAAATATTATTGCTTGTTAATTTTTGACTCATGCACTTTTAACTTGTTAGTTAAATTTGTGTCTTCTAGATTGCAACACCTCCATGATACAACTTCAAGGATGTGAAACATGTACGGCTAAGCACAATTAAAACAGTGCATCTAAATTCCAAAATCAATCTCCATAGTAGTCTATGTGTTTCCTACTGCCAAAGGGGCCCTTTAGAGTAGCGAGAGAAGATCTTCACCCTGAAACCCACAGTGTCCCTTTTCAGCAGGAAGTAGCTAAGAGAATACGCCATCCCCTTTTCCTTATGAATCAGGGTGAAGTCTCTCTCAGGGAGGAGTGATAGGGAATGGCAAAGGGCACACTGACAAAGGAGATTAATCAGAACTGACTTTGACAAGCACTGTGGCAATTGGACAATTAAAACAGACATTCGGAGGGGGGAAGAAGAACGAACTGGGGAGGAGGGTAGAGAAAATGGTGCAACAATGAATGAATGAAAACCCAAAATCTCTGTAAATGTTCATTAAAACTAATATGTAAATGTTCATTAAAACTAATACAATTTAATAATCATAATAATAAAAATTTCTGTGCTTTCTGAAGATAATTTCTCACAACTCAGATAATAAATTCTAAATGCTTCCTGGGCTTACGCAAAACTAACACACTTCAAATTGCTTTTTGCTTCCCATATACTCTCCATATAATGTGTAATTGCACTATTAATTAAATTTACCTTTATTTCTGCCATCAGCATAAATACAGGCATTTAAAGATGCTTGCATCTTCTTTTCATTGTCATTAGGGAAATTGTTTGTTCAATCTTCACCAAATCAGTATTTTTCTGTTTTCTTATCTTTCTTGAGTCATGGTGTGTAATGAGGTCTTAAATGTAGATATTTTTCACTTTACAGCTTTTCTCTTTTGCAGTTCGCCTGCTTTTCATTTTCTCTCCATCTGCTTCTGCTATCGGGTGGGGCTTCTTGTTTGCATCTTTATCCCATTTGATCCTTTAAAAGCTTTGTGGTTGTTTGGAAGATGAAACTATTATCTGCTGGTGTAGCATCTGAACTGTCTCCTGTGTCATTTGCTCTGGTCGTACCCTATTCCTCCCTCTGCACTTGATTATTGGACTTGGAGGCGCCATCAAATCCAGAAATGGAACCACACTTAAAAGCTGTTTGATTTCTCAGACTATTATTCTCATACATTCCCATTAATGGAGTTTGTCAACATGTAGCTGAGACAACAAAGCTATTTGGAGGATTTTTAAGGAGAAAATCAGAAGTTGTGTATTTTGGTTCCTGGAAGATATTTTTCCCCCTTAGGTTTTCTTTCTCTTGTTGCCATTATAACACAACATCTCTCCTTCCTTATCCCCTGCCTTGCCATCATTTCTGCCCTAATATTGTCTCTCTCTTTATGATGTTACCTATCCTTATAATAGCAAATGCTTTAAATGGGAAACAATATGATAATGATTATCCAGGACTTATGAGATCTCTAGTGGCCTAGTGGGAAAAGAGCTGTGATGCCAACCCAGAGGAACACAATTTGAATTTACTAGCTGCTCTGTGTGAGAAAGATGAGCCGTGTACTTTGATGAGATTTACAGTATCAGAAATTCAGTGAAGCATCTGTGTTGGTTCTAATTTAATGGCAGTGACTTTATACATTAAATGGCTGTTGGTTGTCAACAATCTGTGACACAATAGGATCAGATTTTTGTGGCCCATAGGGTTTTAATTAGAGGATTTTTCCAAAGTAAATGCCGAAGGCTATCACTCTAGCCTGTCTTAGTCTGGAAGCATCTCTGAAATCTGTTTGGCATCATAGCAACATATAGCCTTCCGTGTTAGCGAAATTGTGTCTTCTCAAAAGTTGCAACTGCCAGTAATCAAATCTTGCTTTCTCACACTAAAAGTGAGAATTCTACCAGTGAGCCTTCATTGCCTCCTGAAAAGCGTTGATTAAACAAAAATTGTAGAATACCTTTAAACGTGCAATTTGAAGACCATTCCAACAATTCTTTCTGGTTTTAAAAATGTTATGATAATAGTCCCTTTGCTTTGGCTTCTTGGCATTCTAGTGCAACATTCAGAGTCTCGTCTGACATCTATCTTGGTCTTGTCTTCCTCCTCTTTCTTTATAATGACCTTTTGCATTCTTCATGGATGATATTCTTGATATCCTCCCACAGCTCATCTGGTTTCACTCATTACTGTTTAAGGCCTCAAACCTGTTCCTGAGACGGTTTTAAATTCAGGTAGGATAGGCTCAAGGTCAAATTTTGGTTCCTATGGGTTTGATTAAACCTTCTTTAGCTTCATCTTGAGCTTGCATATGAGAAGTTGATTGTTCCACAATCAGCACCTGACCAAGTTTTCACAGCTGATACTGAGTGTCTCCAGTGATTCTTTCCACATATGCAATCAATCTGATTCCTATGCATACCATCAGGTGAAATCTCTGTGTATAATCTGCATTTATTTTCCTTATAAAAAGTATTGTACAGAATCCTACCATTCTGTCTCCAGCCTCATATCTGTCACCAAGTCCATATATCCAGACTAGCACCATTTTACACTCCCACCAACGGTGAATAAGTTCCAATCTCTCCACAATCTTACCAGCATTTGTTGTTTGCTTCTCTGTTGAATTTTGCTATTGTGACTGAGGTGAGATGATATCTCATAATTGTTTTTATTTGCATATTTTGCATAGCTAGGTATTTTGAACATTTCTTCATGTGTTTCTATGCCATTTGAACGCCTTCTTTGGTGAAATGTCTACTCACATCCTGTGCCCATTTTGCCCTTGGTCTGTTTACCTTTTTCTTGTTGAGGTGCTGGAGTATTCTATAAATTTTAGATATGAGTCCCTTATCAGATATGTCATTACTAAATACCATTTCTCAGTCTGTGGCTTTCCTTTTTACTCTTCTGGAGAAGCATTTTGATTTGCACAGGGATTTGATTTTTTTTTGG
>NW_006399988.1:2010479-2011834 GCF_000299155.1 Elephantulus edwardii
CTTCTAAATCCAGCCTGCACATCTGGCAGTTCTCTGTTGATATATTGTTCCAAATGTTTTTGGATAATTTTCAGCAGAATCTTGCTTGCATGTGATATTAATATTGTTTGGTAATTTCCGCACTCTGTTGGGTCACCTTTCTTTGGAATGGGAACAAATATCGATTTTTCCAGTCAGTGGGCCAGCTGGCTGTTCTCCAGATTTCTTGGCACAACTTAGTGAGCACATCCAGGGCAGTGTCTCTCTGTTGAAATATATCAATTGGTATGCTGTCAACTCCTGGAGGCTTGTTTTTTGCCAATTCCTTTAGAGCAATTTGAACTTCCTCCTTTGTCATCATAGGCTCTTGCTCATATGCCATTTCATAAAATTCTTCTGTTTCAGCCAATTCCTTCTGATACAGTGACTCTATGTATTCCTTCCATCTTCTCTTGATACTTCCTGGATCATTTAACATTCTACCCAAAGTATCCTTAAGAATTGCCACCCGTGGCTTGAATTTGGTTTTCAGCTCCTTCAGCTTAAGAAACGCTGAGTGAGTTTGGCCCTTTTGATTTTCTGAGTCCAGCTCTCTGCACCTTTCATTATAGTATCTTGCTTTGTTGTCCCGGGCTGCCTTTTGAAATTTTCTGTTTAGCTCTTTAATTTCTTGGTTTCTTCCTTTAGCTTTGGCTTCTCAGCACTCTAATGCAATATTCAGAGTCTCATCTGACAACCATCTTGGTCTTTTCTTCTTTTTCGGCCTTTGTAGTGATCTTTTCCGTTCTTCATGGACGATTTTCTTGAGATCCCAGAGCTCATTTGGCCTATGCTTATTGGTGCTCAAGACCTCAAACCTGTTCCTGAGACGGTTTTGAAATTCGAGTGGGATAGATTAACAATCAAATTTTGGTTCCCATGGACTGGATTTAATTTTCCTCAACTTCAGCTTGAACTTGCATATGAGTAGTTGGTGGTCTGTCCCACAATAAGCATCCCGCCTCATTTTCACTGCTGATATTGAGCTTTTCCAGAGAGTCTTCCCACAAATGTAATCTATTTGATTCCTATGCATCCCATCAGGTGAGATCCATGTGTATAGCCTGCGTTTATGTTTCTTATAGAAGGTATTTCCAATGAATAAATCATTGAATGTGTAGAACTCTATCATTCTATCTCAGCCTCATTTCTCTCACTGAACCCATATTTTTCCAGCTACTGATCCTTCTTCCCTGTTCCCAACTTTTGTGTTCCAGTCGCCCATTATTATCAATGCATCTTGATTGCATGTTTGATCAACTTCTGACTGCAAAAGTTGGTACAAATCAAGGACATGAAATCAGTGAAGTGGGGAAACGACAGCCTTTTTAACAAAT
>NW_006399988.1:2013362-2019684 GCF_000299155.1 Elephantulus edwardii
CTTTGACAAGCACTGTGGCAATTGGACAATTAAAACAGACATTCGGATGGCGGGGGAAGAAGAACAAACTGGGGAGGAGGGTAGAGAGAATGGTGCAGCAATGAAGTAATGAAAACCCAAAATCCCTGAAAATGTTCATTAAAACTAATAAAATTTAATAACAATAAAAAAAGAAGAAAAGTTGGTAGAAGTCTTCTATTTCCTCTTCTTTGGCTCTAGTTTTTGGTGCATATATTTGAGTTATAGTGGTATTCACTAGACTTCCTTGTATGTGTATGGATATTATCCTGTCACTCACCACATTGTATTTCAAGGATGGATCTAGAACTGACTTTTTTAACTATGAAACCAACCTCATTATTCCTCACCTTTTCATCCCTGGCCTAGTAAATCATATAATCATCTGATTCAAAATGTCCCATGCCAAGCCATCTCATTTCACCAGTACCTAGTATGTCAATATTTATGCGTTCCATTTCTTTCTTAACAATGCCCAATTTTCCTACATTCATGCTTCTCATATTCCACATTCCAATCACTAATACCTGCTTACAGCTGTTCCTTCTTCTCTGTATTTCCGTTTCTAAGATCTCAGTCTCAATTGCCATGTCTGCTAGTCCAAGCAATAGTCTAAGTGTGTTCTATTGTACGTAGGGTTTTTGAAGGCCTATTTTTTCTGAAGTGGATGGCCAATCCTTCTTCCTAGTCTGTCTCAATCTTTAAATATATATAATAGTATCTGACAAATAAGCATTCCACAGAAAAAAGCAGATGAAATACTATTGCCCCGTTATAGCAATGACCAATAGACTCAATGTTGCTGCCCACCCATGCTTCCTTACTCTACCACTATCCCTTCTTACTTTTGCCTACAGCATTCAATACCCATCTCCCATTGACCAGCCCCTGACGTGATACCATCATGATTTTTCTGTGATTCTGATTCTGAACATATCCTGCTGCATTGAGTCCTTTATGATGTAGCCAATAGGACTTCAATTTAAAGTTGTTAAGTACAACTGTAATGTACAACTTTCACTCCAGGATTGCCTTCTCATGGGTTAATACTGTTTGTCTTCTATTTGAAGCCAGGTGCTGATGCAAAATTTCTCAAAAAACTCTTTTTCCGGCAATGCTTCGGGGTGTGTGCGCTGGCTAACGTGGCCTGAGTTTACCTGGGTTAGAATTTGGAGATCTGAAAAGCTCCGCCTCTTTCTCCTCCACGATTCCCAAAAAACTCTTTCAGATCTCCAAATTCTAACCCAGGTAACCTCATGCCACATTATCCAGAGCACACACCCCAAAGCATTGCCAAACTAGATTTTTAGAAAGTCCCATTCATCTATTTTATTTTCTCCTGGTTATAGGTTTTTCATTATGCTTGAAGATTGTTCATACATGGATTAGGGCTCCTAGAGTTCTCCCACATTTTTCTCTAATGAAGTTTATAGCCTTTGGTTTTACCTGTTTGTCCTTGATCCTCCTAGAGTTGTTTTTTGTGTGTGGTGTGAGATGGGGGTCTGCCTTTAGTTTTCTACAGATGATTTTCCAATCTTGCCAACTTCATTTTTTAAAAAGGCTATCACTTCCTCACTTAATTGATTTCATCTCTTTGGCAAAAATCAGTTCAGCATAGATAGATGAGCTGATTTCTAGTTTCTTAATTCTATTTCATTGATCTGTGTGTCTGTCACTGTACTAGTACCACGCTGTCTTGACAACCATGGTTGTGAAATAGGATTTCAAATCAGGGACTATGATGCCTCTTACCTTGTTTTTCTTTTTAAGGAGTGCTTTACATTTTCAAGATCTCTTTCAATTCTAAATAAAATTGGAAATTGCCTTTTCCATCTCGTTGAAGAATGGAATTGGTATCTGTACTAGGTTTGCATTAAACTTATAAATTATCTTTGGTACAATTGTCATTTTCACGATATTGAGTCTTCCTGTCGTCCAGGAGCATGGTATATGCTCCCATTTCTCCAGATCTTTTTTTGTTTCTTGTAATAATGTTTTGTAGTTGTCTTTGTATAGAACTTTTGTGTCTCTAGTTAGATTTGCTCCCAAGTATTTAATCTTGTGATTAGCCATTGTAATGGGTATTCTTTTTCTTAGCTTCAGTTCAGTATTTGTCACTGTAGAGAAATCCAACTGAATTTTGAATGCTGATCTTGAATCCTGCTACTTTGCTGAATTGGTCAGCTGTGTCTAGTATTTCCCTCACTGAGTCGTTAGGATTTTCTAAGTATACTAACATATCTGCATATAGTGCTGGTGTTACCTCTTCATTGCCAATTTCTGCTTTTGTCTTACTGCTATTGTTAAGATGTCCAGTACAATATTGACTAGGAGAGGTGATAATGGGCATCCTTGCCCAGTTTCTGTTATCAAAGGGAATGTCATTATCTTTCTCCATTGAGAATGATGTTGGCTCTTGGTTTTGCATACATATTTTTACCATGTTGAGGAAATTTCCCTCTGTTCTTATTTTGCTGAACATTTTAAACAGGAAAGGGTTCTAGATTTTGTAAAAAGGCTTTTTCTGCATCAGTTGATAGGATCATGTTGTTGTTGTTCTTTGGTTGTTAAAATCATGCAGTACATCAATTGTGTTTCTTATGTTGAACCATCCTTGTATACCTGTTATAAATCCCACTTGGTCATAGTGAACTGGTGTTGTGTTTGTTGTTTTTTTTCTAACATTCTGTGGCAGGTTTGGAAGAAAGAGTGACATACACTTCCTAAACAACTTGCCTCTGGAAACTCTATGAACTCTAATAAATGTCAATAGTTATAGAGAAGCTTAAGGCCTTTTGTTGATTGGGTCACTATGATTCATGTTCCACTTAAGGGCAATCAACAACAACAACAACAGATTGGCAAAGAGGTGGCAAACTGTTGCTGAATGTAGTAGATATGATAGTGTACACGGATCTCTCCAAGGACTCAACCTAATAGATCAATTTAGTAGAGTGGAAGAACATAAGATCAGTATACAAAAATCTGTCGGTTTCCTCTACAATTACAAACTAAACTCAGATAAAGCAATTAAGAAAGCAATACCATTTATAACAGTCAAACATAAATTGAGATATTTGGGAATAAACCTAACTAGAAACACAAAAGACATTTATAAAAAAAAGACTATTAGGGAGCTCTGGAAGTGGCAAGAAGCTGCACTGCAATTCCAAATCCACCAGATGCTCTGCTGGAGAAGAAGGGGCTATTTAGTCCTGTACCAGCTGGATCTGACTCAGTACACAACAAAACAAAACAGAAAAGACATAAAACAACAAAATATTACGGTGAGAAACAAGAGGCATAAATAAATAGAAAAACATTCCATGTACATGGATAGGAAGAGTCAATATAGTGAAAATGACAATCCTACCAAAAACAATCTCCAAGTTTAAGACAATCCCCATACAGACACCAAATAATTTTTCAGAAGATGGAAAAGGTATTTGGCAAATTTATTTGGAAGGAAAAGAGACCTTTAATAGAAAATGCAAATCTGAAAAAAAAAATTAAGTGGGAAGCATAGAACTCCCAGATCTCAAAACTTACTATGTTGTTGTTGTTATGTGCTGTCAAGTCACTTGTGACTCATAGCTACCCTATGCACAATAGTTCGGAAGCCTGTCCTGTCCTGAGCCAGTCTGACTGACTTTGACACACCTACCCCAACTGCCCCAGTTAATGTATCAATCCATCTCATCTGGGATCTTCCTCTCCTGCACTGTCCCTCCACTCTTCTGAGCATGATGTACTTCTCCAAGGACTGGCCTCTCCTGGCCACATGCCCAAAGTGTGTAAGATGGAACTTCAAAATCCTTGCCTCTGAGGAGAAACTTGGTTTCACCTTCTCCAAGACAGATCTATTTGTTCAAGATTCTTCTCCAGCACCACAACTCAAAAGCATCAATTCTTCTTTTGTTATCTTTAGTCATTGTACAGCTCTCTGATGTATAGCAAGTAATTGCAAAGACCATTGCCTGGAACAGGTACACCATAGTCTCTAGGCTGACAGTGTTTCTTCTCAATACTCTGGAGAGTACTACTAACAAAACCCTCTATACTGCTATAGTAACCAAAACAGCATGACGCTGGTACAATGACAGACACATAGACCAATGGAACAGAATAAAGAACCCAGCAATTAACCAACCTATCAAGAAAACAAAAATTCTCACCACTGGACCAATTGGCAGCATCAGGATGAAGGGTGAAGAGATTGAGATTGTTGACAGCTGACAGCTTTAGTTTGCTTGGCCCCACAGTCAACACTCTTGGGACCAGCAGCCAGGAAATTAAAAGACACAATGTGATGGGAAAGTCTACTGTTAGGGACCTCTCCAAAATACTGAACAGCAATGGTGTCACTTGGGATACTAAGGTGTGCCTGATACAGGTCATGGTTTTTGCAATCACTTGCTATGCATCAGAGAGCTGGAAAATGTCTAGAGAGGATAGAAGGAGAATTGATGCCTTTAAGCTGTGGTGTTAGAGGAGAGTATTGACTGTTAAGAAAATGAACAGGTTCATCCTAGAGAGGGTTAAACCAGGTTGCTCTTTGGAGGCAAGGATTCTGAAGCTTCATCTGATATACTTTGGATATGTTGCAAGGAAAGACCAGTCCTTGGAGAAGGAGGTCATGCTTGGGAGGGTATAGGGACAGTGCAGGAGAGGAAGACCCTCTATGAGATGAATTGATTCAATGACTGGTGTAATCAGGATAGGTGTGTCGGATACAGTGAGGTTGGCATAGGATAGAGCAGGGTTTAGAGGTGTTGTACATAGGGTCACTATGAGTTGCATGTGACTCTACAGCACATAACAACAACACCACCACCTATGGTCAACTGGTATTCACCAAGGAAATAAAATATATCAAATAGGGAAACAATAACCTCTTCAACAAATGATGCTGGGAAAACTGGACTGCTACCTGCAGAAAGCTGAAGGAGGATCCACATCTAATACCATACATAAAAATCAACTCAAAGTACATCAGAGACCTAAGGGTAAAGTACAAAACTGTAAAGATAATAAGAGACAAAATGGGACCAAACTCAGAATGCCTAGCTTATGATATAAATAGACTGGCAAATATAGCTAGAAATGTACAACCAGAAAAGGATAACATTGATGAAAGAGACCATCTAAAGATTAAGTTCTTGTATGCATCAAAAACTTTTCAAATAGGATAAATAGAAAACCTGACTGGGGAAAAAAAACATTTGACAGTGACATCTCAGACTAGGATCTCATAATGAAAGTATACAGAATACTGTAGGACTTCTACAAGAAAAAGACTGATAACTCCATTACAAAATGGGAAAAAGACATGGAAAGGCTTCACAGAGAAAGACATTCAGTTAGCCAATAGACAGTGGAAGAAATGCTCAAAATCACTGGCAATAAGAGAGATACAAATCAAAACCATAATGATAGATGCCATCTCACCCAAATAGCAGTGGCAAAATTTAACAGGAAAGCAAGCAATAGATGTTGAAAAGGATGTGGAGAGATTGAAATCCTCAAACACTGTTAGTGGGATTGTAAAATGGCACAACCAGTCTGTAAAGCAGTTTGGCATTTTCTCAATACAGCTGAACACAGAAAAGCTATATGATTGGACTATTTCACTGCTAAGAGTATAACCCAGAGATTTATACACTAGTATTCATAGCAATGTTATTCACAATAGCAAGAACATGGAACAGCCCAAATGTCTATCAACAAGCAAATGGATTGAGAAATTGTAGCACACTCACACAATGGAATACTATGCAGCATTTAGGAGCAGTGATTTAGAAAATTACAATATGGGTGAGGCTAGAAAACATTATGCTGAGTGAATTAACTAGGTCTTGTAAAGACCAATGCTGCCTATGACCATTATTGTATAAATAGAAGGATCATTAGTAAGACGTAGATAAAAGTTCAAAGGGGGAAGGAGGGTATAGGGGTTTTGATGGTGAGGAGAGAGGGAAATCCCAAGTTTTGCAGAGCTTGATGCTCTGGTGGAGGGGATGAAGGCATTAGAAAAGATCCAGTGGAGATCTGAAAAGATGGGGTAGTAGTGGGGATAAGAGCAAT
The DNA here is from genome assembly GCF_000299155.1 of Elephantulus edwardii. Lineage (NCBI taxonomy): Eukaryota > Metazoa > Chordata > Mammalia > Macroscelidea > Macroscelididae > Elephantulus > Elephantulus edwardii. The sequence continues at coordinate 2,019,465 of NW_006399988.1, forward strand.
GGTGATTAGACAAATACTGCATAACACTGCTGTTATAAAATAGTACTAACAATGGAGTATTAGGGAGAGAATAGGAAAAGAATGGATAGATAATGAACACTGCAATGTAACAGATGAGGGGGAAAACTGTCTGAAAGCAAAGTATGATAAACATTATATGTATGATAAAAATCTGAAACAAGAAGGCATTGCAAAGTGGTTCAAAGTGGATTGGGTAGGG
>NW_006399988.1:2020052-2025278 GCF_000299155.1 Elephantulus edwardii
TTGGGTGCCTTTCATCCTCTCTCCAGGTTCATAGGGTTTCCGGAGGCAAGCTATTATGGAAGTGGATGCCACTCCTCCTTCCAAGCTTGTTTTAATCAGGGAGCTTCACCCCACTCTGTCTGCATTGGGTAACCAACTATTAACGCATATGACACATCAGTGTCACAGAGTTCAGCCTCACAGCAATCACAAGTGACCGCGATACGGCAACTTGTACACCAGGGCTATATGACCTAGAGGAATGTCTGAACAAAAACAATGAGAGACTGTAATGAATAAGTTAAAAAAATAGTGATTAATTTTATAAAAAAATCATGTATGAGAACGATGATATGAAACAAAATGTGGATGAAGGAGTGTGTGAAACACAATATACATGAATAAAACACAATGTATATGAATTTTGTATTCAAACCAATGTAAAAAACCAGAAAAACAAACCATGGATCACCAGGTCTTTTCTCCTGCAAGGGAATATGAGTGGCCTAGTTAGTAAGGAGTTGTGCTGTCAACCTAAAGGAAGCACATCTCTGCAGGTTTGACTTCCCAGGAGAATGATCCTGCAAACATTTGCCAGAGCTGTGAGTCTGTTCTGACATTTTTTTGAGTTTTCTTTCACAGGACTGCTGAATAAGATAATATTTCATCTTTTAGGTTAGTAGTTGGCCCACTCAGGGATCTGATGAGTATAATAAACTCACTGTCCTAAAAATAATTCTGATTCCTAACAATCTTATAAGACAGAGTAGAATTGCCTCATAGAGTTTACCTCATGCTTTCTCTGTTCTTATTCAATCTGCATGCTGAGCAAATAGTCCATGAAACCAGACTCTGAAGAAGAGTGTGACAGCAGGTTTGGAGGTGGATTCATCAACCAACTATGTTGTAGATGACATGACCTTGCTTGCTGAAAGTGAGGAGGACCTGAAGCACTTACTACAGAGGATCAAAGACTACAACCTTTAATATGGATTACATCTCAACATCAAGAAAAGAAAGGTCCTTACCACTGAGCCAATAGGTAACATGGAGAAATTATTCAAACTATTAATGATTTCAACTTAGATCCATAATCAAAACTCTTGACATCAGTAGTCAGAAGATCAAGAGACATACTGCTTTGGATAAGGCTGCAATCAGGGACCTCTCCAAAATACTGAAGAGCAACTACGTGAGTTTGAAGACTAGGGTACATTATCTTTTCAATCACTTGTTCTTGAACGTCTATCTTTCTTATCTCATTAGTTCTAACCCTAAAAATGGCAGTGGTCATTCAGTGATAGAATTGGGAGACCTGGGTTTGGATCTCAAAGTACACACTTCAGGAACAGCCATCACCTGTCAGAGAGAGAATTGCATGTTGCTAAGATGTTAAGGAGGGGAGCTCTGGTAGCTTAGTGGTAAGGAGCTATGTTGCTATTTCAAAGGCAAGTGGTTTATATCCACCAGCTGCTCAATGGGAGAAAGACAAGTAGTCTCCTCCGATGTGATATACTGCCTCTGAAAACCTGCCGGAGGATCAGTTGTGAGTTGACTCCAACTCCACAGTATGTAAAAACAACAACAAGGTATTGAATATATTTCACCAGAGTTATTTGATTAAGATGGAGGAAAGGCCTGGCAATCTTTTTCACAAAACCCAGTTAATAAAAACCCTTGAGACAAGTTCTGCTTTAAAATTTAAAACACAATACACAGGTGACCAGAAACTGCATTATTGCTCCCCAATTTTTTTATTTTTTTATACAAGTTTATTTACAAAATTTGAATACATTGTTGCCCATTTCCCTCACCACCTCATCAAATTGTATGACCCCATGATTAATCTCCCCCCCAAACCCTCTGCTTCCACCCTCCCCCAACCTTAGATCCTCATACTCACTCCACAATAATGGTTTTATACTATGCATTAGTATTTGTCCTTGTGGGACTGAGTTAATTAATTCAGCATAATGCTCTCCAATCCCTCCCAACAAAATCATTGCTCCTGCATGCTGTGTAGTAGTCCATCCTGTGAACGTACCATAATTTCTCAATTCATTTATTTGTGTTTGGACTTCTAGGCTGTTTCCATGTTCTTGTGATGGTGAATAATGCTGCTATGAACATTGGTGTACAAGTCTCCATTTGTGCCTCAGTTCTCATTTTCTTAGTGTATATTCCAAGCAGTGTGTTAGCTGGAGCATATGAAATGTCTATGTTCAGCTTTTTGAGGAAGCTCCAAACTGCCCCTAGAATGGTTGTACAATATACAGTCCCACCAACAATGTATAAATAAGAGTCCCTATCTTGCCACATCTTCGCCAACATTTGCTCCCCAAATTTTGAGTGCGTAAGTCCAGGTGCCATTTAAAATACTCCGTTTTCTCTGACCTTTCAAACTGCCCAACTAGTTTTTAAAGACATTTTCTCCTATATGTCCACTAAACATTATAGTTTGAAAGAAATCAGTCTCCTCTAGAATAGGACCACTAACATCAGGTCCGTTTTCATTGACATAATAAGCACAACTCATTGGTGGCCTAGTGGTATGCAGTGGAACTGATAATCCAGAAGACATGTGGTTAGAATCCATTAGTTGATCCAAGGGAGAAAGATGGGTACTCTCCTTCTATTTGATTTACTGCCTCTGAAAATCTATTGTAGAATCAGCTAACTTCCTCTGAGGAGATCTGATGGCATGATCACTAGGGAGTTGCACTGTTAACCCCAAAGCCGTAAGTCTGTGGGGTTTCGAATCCAACAGTTGCTGCTTGAGAGAAACATCTTCCCTTGTATAATTTATAGCCTCAGAAACCTCATGGAAAGTCAGCTGAGTAGGTTCCAACATGACCAAAATTGGGGGGGGTGGGGGAGAGGGTTATGATTTTTTGCTTTTTATTTCCTGCTAGGAAGAATATTATCACAGCCAACTTATTTTTTAAGTAAATGTTTTATTTTATATTCATTTATTTAACAACTTTGTATGCATTATTATTCACATCAGTTCTTTCTCATTTACTCCTCCCTCTACCCATTAAATTGTGTGACTCTATGATTACCCCTACCCCATTCTTGACCCTCTGTTTCTCCTTTCTCCTTGAATTCTCATACACATTTTACTAGTTATCTTTCTATTTCTACTAAAATGGTCTTATGCAGTATTTGTCCTGATGAAACTGGGTTAGTTCACTTAGCATAATGCTTTCCAGGCCTTTCAAAGTTAGGTAATGATTTACAAAATCTTTGCTCTGTGTACTGCATAGTATTCTATCATGTGAATATACCATAATTTCTCAATCCATTTGATTGTGGTTGGACATTTGGGCTGTTTCCCTGTTTTTGAGACGGTGAATGATACTATCAATATTGGCGTACAAATCTTCATTTATGGCCTCAGTTATGATTTTCTTGGAGTACCAGAGGAATGTCTATCTGTGTTTCATTGACTATACAAAGGCATTTGACTGTGTAGATCACAACAAACTGTGGCTGACTTCGAGAAGAATGGGAATCCCAGAACACTTGATTGTGCTTATGTGAAACTTATACTTGGACCAGGAGGCAGTCATCAGAACAGAGCAAGGAAACACTGCATGACTCAAAATTGGGAAGGGTGTGCATCAAGGATGTGTCCTGTCTCCATATCTTTTCAGTCTATGTGCTGGGCTCTATGAGGAGATGTGTGGCATCAGGATTGGAGGTAGACTTATCAACAATCTGCATTATGCAGATGACACAACCCTGCTTGCTGAAACTGAGGAGGACCTGAAGCGCTTGCTGCAGCAGTTAAAGGATTGCAGCCTTCAATATGGATTGAAGCTCAACGTCAAGAAAACAAAGATTCTCACACTGGGGCGATTGGCAGCATCATGATAGATGTGAAAAGATTGAGATTGTTCACAGCTTTAGTTTGCTTGGCTCTACAATCAACACTCTTGGTACCAGCAGCAAGGAAATGAAAAGATGAATTGCATTGGGAAAGTTGGCTGTCAGAGACCTCTCCAAGGTACTGAGGAGTAATGATGTCAGTCTCAAGACTAAAGTGTGCCTGATACAGATCATGGCTTTTGTAATCACTTGCTATGAATCAGAGAGCTGGAAAATGACTAGGGATGATAGAAGGAGAGTTTATACTTTTGAGCTATGGTGTTGGAGAAAAGTATTGAATATACCATGGACTGCTAGGAGAACAAACAGGTTCATCCTGAAGAGGATGAAGCCAGGCTGCTCCTTGGAGTCAAGGATTCTGAAGCTTCCTCTGACATACTTTGGACATGGTTACAAGGAGGGACCAGTTCTTGGAGAGGGACGCCATGCTTGGGAGAGTGGAGGGACAGCACAGGAGAGGATGACCCTCAATCAGGTGGATTGATTCTGTCACTGGTGTAATGCGGATAGGAAAGTCGGAGACAATGAGATTGACAAGGGATAGAGCAGTGTTTAGGGCTATTGTACATAGGGTCGCTATGAGTTGCAAGTGACTTAATGGCATGTAACAAGATATTTCAAGAAGGGGAATAGCTGGGTCATATGGAATTTCTACGTTAAGCTTTTTGGGGAAACACAATACTGCTCTCCAGAGACATACCATTTTACAACCCCACTAACAGTGTGTAAGGGTTCCTATCTCACAACAGCCTCTCCAACATTTATTACTTGTTGTCCTGTTAAACTTTGCCACTGCTACTTGAATGAGAAGACATGTCATTATAGTTTTGATTTGCACCTGTCTTATTGTCAGTGATTTTTTTTATTTTTTTTTATTGTCAGTGATTTTTAACATTTCTTCTTGTGTCTATTGGCCATCTGAATGTCTTCCTCTGTGAAAAGTCTGTCCATGTCTTTTGTCCATTTTGTAATTGTGTTATCTGTCTTTTTCTTTTTGTTTTTTTCAGGTATAAAGGATTTTTATTGGGAGTAAACTTTATTCAGTTCACATGATGGAGGTAGACTCTGCTTTGAGGAGGGAGTACTTCTCCAGTCCTATTTTGAGTGCATTCGAATCTGAAGGGTTCCTATTCTGGTAATGTCCTTTTTTGTCTACTTTTATTGTTATTATTATTATTAAATTTTATTACCTTTAATGAACATTTACAGAGATTTGGGGTTTTCATTCCTTCATTGTTGCACTGTTTTCTTTACCGTCCTCCCCAGTTCGTTCTTCTTCCCCTGCCCCAAATGACTGTTTTAATTGTCCAATTGCCACAGTGCTTGTCAAAACCAATTCTGATTAATCTCCTTTGT
>NW_006399988.1:2035003-2037227 GCF_000299155.1 Elephantulus edwardii
AATTGTCCCATTGCCACAGTGCTTGTCAAAGCCAGTTCTGAATAATCTCCTTTGTCAGTGTGTCCTTTGCCATTCCCTATCACTCCTCTCTGAGAGAGACTTCACCCTGATTCATAAGGAAAATGGGATGGCGTATTCTCTTAGCTACTTCCTGCTGAAAAGGGACGCTGTAGGTTTCAGGGTGAAGATCTTCTCTCACTACTCTAAAGGGCCCCTGGATTTAATCTTTAGGAGGTCCCATTCATAAATTTTACCCTTTCCCAATTGTGCATTTCTGGCTGGATTTTGCACTCTTTTTATACTATAGACTAGGCCATCTAAGCTTAATCGCAGTTTGTCTTTTAGGAAATTTATGATTTTGGGATTTACTTGAAAGTCTCTGAACCACATAGAGTTGATTTTTGTGTATACTGTGGTATGTGAATCCTGTTTCAGCTTTCCACAGATAGCAGTTCAGTTTTGCCAGCACCGTTTATTGAAGAGGTTGTCATTTTCCCATTTGATAGGTTTTATTTTCTTGTGAAATACTAGTTAACAGTAGGTAGCTAGGTCCACTTTTGGGTTCTCAGTTCTGTTCCATTGGTCTCTGTGCCTGCCATTGTACCAGTATCATGCTGTTTTAGTTACTATTGCTGTGTAGTAAGTTTCGAGGTCAAGGAGTGCTATGCCTCCACTTCATTTTCGTTTTTCAGAAGTACTTTGCTTATTCAGGTCTCTTTCCTTTCCAAATAAATATGACAATTTCCCTTTAAATCTCTTTGAAAAATGAATTTGGTATCTGGATTGGGATTATGTTGAACATGTAGATTGTTTTTGGTAGGATTATAGTTTTCACAATGTTGAGTCTTTCTATCCATGAACAGGGCACATTTTCCCTGTAGATCTTTTATTGTGTCTTGCAGAAATGTTCTGTAGTTTTCTTTGTACAGGTCTTTTGTATCTCTAGTTACATTCCCTCCAAGGGTGTCAATTTGTGGTTGGTTACTGTAAATGATATTCCTTTCATAGTTTTCTTAGTTCTCTTTGTTACTGTAGATTAATCCCACTGATTTTTGGATGTTGATCTTACATCCTGCCACTCTACAAAATGGTCTATTACCTTTAATGGGATTTTTATTGTCGTTGAGTCTTTGGAGTTTTCTGTGTACAGAATCCTACCACCTGCATGTAGGGATAGTGTAACCATCTCCTTGTCTATCTAGATGTCTATCTATTTCCTTCTCTTGTCATATTGCCCTAGCAAGTACTAGTGATAGTGGGCATCCTTGTCCACTGTCCTGGTCCTGGTTTGCAAGGAAAATGCTTTAGTCTTTCTCCATTGAAAATGATAGTGACTTGATAATGATAATGGTTACACTATCACTACATGCAGATGGTATGATTGTTTTGCATATATACTTTTCATTGTGTTGAGGAAAGTCTCTTCTATTTCAATTTTACTTTGTGTTGAGGAAAGTCTCTTCTATTTCAATTTTACTAAGTGTCTTAATTAGAAAGGTGTGTTGGAGTTAAATGCCTTGTCTGCATCAATTGCTAAGATCATATGGTTCTTGTTATTTCTTTGTTAATATGGTGAATTACATTGTTTTTCTTAGGTTGATCTATCCTTGCACAACACTTATAAATCCCACTTGGTCACGATGGATTATTTTTTTTAATGTGCTTTGGGATTCTATTGGCTAGGATTTTGTAAAGGATTTTAGCAACTATATTCATGAGAGGTATTGGTCTGTAGTTTTCTTCCTTGGTAATATCTTTGCCTGGTTTTGAATTAGTGTTATCCTTGATTCATAAAATACACTCTGGGAATGTTCTTTGTTTTTCTATTTTTTTTTTCCTTTGCAAAATCCAACAGTTTATTACAGATCTAGAAGACAGTGAAATTCACCTCAAAAAACTGCCTTCCTTTTTTTATTTTTTAAATACTTTAAGTATAGAATTGGTCATAAACCTTCTCTGAATGTTTTGTAAAATTCAGCTGTGAAGTCATCTGGTCCAGGGTTTTTCTTATGGGGAAGTAATTTTATGATTCGTTCAATTTCTTCTTTTGTGATGGATGCATTCAAATGTTTGACTTCTGTCCATGTCAATCCAGGTATTGTTGTTGTTATGTGCCGTCGAGTCGCTTGCGACTCTTAGCAACCCTATGTACAACAGCCCTAAACTCCGCTCTGTCCTGTGCCAATCGCACTGTCTCTGACACTCCCATCCCAATTATCCCAGT
>NW_006399988.1:2038867-2040940 GCF_000299155.1 Elephantulus edwardii
TGGAAGAGATCGATATTTGTTCCTATCCCAAAGAAAGGTGACCCAACAGAATGTGGAAACTACAGAACAATCTCACTGATTTCACATGCAAGCAAGCTTTTACTGAAGATTATCCAAAATATCCAGGTATTGCGTGAGTTTAAAAAATTTTTTCCATTACCTCTAGGTTTTTGGTTATCAGATTATTCATAGTATTCTGATATTATTGATTTAATCTGGTTCTGTTGTGATGTCACATCTATTACTTCTTTTTAAAAATTTTAATGAAAATTTACAGAGACTTTGAATTTCCATTCATTCATTGTTGTACTTTTCTCTTTGCCCACCCCTCCTCCTCAATTCGCTCTTGTCTTTGAAAAGGAAAAGAAAAATTCTTTCATTGTTATACAATCCCTCCTCCTAAGTCCACTCCACTATGCAGCCTTCATTCTGGACTCCTGTCATGACAATAATACCTAGTCATATATCTCTTTTAAAAAGTTCTTTCCCTCATCTGTTTCAATGTAGTATACATTATTTATCCCTCTTTCTCATTTCCCCCTCAACCTCAATGCCAATCCTGTTTTGCAACAGTGGCACTATGCAATATTTGTTCTTTTGTGACTGAGATATTTCACTCAGCATAATGTCCTCCAGGGTCACCCATTTTGTATAGTATTTCATGAGTTCCTTGTTTTTCAATGTAGCATGGTATTCCATTGTGTAACTATACCAGAGCTTGTCTATTCATTCGTTTGTTGAGCAATTAGGTTGTTCCCAACTCTTAGTTCTTGTGAACAAAGCTTCAGTAAACATGGCTGTGTATATATCTGCTTGGTTGGCAGTTATGGTTCCTTAAGGGTATATTATCAGTAGTGGAATTGCTGACTCAAATGGTATATTTTCAACTATTGGAGAAAGCATCAAACAGCTTTCCATAGTGATTGCACCATTTTCTATTCCCACCAACAGTGAATAAGGATTCAGTTTCTCCGCAACCTTAACAACATTTGATGTTTGATGTCCTGTTAAATTTTGCTGTTCTTACTGGGGTGAGATGATATCTCATAGTTGGTTTGATTTGCATCTCTCTTAGAGCTAGAGATTTTGAACATTTCTTCATGTGCTTGTTGGCCATCTGAATGTCTTCTTTGCTGAGGTGTCTGTTCATATCCTGTGCCCATTTTGAAATTGGGTTGTATACCTTTTTTTGATGCTTGAGTTTTTTATAAATCCTAGAAATAAATCCCTTATCTGACATGTCATTACCAAATATTTTTTTCCAGTCTGTGGCTTCCCTTTTTACCCTGTTGGAGAAGTTTTTGGATTTACATAGGAATTTGATTCTTAAAAGGTCCCATTCACCTATTTTATATTCTCCTGGTTGTAGATTTTTCAGGATGCTTGAAACACTGTTTATGTTGTGGATTAGGACTTCTAGAGTTCTTCAAATTTTTCCTTTAAGGAAGTTTATAGTCCTTGGTTTTAGTCCTAGGTGCATGATCCACTTTGAGTTGGGTTTAGTGTATGGAGTGAGGTGTGGATCTTTCCTGAGTTTCCTACAGAGAGTTTTTCAATTTTAACAGCACCATTTCCTCACTTAACTGATTTCAACTCCTTGTCAAAAATTAGTTGACCATAGGTAGATGGGCTGATATCCGGATTCTCAATTCTATTCTATTGATCTATGTGTCTGTCATTGTATCAGTACAACACTGTCTTGACCACCACGGCAGTGCAGTAGGATTTGAAATCAGGGAGTGAGATACTTCCTACCTTGTTTCTCTTTTTAAGGAGTGCTTTGCTTATTTGGGGCCTCTTACCATGAAATTGGAGATTGCCTTTTCCATCTCACTGAAAAATGGAATTGATATTTGTATTGGGATTGCATTGATGTGTAAACTGCCTTTGGTAGTATTGTCTTTTTCACAATATTGAGTCTGCCTATCCATGAGCAGGGAATAGTCTTCCACTTCTCTAGGGTTTTTTTTGTTTCTTGTAGCGATGTTTTGTAATTTTTTTTAATAGATCCTTTGTGCTCTGGTTAGATGTACTCCCAAGAACCCAATCCCAGAACACTTGATCGTGCTAATG
>NW_006399988.1:2042045-2055913 GCF_000299155.1 Elephantulus edwardii
TTTTTTTTAATGTTGATCTTGTATCCTGCCACATTGCTCAATTGGTGGTAAACTATGTCCAGTAGTTTTCTTGCTAAGTCTTTAGGCTTTTCTAAATATACCAGCATATCATCTGCATAGAGAGATAATTTTACCTCCTCTTTGACAATTTGGATACCTCTTATTTCCTTCTCTTGTCTTATTGCTATCGTTAAGACTTCCAATACAATATTGAATAGGAGAGGTGATAGTGGGCATCCTTGCCTAGTTCCTCTCAAAGGGAATGTCATTAATCTCTTTTCATTGACAACAACTTTGGCTCTCAGATTTGCGTATGCACTTTTTACTATGTTGAAAAAGTTCCCCTCTAATCTTATTTTGTTTAATGTTGTAATCAGGAAAGAGTGTTAGATTTTGTCAGAGGCCTTTTCTGCATCAGTTGACAGTATCATGTGGTTCTCATTCTTTGCTTTGTCAATTTGATGAATTACATTGTTTCTCTCATGCATATCTCTTATGAATTCCACTTGATCAAGATGAATTATTTTTTTGATGTATTGTTGGATTCTATTGGCCATGATTTTATTCAGGGTTTTTGCATCAATGTTCATGAGAGATATTGGCCTACAGTTGTCTATTTTGGTGGTGTCTTTACCTGGCTTTGATACCAAGGATCTGTTTGCTTCATGGAATGAGTTGGGAGAATTCCATCTTTTTCTATTTTCTATAATAGTTTCTGTAGAATTTGTGACAGTTCTTCTCTTAATGACTGATAAAATTAACTTATAAAATGATCTGGTCCTAAGATTTTTTTGACTGGAAGTTGTTCTATTACCTTTTCAATTTCTTCTTTTGTAATGGATCTGTTCAAGCATTCAACTTTGGCTTGTGTCAGTTTGTGTCAGTTATGAATATCTAAGTATTTGTTCATTTCCTCCAGGTTTTCATATTTGTTTGAGTATACTTTTTCATAATCTAATTTTAGTCTTTTTATTTTAGTTGGTTCTGTTGTGATGTTGCCTATCTCATCTTTTGTTTGGATTATTTGTGTCTTTTCCTTTGTTAGATTTGCTAGTGGTTTGTCGATTTTCTTGACCTTATCAAAGAACCATCTCTTAGTTTTGTTGATGGTTTCAATTGTTTTTTCAGTTTTGTATTTAATTTATTTCTGCTCTAATTTTTATAATTTCGGTGTTTTAGAGGTTCTCAAGTTTTCTTGCTGTTCTTTTTCAATTTTTTTGAGATGTTGGATTAGAGAGTCAATAGTCGTTTTTTTCCTGCCTTTTTGTATGTTTGCTTATTGTTATAAATTGACCTCTGATTATTGCTTTTGCTGTTTCCCAGAGGTTTTAGTAAGTGGTGTTATTGTCATTTGTCATTGTCATTTGTTTCAAGAACCTTTTTAATTTTATTTTTTATTTATTATAGTGCCAACTTATGTTCAAGTACGGTGTTGTTCAGCTTCCAAATATGGTTTTTTATCTTTTATCTTCTTTTTATTAATTTCTAATTTTGTAGCATTGTGGTCTGAGAAGTTGCTTTGTATTATTTCTATGTTTTTTAATTTATTGAGACTTGCCTTGTCACCTAAAATGTGATATATTCTGGAGAACATTCCATGCATATTGGAGAAGAAGGTATACTTTGTGTTTTGTTTTGTTTTTAGTGCATTAGTCTATAAATATCTATGAGATTGAGTTGGTTTATTGTGTGATTTAATTCTTGAGTATCTTTGTTGATTTTTCCCCCCTGATAATTCTTTCTTTTCTTGAGAGGGATGTATTGAAGTTCCAAACTACTATAGTTGTGTTGTCTATTTCCTTTTTTGGTTTTGTTAATGTTTGGTTTATATATTTTGCAGGTCTTTCATTTGGTGCCTAGATATTTATTACTGTTATGACCTCTTCTTCTACTGATTCTTTAAGCAAGAATCATTTATGGAATGATCTTCTTTGTCCGTTGTGATGGTTTTTGTATTGAAATGTATTTTATCAGAGATTAATATCGCTACTTTTGCTTTTTTCCCCTTCTGGTTGCCATTTGCTTGCTATATTTTTCTTCATCCTTTTATTTTTAGTCTTTCTTTACCTTCATTTTTCAGGTGTTTCTCTTGTAGACAGCATATTGATGAATTTAGGTTTTTTTATCCAATCTGCTACTCTTTTTCTCTTCAGTGGTGCATTTAAACCATTCACATTCGGTGTGATTATTGAAAGGCTAGGTTTCATTGCTATCATTTTGTTGAGTTTGTTTTTTTTTTTGGTGTTGTTGCTAGTTACTTTGGTCCATCCTGCTTTCTGTGACACCTCTGTAAGAAGGATATCTATCAGTGTTTCCTGCAACACTGGTCTTGTTTTTACAAACTCCCTTAGGTTCTGTTTTTCTGGGAACATCTTGATGTTTCCTTCATATTTGATGGATAATTTTGCTGGGTACAGTATTCTTGGTTGACAGTTGTGGTTGAGTGTTTGGTATATATCCTTCCACTCTCTTTTTGTTCACATGTTTTCTGCTGAGAAACTGGCACGTAATCTTATCTGCTCTCCCTTATAGGTTACTCTTTGTTTCTCCCTCACTGCTTCCAGAATTCTCTCCTTATCTTTGGTTCTGGCATATTTGACTCTGATATGCCTTGGTGTTTTTCTTCTGGATTCTACTCTATATGGTGTTTATTCAGCTTCTTTTTTTTTCATTCTTTTGAGTCTTTATTTCTTCTATATCTGAGAGTAAGTATTTTTTTTCTAGAATTATATTTTATTAATTTTCATAAACATTTACAGAGATTTTGGGTTTCCATTCATTCATTGTTGCACTATTCTCTCTACCCTCCTCCCAGTTTGTTCTTGTCCAAATGCCACAGTGTTATTCAGCTTCTTGAATATATATTCTCTCATTGTTCATTATGACTGGGAGGTTTTCCGCTAGTAATCCTTCCACAACTTTTTCAGTGCCTTTACTTGCTTCTTTCTGTTCTGGGATTCCAAAGATGTGCATATTATTTCTCTTGATGGTGTCCCACATTATTCTTAGGTTTTCTTCTTTTTCCTTCCTTTTTGATTCTGTTTTTTGCTCTAGCAGCTCAGTGGCGAAAATTCTATCTTTATTTCTTTGTTTCTGTGATTCATCTCTTCAACTCTGCTCATGTGTTCCTCCACCATGTTGACAGCATCCGACCTCATATTTTGGATCGCGGTTTCTTGTTTTTCTAGTTCCACAAACGCCTCTTTTGTTTTATCTACATTGTTCTGAATTGGGGTTTTTTTGAGCTCCTCCTGGTTTTTGCTTGCAATATCCTATGATTTTCTAAGTTTGCCTTTTAGCCATTGAAATAATAATTATTGTTCTTTTAAATTCTGTGTCAGCAAGATCTGACTTTCTGGTTTCAGTAAATCCATTGATACTGTCACCTTTTGGGGTTACATCTTGGTTTGTGCTTGTGTAGGGTGTGTAGTAGCTTGCTTCTTTTATGACACTGATAGGTTCTTGATCTGAAGACAATGCTCTAGAAATTGGTGGGGCAACTACTCCGCTCGTATTTCTATCTGAACTTCTGACTTACGGGAAGGTTCAGTTCAGGGCCTGTGAGAGCAGCCTCTTGTAGTTAAGTCAGATCAAGGTGCTCCAGATTAAACGCAAGTTGATTGACTGGAGATGTAGGCATGGGTTTGGAGCAGAATGGAGGGCAGGGCAGGCAAGGGAAGGGGAAACTATGGAGTGGGTCAGCCACTTCCAGGGACCTCACTCAGATTTCAGCTGTGTGGGTGTGCTCACTAATGGAGTCCCTACTCAAATTCCAGCTGTCTGTCTCCCATCCAGTGGCTCTCACTCAGTGGTCCTTCCCCAACAGTCCTCACCCAGTCCTTGCCCAGTAACCCCTGCCCCAGCAGGGCCCTGGGTCCAGAGGGGCTTAAGAAAACTCTGTCAAATTTCTATTGATCTGCTTGCTCCTGGCTGGTCGGCGAGGCCCACAGAAACTCAATTTCCCTCTGACCCACTTGATCCTGGCAGGTGGGTCCCACAGTGGTTCAGCTGGTGGCTTCTACCAGGGCCCATGGCTTGCTGCTCCTGGGGCTTCCAAACTAATTATTTTAATAATAGTTCTGACTCAAATTCCTACTGTCCATGATATGCCTTGTTGGTCTCTGTGAGCCACGTCTGTCTCTCTGTTGGCTTGTTTCTATGCAGCTTGCTGCTTCTCCAGCTCTTATGCTGTTTCCTCCACTGCTGCCATCTTGGAATCCCCACCACTTTGTTACCCTCTATTATTTCTTAATTTAGTAATTTGTGTCTTCTCTTTTTTTCCTTTTGTTAAGTTTGCCAGTGGCTTGTCAATTTTATTGACTCTTCTGAAAAACCAGCTTCTGGTCTTATTGATGGTTTCTATTGTTTTTCTGGTTTCTATCTCATTGATTTCAGCTCTTGTCCTTATAATTTCCTTTCTTCTAGAGGCTGCAGGATTCGATTGTTTTTCTATTTCTATTTGAAGGCAGGGTTGAGTTCCTTGAAACAAATTCAAACATATGTCAAAATCTCTGAAATACCTCTAAGGCAGTCTTCATGGGACAATTAATAGCAATAGGCACAAACATAAAAAAGGAAGAAAGAAGAAAAATCCATGATCTAACTCAACACCTTCTTCAAATCAAAACCATCAGTAAAACCAGGAGCTTGGAAGGGTGGAGAGAGAGTGTAGGAAAGGAAGACCCTGGATGAAGTGGATTGACACAGTATATAATATATAATAGCTCCTCTGAAGTCTGCCCTATTCTCAGCCACTCTCACTTCCTTAAACACACCTAGCCCCAAGCCCTAGTTAGTGTTTCAATCTGTCTCATCCAGGGTCTTCTTCTCCTGTGCTATCCCTTCACCCTTTCAAGCATGATGTCTTTCTCCAAGGACTGGTCCTACCTGGAAATATGACTGAAAGTGAAACGGAGCTTCAAAATTCTTGCCTCCAAGGAGAAACTTGGTTTCATTCTCTCCAAGACAGTCTATTTTCAAAGCTCTTCTCTTGAACCCCAACATTGATTCTTCTTCTATCATTCTTAGTCATTGTCCAGCTCTCTGATACATATACTCTGATGCAAAGACTATGCCCTGAATCAGGCACATCATAGTCTATAGACTGACATCATTGCTTTTTAGCACTTTGGAGAGGTCCCAGATAACAGATTTACCAAACACAAGTCATCTTTTGATTTCTAGACTGCTGGTGCCTAAAGTGTTGATTATGGAACGAAGCAAGCTGAAACTGTGAACAATCTTGATCTCTTCTCCATCTATCATGGTGCTCCCATTTGTCCCAGTGGTGATGAACTTCGTTTTCTTGATGTCCATATCAGAGACTACCACCCTTGACCTTCTACAGCAAATGCTTCAGGCTCTTCTCAGTTTCAGCAAGCAAGGTTGTGTCATGTGGGTATCTCAGGCTATTGATGAATCTTCCTCCAATCCTGATATCACATTCCCCCTCATAAAATCCAGGCTCCCAAATGATTTCCTCCACATATAGATTGAAAAGATATGGAGACAAGATGCATCCCTGGCACACTCCTTTTCTGATTTTGAACCATGCAGTGTTTCTTTGCACTGTTCTGATGGCTGCCTTCTTGTTCAAGTATAGGTTTTGCATGAACACAGTTCTGGGATTCCCATTCTTGTCAAGGATCATTTGTTGTGATACACACAATTTAATGCCTTTGTATAGTCAATAAAACATGTACATTCCTCTGGTACACTCTACTTTCAGCCATATGCATCAGACACTGGCTACAATGTCCCTAGTGCCACAACCTCTTCTAAACCTAGCTTACATTTCTGGCAGTTCTTGGTCCATAGGCTGTTCTATTTGTTTTGGATAATCTTCAGGATCTTGCTTACATATGACATTAGTGATATTATTTTATAATTTCCACACTCTGTCAGATCACCTTTTTTTAGTGATATTGTTTGATAATTTCCACACATTGTTGCATGATTTTTTGAAATGAGAATAAATATAGATCTCTTCCAATCACTATCTCCATCAAATTCTGGGGCCTTATTCTTTACCAATTCCTTCAAAGTAGCTTTAACTTCCTCTTTATCACAATTGCCTCTTGATCATATGTCATTTTATGAAATTACTGTGTCAGTCTATTTCTTTTGGTATACTAACTGTGTGTACTCCTTTTATCTTCTTTTGATGCTATCTGAATCTTCAGTATTCTGCCCATAACATCTTTAAGTATTGCAAATCAGAGCTTGTATTTGTTCTTCAGTTCCTTCAGCTTAAGAAATGCCGAGTTAATCCATTCCCTTCAATTTTTGTTTTTACTTCAGCTTTTTGCATATTTCATTATAATACTTTGCTTTGTCTTCCCAAGCTGGCCTTTGAAATCTGTTCAACTCCTTTACTTCTTAATTTCTTTCCTTTACTTTGCCTTCTCAGCACTCAGACATATTCAGAGTCTCTTCTGATATCCGTCTCAGTCTTTTTTTTCTCCTCTGTCTTTGTAATGACCTTTTGTGTTCTTCATAGTCGATATTCTTGATATCCTCCAACAAGTTATTTGGTCATCACTCATTAGTGTTCAAGGCCTCAAACCTGTTCCTGAGGATGTTTTTAAATTCAGATGGGATAGACTTAAGGTTAAATTTTTGTTCTTGCAGATTTGTAGTAGTTGATCGTCTGTTCCACAATCAGCACCTGGCCTGCTTTTCACTGCTGATATTGAGCTTCTGCAATGATTCTTTCCACAGATATATTTAATCTGATTCCCATATAGTCCATCAAGTGAGGTCTTGTGTATAATTGCTGTTTGTTTCTTAGTTTTTAAAATTGATTTTTATTGTGATTCATGTTTCTTATTTTCAATGAGTAAATAATTAATTGTACAAAATTCTATCCTTCTATTTCCAGTGTTATTTCTCTCACTAAGTCCATGATTTTCAACTACTGATCTTTCTTCTCCATCCCCAAATTTTGCATTTCAGTCACTCATTTTTATTAATTCAGCTTGGTTGCATGTTTGATCAGTTTTGCATTTCAGAATTCATAGAAATCATCTATCCCCTCTTCTTTGACTTAGGTTGTTGGTGCCTATATTTCAATGATGGTCATATTAATAGGTCTTCCTTGTGTATATGTGGATATTATTCTGTCACGCATAGAATTGTATTTCAAGGTGGACCAAGAAATGATCTTTTTAACTATGAAAGTGACCCTGTTTCTCCTCAACTTTTGTTTTTAACAAACCAGATCATATGATTATCTGATTCAGAATGTCCATGTCAATCCATCTCATTTTCCCAATGCCCAGTATGTCAATATTTAAGTGTTCTATTTCTTTCTTAACAATGTCCAAATTTCCTACATTCATACTTCTCACATTCCATATTCTAATCATCAATGACTTTTTCTTTCCACAGACACTGGAGGAGTAATTTTATTTTTCATGACATAGGTGATGGGTAAAAGTAATAGGAAAGATTGATGTGAAAAACAGTGTGTACAAACTTTGCAAGCAAACTGGTATAAAACTAGTGTCTTGCTTGTTTGGGGTTTTAGTTGTGTTTTTTTTTAAACTAATATCCTTTTGTAACTGTTCCTTCTCCTCTGTGATTCCCAATACAAGGGCTCAGCTTCCTGTGCCATATCTGCTTGTCTAATCTAAGTGTGCTCCATTGTACATAGAGTTTTCAAAGGCTTATTATTTCAGAAGTTCATGGACAATTCTTCTCCCTAGTCTGTCTTAATTTGGGTGCTTAGGTTTAGAACAATATCTGACAGACTAGCACTTACTCAAAAGAGGGGAAGAAAGACCCTTCCCTATTACACAGCTAATAGATAAGGTGTTGGTCCTTGCCCCCAGCCCTTTCGTTGGATGCATCCTGTTCCTGTCTCCCGCCAGCCATGGAAGGTCACCTGTGATACCAGCCAGACCCAGAAGGTAACCTGCAACACCAGTCAAACCCAGAAAGCTGCCTGCAATGTCCTGGATTTCACATGTGCCAGGAGCTTCCCAGAGCACTGACATCACCAGGGAGTGGAGAGGAAATGGGCAGATGGGATGGAGGGTGATGGTGGCTGAGCCTCATACCAGGGTTGGTGTGTGAAGGGTGGTGCTGGACAGGTGAGGAAAGGGAAAGTACAGGCTCTGCAGGGAGAGCTACGGGAACAGGACACATCTATGGTAGTCTCCCAAATACTCCAAAATGGTCACATCTAAGCTGCCTCTCATGTGTCCACTGATCAAGGTAACTTCCAAGGTTTCTGGACCTTGTACTGCTGCCTTGATGAGAGAATCCCTGCTACCCTTGCCACTATATTTGCTTATCCTAGAGGGGCATCATAATTTGGAAAGTAGAGGGACAGAATAAGAGAGGAAGACCCTCAATAAGATAGATTGACTCAGTGGCTGGGGTAATGGATGTAGGTGTGTCAGAGATAATAAAGTTGGCACAGGATAGAGCAGGGCTGTTATACATGGGGTTGCTATGAGTTGCAAGTGACTCAACTGCACATAACAACAGCAACAATAACAACAATAATGTTTTGTTCCTAGAAGTCTCACTTAGGTGTTATTTTCTTGTATTGGGGAAGTGTTTTTGCATGTTCATGCTCTTAATGGATTAGATAGGTCTATGTTTGCTTGTCTATCATCTACTCTTTTAGTTATAGCACTTGTCTACCAGATGCTGTACTAACGCGGAGTTCCCAGATTAAGACAGACTAGAAAGAAAGCTTGGTCATCCACTTCTGTAATAACAGATCTTGGAAAACCCTGTGAATGTGTGACTGTTAGATATAGCACTGGAGGCTGAGCCCTCACATAGAAGGTACCAAAAGAGAGGAGGAATAGTTGCAAACATCCACTAATAATTAGAATGTGAAATGTCCTATGTATGAATGCAGGAAAATTGGACATTGTTAAAAAAGAAATGGAATGCTTAATATTTAAAATATTAATGTCTAATATTGACATTTTAGACATTAGTGAGCTGAGATGGACTAATTTGACCACTTTTATCAGACAATCATATGATCCACTATGCTGAGAATAAAAAATTGCATAAAAACAATGTACTCTTAGTCTAAATGATCCACTGTAGATCTATCCTGAAATACAACATTGTGAACAACAGGATAATATCCATATACATTCAAGGAAGAGCTTTTAATATCACTATACTTCAAATATACACAACAACAACTAGAGCCAAGGAGTAGAAACTAGAAGATTGCTGCTAACTTCTGTAACCAAGATTTATTTAAAATAATCGGTGCCTGAAATGCAAAAGTTGGGAACAATAAAGAAGAACTAGCAATTGGAAACTATAAGCTTTGTGACAGTAATGAGGCTTGAGATGGAATAATGGAATTTTGTATAATCAATGACTTATTTATTGAAAATACCTTTTCCAAAAAGCACAAATGACAACTATACACAGGGACCACACAGAAATCAGATTGATTACATCTGTAGAAAGAATTGTTGGAGAAGCTCAATATCAGTTGTAAAAACTAGGCCAGCTGTTGGCTGTGAAACAGATTATCAGCTACTCATGTGCAAGTTCAAATTAAAGCTATAGAAAATTAAATCAAGAATCAAATTATGACCTTAAGTCTACCCTACCTGAATTTCAAAACCATCTGAAGAACATGCTTGAAACGTTGAACACTTATGAACAAAGACCAGAAGAGCTGTGAAATGATATTGAGGTTATCATCCATAAAGAAAAGAAAAGGTCATTACAAATACTAAGGAGGAAGATAACACCAAATGGATACCAGAAGAAACTGAATATTGAACATAACACCAAGAGGGGAAGAAATGATAAAGTTAAAGAACTAAACAGAAGATTTCAAAGGACAGCTCAAGATGACAAAGCAAAATATTATAATGAAATGTGTAAAGAGCTAGAGTCAGAAAATCAAATGGGAAGAACTTACTAGGTATTTCTCAAGCTGAAGGAAATTAACTAATTTGAATTTCAAGTATAATCATGAAAGATTCTATGAGCAAAATCTTGAATGATCCATGAAGCATCAAAAGAAGGTAGGAGGACCACATAGGGTCACTGTACCAAAAAGAATCGACTGACACAGTAACCATTTCATCAGATAGCATATGATCAAGAACCAATAAATAATAATCATAGTAATGAAGGAATTTTTTTTTGTCTGTCTGTGAACATGAACTCTGAGGGACTTTCCTTCTGGGGAGCAAATTTCAACAGTGCAACATCCTACAGTATGCCACAATAGCTCCTTATTGTTGCAAAGCCTAGCCACATAGTATCACAAGGCCAAGAAACATACCCTACATGAGTAGCCTGGAATTCAGCCGATACACTGAGCTCCAGGTGATTCTTCCTGATAACTTCACTAACAATTCCTATTTTAAGTTTTCTGCATGAGCTTTCAGGTGCTGTACATGTGCAAAAGCAGAAAGAATGACTTTTAAATGTCCTTCAAGAGCAAGTAGCCATGATAGTGTTTGTATGTCTCATGGTGACTAAGCATTTAACAGGATATAGTCTATCCTGAAGGCCAGCTAATTTTTTTAATACCTCCTTTTCTAAAATAACTCCACCTTTCCCTCCTAAAATTGCTAAATAGGCATGAGCCTTTCTCTATGCTTTAACTAACCTACCCTCGTGAAAGCATTTTTCAAAGTGCCAGCCTCCATCTAAAATATTACTAAATAATATTACTAAAAGAAAAAGGAAGGACCTTCTGAGACCAGTGGTGACTATATCAGTAATACCCTCCAAATCATAATAGTCTGAAGTTGCAACTGGTTGAGTGGATGGTGCAGAGCCTATGGTTCACAAAGTTGAATTGGAAGCTGATTAACAGCAGTAACAACTACAACAGCAATAACCACTGTTACTTTTCTGACAGGCTGAGGGAGCTGACTTTAGAAAAATCCAACCTGCTCTGACACTCTCAGAGAGGACTGCTGGGTATTTCTTTTCATTCCACTAACAACCCCACCAGGGGGAAAACACAAAGAGAAGTGTATCTTTCGTTCAGGGTGTGTGTGTTGGTGAGTGTGATAAATGGTGATCCAGATTGTTCCTTAACTTTCTGCCTCTCACAAAAGCTAGACCTAACCTTGGGTTAAAGCCTGGTGGCAAAATTAGTGATTGCTATTTCATAACAAGTTTAAAGCTGTTTCAAAAGTGGTGATACATATGCTGCATTAAAAAACAAGGAACTCATGCAATATTATTCAAAATGGTTGACTCTGGAGAACATTATGCTGAGTGAAATATCTCAGTCACAAAAGGACAAATATTACATGATGCCACTGTTGTAGAATGGGACTGTCCTTGGGGTTGGGGAGAGACTGAGTAAGAAGGGTTCAATAATGTATACTGCACTGAAACAGAGGAGGGAGAAAACTGTTTAAAAGAGATATATAACTAGATATTTCTGTCATCACAGGAGTCTAAAGCGAGGGCTACATGGTGGAGGGGACCTGGGGGAGGGTTTGTAAAACAATGAAAGAATCTTTTCTTTTACTTTTCCATAATTTTTGACTCATGTACTTATAACTTGTTAGTCAAATTTGTGTCTTCTAGGTTGCAACACCCCCATGATACATCTTCAAGGATATGAACATGTACGGCCAAGCACAATCAATAAGAGTGCATCTAAATTCCAAAATCAATCTCCATAATAGTCTATGTGTTTCCTACTGCCAAAGGGGCCCTTTAGAGTAGTGAGAGAAAATCTTCACCCTGAAACCCACAGCGTCCCTTTTCAGCAGGAAGTAGCTAAGAGAACACGCCATCCCCTTTTCCTTATGATTCAGGGTGAAGTCTCTCTCAGGGAGGAGTGATAGGGAATGGCAAAGGACACACTGACAAAGAAGATTAATCAGAACTGGCTTTGACAAGCACTGTGGCATTTGGACAAGAACAAACTGGGAGGAGGGTAGAGAGAATAGTGCAACAATGAATGAATGGAAACCCAAAATCTCTGTAAATGTTTATGAAAATTAATAAAATATAATTATAGAAAAAAAAAGTGGTGATAGACACACTACTTGAGTCTACAATATTGTTTGAAATTGGAGTGTACTTTTTGACAGGACAGGAGGAAAAAGCACTGTGAGTGGGCGGTAGGTAAGGGGTAAGTGGAGGAGAGGTGGGAGAAAAGTCCACACATACCACCTACACTTGAGGGGCCCACATCCCATGGGCCCTGCAGTTCCCTCTGCCTCTGGCTAACATCAGGTAGCAGCTTTTGTACACTTTGTCCCAGAGAAAACGCTAATCACAGCCCACTTGATGATTGCACAGCATGCAAATACAAGCCAAAGATGTTAATTTCTAAGTCCCTCCAGCCTCCCTGAAGGGTCAAAGAAAGGAAGATTCTTCCTTCTGTTTGGTTAAAAATAATTGTTGACACCATCTAATAAAGTTAACATTGCATTGTTTGTTCTCGCCACATGTCAAACTCGCATTGACCCTGAAGAGGAAGCTGTTGCTCAGAAAGGTTAAGTAACTTGCGGGTGTACACAGCCAGGATATAGCAAGGCCAGGAAGTGGCCCCAGGAAATGTAGCTTTGGAGACTGTGCCCTTGGTCACCGTGCTAGGCAGCTTAATTCCAAGTCTATTTTGCCGTACAGGTGATGATCTTTCTCTCACCATATGCCCTACAATAATGAACACATGAGACAAGCAGTGGTCTCATCTGATCTGCATGTCATCCACTCTGATCTTTGTGACAATCCTGCTGGAGAGAACACTCACTCTCCTTTACAGATGAATGAGCAGATACTCCAACCACTCCAACCAGGGCCTTTGCAGTTTCTCTTTAGAAAAACACTCGTGTTCCCACCGCCACCACTTCCCCCTCTACATTCAGCAGCCCTTCCTAATTCATTTTTTCTGTATAGTGCTTATCACTCACGTAATACACAAGATCTATGATTTGCTTTCTTATTGCTTCTCTGTTAATGCATAAATTCAGCTAGGGTGAACATTTTACCTCTTATTTTGGGCTCTCTTCCAAGGGTTTAAGAGCTCTGGTGGCCTAGTGATAAGGAAGTTGAGCTGCTAATCCAAAGGCATGCTTTTCAAATCCATCTGCTGCTCAAAGAGAGAAAGATGGACAATTTCCTTCAGTAAGATTTACAACCTCAGAAAATCTCCTCAAGAGTCAGTTTTGAGTTGGTTCTAACTCAAGGCACCTAACAACATTCCTAGTACTAGGACAGTCCCTGGCCCTTAGGAGGTGGTTGGAGGAGCTTCTTCCATAAATCAGGACATGAAATGCTTTTGAGCAGCAAACAACCTGTGGCTACAGTGTCCAGGCTGTGAGCCACAGCACCTCTGGCTCTACGTGGTATCCAGTAGCCTTTGTTCTGTATCTGCAACTATTTTCTCTTCTGCAAAACTCAGGTGTTGGAAACTGACAGCTCTTTGCTCTTGAGTGATTGGAATCTCCTCCGGAGAGGCCTGTAGAAAGGTAAGAAGCAGTGGATTCCAGTGCCTACAAGGTTGGTAAAAGGTAGGTGGCCAGTCCAGAAGCAGAACCTGAGGAAGGCAGTGAGTATGAGCGAGGCAATCCCCAGAATCTGAATGCAGACCACCCAGGTCCAGGTGTCCGGGTTTTCACAGACTCGCTGCATTCCACCGACCAAGTTACTTGACCTTTCTGAACTTTACTTGGCAGGATCCAAAAGTGGCTATGTAGGCGGCTTCAGAGGAACGCTGGTCAAAAGCCAGCGGCCACCCACTGTCCTGGGTGTCCAGGGAGTCAGAGGAGGAAGTGCAGCACTGTAAGGGGGTGGAGTGGAGGGAGGATCTCAGAGTCCAGAGGGCAGGAGGGTGCTGGAGGAAGGGTGTCGGGGTGTGTCCTAGCCAGGGGCGGGCCTGCAGAGCCAAGAGA
>NW_006399988.1:2056040-2057282 GCF_000299155.1 Elephantulus edwardii
GTGGGCCGGCGGCTGCAGGAGGAAGGGTGCAGGGGGTGTGCCCGCGCCAGGGGCGGGCTGGAGGTAGAGGCTTCTTAGTATTGACTTTGCCACGGCCAGTTCCTCCCAGAGTGCTGAGACCTCAGCGAGTGGCCAGTCCCGCAACTGTGTCTCGCCACACAGTCCCAGCATGACAGACCAGGCGCCTTTCGACACCGATGTCCTCACCCTGACCCGCTTCGTCATGGAAGAGGGCAGGAAGGCCCGTGGCACGGGCGAACTGACGCAGCTGCTCAACTCGCTGTGCACTGCGGTCAAAGCCATCTCCACCGCCGTGCGCAAGGCGGGCATCGCGCACCTGTGAGTCCGGCCCTCTGGGTGTCTGCCTGGCAGCCTCATCTCTTCGCCCCATCGTCAGCTTGCTGCCAGCTTTCTTTCTGTCTGTCTGTCTGATTGATATCTAGGAGCCTCTGCGGCTCCAGCACCCTACACTCTCCCTCTATTGACTCATCTGAGAGGCTCCCACTTATAGGACCTGACTCCCTCTTCTTGTCTCTATCCTACGTCCCTTGGACCTGTCTGCACAGCCCACATTGGCTCCGAATTCGAGCACCTGGTGAAGCTAGTTAGTCAGGGAGCACTTGGCCTGTGCCCATGCTCATACCAGCCAGGGGTCACCTCAGAAAGGGAAGTGCTGGGAGAGGTGCCTTGAGACTGCCTTCTCTCCCTCTCTACTCCTGCATTTGAATAACAGGCCTGGGTTGGATCTAGTTTTCAATCTGTACCTCTCTAACTGTGAGAAAGTCCTGTTAAGAGTCCTGGGTGGACGAGGAGGAATCGTGCATGACTAGAGCTGATGGGGCAGCAGTGTTGTGCTCTTCGTTCCCCAGTGGCCAGACCCTTCCTGGGGGATTTCTGGGCTGTCCTGTAGCAGAGATATCTCCCTGAGGCTTGTGGTGGGTACCCCTAGCAGTGAGTAGATGCACTGCTATCAATTGTGCTTAAGGGGATAGGTTCATATCCTTGGAGGTGCATCATTTTAACATGGAACTGTTGCAACCTAGAAAATACAAATTTAACTAACAAGTTAAAAATACATGTGCCTAAAAGTATTATATTTTAGGGCATTATTTTTATCGTAGGAGTACGCAATGAGGGTTGCAGAGTGGATTATATTTGGGGGTAGGGGGTGGGGTTTGGGGAGGTGCAGGGGGATTGTGTACCAATGAGGGAGTTTTTCTTTTGCTTTTCAAGGAGAGGAGC
>NW_006399988.1:2057382-2090100 GCF_000299155.1 Elephantulus edwardii
CAAACGAAATTAAAAAAAAAAAGTGCCAAAACCTAAAAGCAGTAATATTCCCACTAGAGCTTCTAACAGTGGCAGAAACCAAATTACAGAAGGAAGATAATTCTTAAGATAAAAGACTTATAATTAGGAATGCCTACCACATGAGCCCAAAGAGGGCCTTTTTTAGTTGTACAAATGCTTGCTCACATTTAGTAGTCCATTCTAGATTATCTTCCCTCTCCTTTTTATTTAATATAAGGTTTTTGCTAACTTTATAAATCGAGGAATCTCGATCTTGCTATACCCAGTCATCCTCAAAAATTATTGGGGAAAATAGGTAGAGTTTCATACTGTTATATGCCAAAATGAATCTCAAGAAATGAACTTCAGGGAGGAAAATTTGGGCCTTTTCTTTGGACACTCTAAAAACTTCTTTATTTAAAATGTCTAAGGTGTTCTGAGTATCCTGAACTTATAGTTTGGACTACACACTAAAAGGTCATCTTTAAGATCTAGAGCTGTGAAATATGTAGAACTGACTGGCACTTTGTCTATTATAGTATTATATGGTATAGTAGAGTAATTAGTATAGTATAGTATAGTATAGTATAGTATAGTATAGTATAGTATAGTATAGTACAGTATAGTGGTATAGTATTTATTATAGTATTATAGTATTAGTATTATAGTATAAGGGTTAGGAACCACAGGATGTAGAGGCACAACTATGTCATTCATTGTTCTCATGTCCTGGGAAAGCACTTAAAATTTCTGATGGAATTTTAAAAAAACCACACAACACCCACCATCACAATAGTATCTTTCACAATCCCTAAAACACTCAGAAGAAAAAAAAATCTGTTCTGAAAGTGGCTGTGTCATGGCTTTTCTGGTTGTTGTTAAACTTTTGTGAACATAAAAGTTCACTTTTGTTAAAAAAATGTAATGAGCTGATGAGACATTCATTCTGTACATGGTTTTGCTCATGAGCCCTAGAAATGTTATGCTGTCTGAAATGGGGTAATTTTCTGACTAGATGGTTGTGAATAAAGTTGTTAATGTTGTTTAAATGATTGCTGTTGTTTTAAAATGCTAAAGAAGTTTCACTCATTGCCAAAAACATTAAAAAAAGCAAAGAAGAAAAAGTGAAGCCTACTTTATATCCAGTCCCTGGGGCATCCACTATTAATAATTTGTGTGCTATTTTCCCAGATACGTTTTTACACTGCTATAGAATACCCTATAGAATACTTCTATAGAATGTTTCTATAGAAACATTCTTCTAGGTCCTATAACCCTGGTTTGTCCACTTGCTGTACAGAGATAACTCGTGGTTGCTGTGAAGCCGACCACTATGACACTGATGAGTCAAATGTGAGAATGGTTACCCATGGTGGACAGTGTTGGTAAAGCTCCCCTATTAAAACAAGCTTGGAAGCAGGAGTGTCATCCACTTCCATTAATAGCTTGCCTCTGGAAACCCTATGAACCTGGAGAAAAGGACGAAAGTTATACAGGAGGTGTCCAGGATTTCGCTTATAGGGTCGCTATGAGTTGCCTGCAACTCACCGGCTCTTAAAAACAACAATAGAATACGAGAACACATACCTGGAACATATCAATTTTCTAAGGGGCCCTGTAATATAGTTTGTAAATGTTGGGCTGCTAACCCAGAGTTTGGCAGTTAAAACCCAAAAGTTGCTTCTCTGGAGAAATAGGAATCTGCATACTCTCCTTAAGACTGGCGACCTGAGAGCCCAAGGAAAGTCACCAGGAATTGGAATCAACATGGTAGTAGGTTTGGTTTTTCAGTATGTGAGTAGTGAGGGTGATGAAATGCCTGAGCCTTTGACTCTCAGTCAATAGGCCCTATTTGTAGCTACCACTATGAAACAGAAACTCTCCATTGGATTTTTTTTGGCTGTGATCTTTATGAAAGGAAACCTGAGTGAAATTGATGGTTAAGTGCTTGACCAGTAGCCAGAAGACTGGTATTTGAAACTCACCCAGAAAGAGGTATTTTCAAAGACAACCTTAGAGATCTGCCCTTAATGAAAACACTGCTGGCCTAGGGCTAAGCAGTTGCACTGCTAACTCAAAGGCAGGTGATTTGAATCTGTCAGCACCTTCCTGGGAGAAAGAAGGACAATGTCCTTTTGTGCAATTTATAGCCTCTGAATACTTGTTGAAGGGTCAGCTGTGAAATAGTTCCTACTCTACGACTCTTAATAATAATAATAATAATTATATTTATATATATATGGCTACTCTCTCTCTGGATGAATTACCAAATTGGTTTTCACATGACTGTATCATTTTTTATTCCTACCAGCAATGAATATGGGTTCTAATTTCTCCACATTTCCTCCAATTCTTACTATTTTCTTCTTTTTAAAATGCCCTTACTATCCTAGTGGGAGTTAAATGGTATTTCTTTATAGTTTTTGATTTCTTGTCTGTAAAGGCTAATGATATTCAGCATCTTTCCACATTTTCTACCTGCTTTTGAACTGTTCTATAGTGTTCCATTGCATTAATGTTCTGCTCTTCATCCAATCTTCCTCTTAGCTTTGGGCATTTAGGCTTTCATTGGGTTGCATCGTTGGAGCAGGTGTTCAAACCTGTTTATTTGGATGCCTGATGGAGGAGTACTTAAGTGCTGCTGTGGAAAAATAAGAATTTTACTTTTCTCACTATGACTTAGTCATGCAGACAACAGTAAGATAAGATCTCAAATCAAGGCTCCAAATTACATCATTATGGACTTTGAAATCCTTGATGAAAAGCCCAGCAGACCAACAAACAGCTTGTTAGCTTTGACCATGGCTTAGATTAGGTGCATCTTAGTCCTCAAAATTACAGCTTTGTTTTTAACATCTTAGAACTTTTGCAGAAGATTTGCCCAGTGTGACATATCATAAGATTTCTTGACCTCTGCTTCCATAGATGTTGATTGTAGATGTAAGCAAAATTGAACCCTTGATAATTTCAGTCTTTCAACTATTTATCATTAAGCTTCTGAATAATCCACTTCGGAGGATTTTTAAGTAGAAGTGTAATTCATGGTGAAAGTTGTTGTCTTTGATGTGCACAGCATATGCTTCAATCCTCTTTGCTTTTAGCAAGTAAGGTTGTGTCATCTGTCTATCTCAGGCTGTTAATTCTTGATACTAATTTTGGTATTATTTTCTTTTTCATTGGATAACAATAGTCCATATCCCTATTAGCAAATGAATATTCAAGTTTAGAACATTACACATAGAAATGATATTGTTGTTGTTGTTATGTGCCATCAAGTCATTTGCAACTCATAATGACCCTATGTACAAGAGCCCTAAACGTAGTTCTATCCTGTGCCAACCTCGCTGTCTCAAACACATTCGTTCCCACCACTCCACTCACAGAACAGATCCATCTAATCGAGGGTCTTCCTCTCCTGCGCCATCCCTCCACTCTCCCAAACATGATGTCCCTCTCCAAGGACCAGTCCTTCCTTGCAACATGCCCAAAGTATGTCAGACGAAGCTTCAGAATCCTTGACTCCAAGGAACATTCCAGCTTCACCCTCTCCAGGACAAACCTGTTTGTTCTCCTAGCAGTCCATGGTATATTCAACACTCTTCTCCACCACTGCTCAAAGGCATCAATTTTCTTTCTGTCATCCCTATTCACTGTCCAGCTCTCCAATGCATAGCACGTAATTGCAAAGACTATAGCCTGCATCAGGTGCACCTTAGTCTCCAGCCTGACGTCATTGCACTTTAGTACTCTTGAGAAGTACCTCATAGCTGACTTTCCCAATGCAATTCATCTCCTGATTTCCTGGCTGCTGTTACCAAGAGTGTTGACTGTGGAACCAAGTAAACTAAAACTGTTAACTATCTCAATCTCTTCACCATCCACACTGATGCTGCCAATTGGCCCAGTGGTGAGAATCTTTGTTTTCTTGATATTGAGCATTGCACCAAATAATTATTTACAAGAACTTTCCCTTTGCCAAGTAAAATATTTAGAAAAGATATTTTGAGATAGGTCATCCTCTCAGTTATGTGAGGGAAGAAAACAATGACTTTGGTTTTAGCTGGCTAATACATGTTTAGTGAGCTCTTGTGGTCTAGTAGATAAGGAGTTGTGCTGCTAAACCAAAGGCATGCCGTTCAAATCTACCAGCTGCTCTATAGGAGAAAAATGAACAATCTCCCTCCGTGTGATTTACTGACTCTTAAAACCTGCAAAAGACTCAGCTGTGGGATAGTTCCTATTCAATGATACTCAACAACAATACATGTTCAGGAACCATGGCAGTTCACTAGTTAAACCTTCTGTTGCTAACGAAAATATCTGTGGTTCAAATACACTAGGTATTGGTGAACGATGTGGCACGCTGCTTCTATAAAAATGACAAACTTGGGAACCCTATAGGCAGTTCTACTAGTCCTCTAGGATTGCTATGATTCAGAATTAACTTGATGGCAATGAGTCCCTGGGTGGTGGAAATGGTTCACTGAAAGTTTGGTGATTAGAGGAGTCCACCTAGAGGTAGCCTGGGAGAAAGCGTAAGGATTTAGTTCAAAATCATCAGCCCTTAAACATGGAATTGACTTCATGATATCCTTTTCTTTTATTTTAGAATACATTTCCTTTCCTTAAAAGAACCACAGCCTGCAATATGCTGTTCTATCTTCCCATGGCCTGTCCACGTGAACACAGGTTGAGGGCTGTAACCTTTGAAAGCTCTTTTGTTGGCACTTCTTCAGTGTATTTCTGAACTGACCCTTGGCCGTTTTGGGCTGCGTGAACTGTGGGTTGTTTACCATAGAATTGTCAATTAATAACATGCAGAAGGCCACTTTCCAGAGTTACCGTTGACGTTAGTCATAAGGCTTAAATGATAATCTCTTTTTCTTTAATCAGGTGTTAGGAAAATGAGTTTTCCAACTTGACTCTTTTGCACACTATCTAAAGCATTGCCCTGATTAATTTGGTTGTGTTCACCTTACAAGGAAACTGACTTCTAAACCAGTTGCAAACGGAAGCAATTCCTCAAGAGTTCTCCTGTAAGTGTGGTCTTCCCGGGCTCCAATCTTTGTATCTGTTTCTATGCTCCAGAAGTGGCAGTTACTAGTCAGCATGGTGAGTATCACAGACTTCATGGCTGTGACGGTGTTTCAGGACAGTGCAAGCAGTACCCAGCTCTGCTGCTGACTGAAAGGTAACTTCAGTTAGCATCAGTTTGAGGTATTTTGGAAGAAAGCTCTCTCAATCTACTTCCAAAAACCCAGTCCTTGAAAACCATCTGGCACAGACTTCTCTTGTGAGTCACACAGGGTGAACATGGGTTAGACTGACTTGATAGTGATTGAGGTTATGGCTATGAAGTGGCTTATCCCATTTTAAGTCTTAGAAACCATATGAAAATTTTAAAACCAATGTTAATCTTTAATTTAGATCTCCAAATATTTTAAAATACTAGCTAAGTTAACCTACCTTTTTTTTTTCTTCAGAATTTTCTTTTATTTTTTTTTTAAATTGTATTTAATGTCTGTGTGACATACTTGAGTAATTTTCTTTGTCTTGGAGCTATGAGGAAATTAAATAATTTTGGAATTCAAACCGTGAGATTTTTTTCCTAACATGATTATTTGATACATTTCTCGGCATGAGTTAAATAAGTTGTAGCTTTAGCCAATTTTCAATGAGCTTTATCATAAATTTAAAAAAAACCCAAAACCTACTATAGGCAGCTTCTCTAAGTGTTTTTGCTCCCCAAGGGACTTCGGAAGGGAAAGGGCACAGCAAATCAAAACTTATTGGGCTGCAGGGCCAACTCATTTGAATCAAACTGAAGTAAAGGAAATTACACCCAAATGAGATTTTAGACAAGTACAAACTTTGAAAACTTGTTTGGCCATTTACCTGTGATTAATAACTCTGCATTGGCTGTCTGCCCAGAAGTTACCTGCTGGACTGGTTTAGAGTTCCTCCATCAACACTGCTCGAGCGGACACTCATGAACACCAGGATGGTTGCTATCTGAGGAAGGAAACCACTGTGTGCCATCTGTGCCTCACTCACTAAATGGTCTGTCAAGAGGCCAGACTTTGTGTTGGGTGTCATACAGTCAGAAAGACGTAAAGGCCAAGTCTGAACCCAAGACTCCACAAGTATAACCTGAAATCAAGATAAAATCTAGAATGAGTATTCACACACATAATAACTGACTCTAGTTTCAGTACTGTTTGTTTGGATGACTTTGAGAAGACTGTTGGCTTAATATGCGGCTCAGCCCTCTCTCTAAAATAGGGCATTTGACATTTCTGTGAAAGCAAGATTCTCACTATTCTAGAATTATATATTCTACTTTTTTCTAACTGAAACATGATTTACATGAGTTTGCAGCTATGTGGTTCAATGATTTTCCAACTTATTTTCCACATTGGCTAAAAGCCATAGTATGAATCATTATTTATTTCTACTAGTAGGAAAAAGTATGGACTTTGGAATAAAACAATATATATTTGATTTCCAGATTTGCTACTTTATAGCTAAATTATCTATTAATATTAGTTATTTATTATAACTATAAAATAAAAATCCAATACTATAATATGTATTTAAATCAGAACTGATTCATAGCTGACCTTTCAGCAGGTTGACCAAGGAGGATAGAAGGAGAATTGATGCCTTTGAGCTGTGGTGCTGGAGAAGAGTATTGAGAATACCATGGACTGCTAGGAAAGGGTTAAACCAGGTGGCTCCTTGGAGGCAAGGATTCTGAGGCTCTGTCTAACATACTTTGGACATGTTGTGAGGAGAGACCGGTCCTTGGAGAGGGACATCATGCTTGGGAGGGTGGAGGGACAGCGCAGGAGAGGAAGGCCCTCTATGAGGTGGATTGATTCAGTGACTGGGATAATTGGGTTGGGAGTGTCAGAGACAGTGCGATTGGCACAGGGCAGAGCGGACTTTAGGTCTGTTGTACATAGGGCCACTATGAGTCGCAGGCGACTCGACGGCACATAACAACAACAACAACAACAACAAATTGCATAGAAGGAGAGATTTCCTCTTTATCCTTTGAAGCAGCTGATGAATTTGAACCACGAGCCTTTGAGTTGACAGCACAACTCTTTACAACTAGACCACTAGAACTTTTATACACACATATACATAAACTCAGTAGTATTTTACCAATATTTTTCTCCTTTCTATCTCAAGAAAATGTTAACTTTGACTTGTATATGTGGCAACCCTCGGTTTTCTGTAATACTCTATTGAAATCGCATTGCTGTGGAGTTGAAACTCGTAATTGGCCCTTTAGTGCGCTTCTGAAGCTGTAAATTGCAAAGTAGGAGATTGCCCATTTAAAAAAGCATATCTTAATGTTCTAACTATAAAAAGGCCAACTGATAGCACATGCCTATGAGCAGGATGGAAATATCCTGACTTGAGTTCTGGGGTTCCCAGATTGCTAGGCAACTGTTTCACATGTTAATATGGCTTGTAAACTAACACTAGATAAGTCAATCCCAACCTCATGGCAAATTGTATGCTGGTGTTGATCTGGCCTCCATAGAATTGACTACAATTGATTTTTCAGAATAGGTTGCCAGACCCTCTGAGTTACCTGTGGGTAGACTAGAACCACTAACCTTTCTATTAGCAGCCAATTGTTTAAAACCACTCAGAACTCTTTATATACTTTACCTTGTATAATCTTCCAACAGCCTCTTGAGCTATGTCACATAATCTTCAGGGGCACTTGAAAAAAAAAATAGTCTTAAAAGGGATAAGGGACTTGCCCAGCTAAGATCTGAAGTGACTTTTTCTCAGAGTCTCTGTTCTTTTCTGTGAACACTAATCTTAAGCTAAGAAGGGTGTCAGTGGTCCACCGAGGGAGTACTTTTGAAGTAGTGGGCCTTGACAAAACCCACTAGTTCCACTATGGACTACCTTCTAACTTTGACTACCTTCTAACATTGACCTCCAGTTGAGGTCAGAAAGAGATGCTATGCAAAGAGAATTAAAAACTCAGAGACATGGCCTGTCTTTTCTTAAAATAGGAGTGACATAATAAAGAGAAGAGAGGTACGAAAGAGCTGTCTTCCACACAATAAAGGAAATTGTGCAGAGACTGACCCAGACTGAAAAAAAAAAAGTTATTCAGAAGCTGCAACTGCTTCACAGAGTGTCAGGCTGGATGAAGCCCTTGGTCTGCTCAGTTTTGAGCAGCAACAGATACACTGTTTATGTTTAGAGAAAATTAATTTTCAATTTAGGTAGTATGTTCACAGGTGAGCTCTCTCAGCTGTCCTAGCCTAGGACCCTCACCACCTTCTTTCAGTTGCTTCTCCTTTCTTTCTTCCTTCCCTCTTCTAGTTACTTACTAAGTTCTGTAATTCATTCCTCTAAAACACTTCTTCTTTTTTCTGTGCTTGTACATGAAATTGAATTGAAGGCAGTAACCTATCCCTTTCCTTATTCAACAAATCAGGTTGCATTTTGATTCATTCTGGGAGTTCTACAATTAACGCCTTGAAAGTCCTGGAAAATTAGTAAAAACTGCAGTGACTCACTTTCTCTGTTTTCAAGGATTCTTGATAAGAGCAACAGGACATCAGAAAAAGAATCCATCTAAGAAATCAGAGTGAGCTTACACAGTTATGCTAGCAAAACTTCATCTGTATTCTTCCTTAAGGAAAAGAGGAGGTGGGACCAATGGCAGGCACACTAGAATCTTTTACTCTGAAAAGCTGTTTTGTTTAACTTATATCATTGGGCTCAGTCAAGAAGATGTTCTTGTTTCCTATGTCTCTTAATTGACTCATTTAGTCCATGCATTTAAGGGAGGGAAATGAAAAAAAAAATTTATGTATAAAGCACAAATAAAAAAATCAACTCAATTTCAACTTATTGCCATTAAATTGTAACCAACTCAGAGCTGACATCCAGGGAGTTTTTGGAGGCTGTCTATTACAGGGGGGGGGGGAGATGACTCATCTTCCTCCTATGGAGCTGCTGGGGTGGAATCAAACCTCCAGAGAGATGCTGCCTTTGGCTTAGCAGCCAAACTCCCTGCAGACTGCCACACAAAGCACACATCTAGGACAGAAACAGATTCCAACATGTGCTAAAATTTCATGTGGATGAACAAAATTCCGAAATGACTGTTTAAAACCAGACTAAAAAGACTAGTTACCATTGAGTAGATTCTATCTTCTGGCAACCTCATGTGCTATAGAGTAAAATTAAGCTCCATAATGTTTCCAAGACTGCAGTCTTTCAGAAGTAGAGTGCTGGGACTTCCAAGGAACCTCTGGTGTATTTGAACTGTTAGTAGCCAAGCACATAACTGTTTGTGCCAACTGTTGTTGTTGTTATGAGCCATTGAGTCAACCAGAACTCATAATGTGGGTCCTATGTGTAATAGCTCTGAACCCTGCCTATCCTGAGCCAGTCTCACTGACTCTGACAGTTACCATATCAATCTATCTCATCTCAGGTCTTCCTCTCTCCTGCACTGTCCCTCCATCCTTCCAAGCATGATATCCTTCTCCAAGGATTGGTCCCTCCTGGGCATGTTCCCAAAGTATGTGAGACAGAGCTTCAAAATGTTTACCTCCAAAGTTTAACCCCCTCCAAGACAGACCTATTTGTTTTCTTGGTGGTCCATGGTATGTTCAATTCTCTTCTCTAGTACCACGACTCAGAGGTATCAATTATTTTTCTCTCATCCTTAGTCATTGTATAGCTCTCTGATGTATAGCAAGTAATTGTGAAGACCATGGCCTGGATCGGGTATACCTTGGTCTCTAGACGGAGCACTCCTCAGCACTCTGGGAAGGTATCTAACAGCAGACTTCCCCAATGCAATTTGTCTTTTAATGTCCTGACTGCTGGTGCCAAGCGTGTTGAATATGGAGCTGAGCAAGCTGAAATTGTTAAAAATCTCAGTATCTTCTCCATCTAACATGTTGCTGTCAATTGTATCACCTAAGAGCTTCTAAAGGACTTTGTGGTTGTTGTTAGGTGCCATCAAGTTTGCTCTGACTCATAGTGACTTTGTGTACAACAGACAGTGTACAGCCAAATCTTGTGCCAGCCTCACAATCTCCACCAGGCTTGAGCCCATTGTTTCAGTTACTATTCTATTCTATCTGGTTGAGGGTCTTATTCTCCTTTTCTGACCCTTTACTTTTCCAAATTTGATGTTCTTTTCCCATAGAATGGCACCTCCTAATAACATTTTCAAAGTATGAGATACCATAAAAAATAAAACAAGAAGTCAACACCAATGATTAAGTCACAAAAATGCTTTGATTTAACCAAAAAAGTATTCTAGATGCCAGGTCAAAAGATGAATAACATTATTTCTTGTCTTCGGGAGGCAGAGAAAAGCTATCAAAAAATCAGCTATCCTTTGTGTTTTGTATCTTCCAAATATGTGTCATCTCTACTTTCTCCTAAATCCTGGTAATGGAAAAGGATGATAGAGTAAGAATTTATGCTTTTGAGCTGTTTTGTTGGAGAAGAACACTGAATACCCAGTGAACAAACAGGTACGTCTCAGAAAAAGTGTAGCCAGAGTGCTTTTTAGAGGCAAGGATGGAAAAGCTTCATCTCACATACTTTAGTTATGTTTTTTGGAGAGGCTATTCCTTGGAAAAGGACAATATGCTTGGAAAGGTGGAGGGTCAGAGAAAGAGGAAGATCCTCAATGAGATGAATTGACACAGTGATAAGGATGGCTCCAGATAGGACAGGGTTCAGATCTATTGTTCATAAGGCTGCTATTAAGTCATGCTCAATAACACTTGAAATAAATCCTACTAAACTTTTTATATGTTGTGTCTTCCAAATTATGTGTTGTCTTTATTTCTCCTAAGTCCTACTAACTTAATTTAGGTGTTGTAGGTTGAGGGGACTGATATTTTTGTGGTTTCCTTCTTTCTAGCTATGGAATTGCTGGTTCTACAAATGTGACTGGTGATCAAGTTAAGAAACTGGATGTTCTCTCCAATGACCTGGTTATTAACATGCTAAAGTCCTCTTTTGCCACTTGTGTTCTTGTGTCAGAAGAAGATAAAAATGCCATCATAGTTGAACCTGAGAAAAGGGTGGGTCTGTATTTCTGTTGTTATTATTTCTCTTCTTATAGCTGTACATAACTCTTCTTTTCTCCAGACTGAATTCCCAGGAATCACCCTAGATATCTCCTGAACCATATGATCATTTCTCAGATTCTACCTCAAATTTCTTATGTGTCCTGCCCACCTGAGCGCCATTAGCCATGTGTTGCCAGTTCTCCAATTGGCTCATCCCTGGTCCTGAATCTTTATTGATTTTACTGACTCCCTTCCAAAAGATTATATACTTGTATGCCTCCCTCCTCCTTGATATCTCATAGTTTTCATGGCAGAGTATCAATAAATGGGGCACATATTTCTTATCTTTCCCCCTAGATTCCCATGGTTGCCCCTTGGTATATGGCTTCTATCTGGTTATAATGTGCTTGCTTTTACAGTAAAGTCAAATCTTTTTTCTTTGCTCCAGGGTAAATATGTAGTGTGCTTTGATCCTCTTGATGGTTCTTCCAACATTGATTGTCTTGTTTCCATTGGAACAATCTTTGGCATCTACAGAAAGGTAATATATCACTCATCTGCTTTGGAATCAAAAGGTTAAACTTGAGCATGCAGGTATATATATGTGTATGTGTGTGTGTGTGTGTACACAGACATCTCTCTCTCTATCTCTATCTCTTTGTGTGTGTGTGTGTGTGTATCTGACTCTCCAATGGGTTTTCAGAGACAGTTAACCACATAGGAGAAGACTGCCCATCTTTCTTGCATGGAGCAGCTGATGCATTTGAATTATGTATCATTGAATTGCCAGCCAATGCAACTCCTTACCACTAGAAAATGGTAGATAGATAGAGATATATCAACAACCTACATTATGCAGATGACACAACTTTCCTTGCTGAAACTGAAGAAGACCTGAAGTGCTTGCTGTAGAAGGTCAAAGACTAGTTTTCAATATTATTTGAAGCTCAACATCAAAAAGAAAAAAATTCTCACCACTGGGACAACTACAGCATCATGATATATGGAGAAGAGATTGAGATTATTAACAATTATAGCTTGCTTAGCTCCACAATCAACACTTTTAACATCAGCAGTCAGGAAATCAAAAGACAAATTGCACTGGGAAAATATGCTGTCAGGGACCTCTTTAGAGTGCTGAAAAACAACAAAGTAAGTCTAATTAAGACTAAGGTGCACCTAATCCAGACTATGGTCTTTGCAGTTATTTATTATGCTTCAGAGAGCTGGACAATAACTAAGGATGACAGAAGAATTGATGCTGTCAAGTTGTGGTGCTGGAGAAGAGTCTTCGAAATATTTTGTATTGACAAGAAAACAAATATGTCTGTCTTGGAGAAGGTGAAACCAAGTTTCTCCTTGGAGCTAGAATTGTTTTCTTTTTTTAATTAAATTTTATAAATTTTAATGAACATTTACGAGATTTTGGATTTCGATTCATTCATTGTTGCACTATTTTCTCTACCCTCCCCCAGTTGGTTCCTCTTCCCTCCCCCTTGGAAGTCTGTTTTAATTGTCCCATTGCCACAGTACTTGTCAAAACCAGTTCTGATTAATCTCCTTGGTCAGTGTGTCCTTTACCATTCCCTATTACTCCTCCCTGAGAGAGACTTCACCTGATTCATAAGGAAAAGGGGATGGCGTATTCTCTTAGCACTTCCTGCTGAGAAGGGACGCTGGAGGTTTCAGGATGAAGATCTTCTCTCACTACTCTAAAGGGACCCTTTGGCAATAGGAAACACGTAGACTATTGTGGAGATTGATTTTGGAATTTAGATGCACTGTTATCAATTGTGCTTAGCCATACATGTTCATATCCTTGAAGATGTATCACGAAACTGTTGCAGCCTAGAAGACACAATTTTAACTAGCTCTGTCTCACATATTTTGGGCACATGGTCAGGAAAGACCAGTCCTTGGAGAAAAACATCATGCTTGGGAGGGTGTAGGGACAGCACAGGAGAGGAAGACCCCAGATGAGATGGAATGTTTGTGAAAGTATGACAAAGTTGAGATTGTTTATACTTTAAATACTCTAAATTGAACATTGAATAATTAAAGCCTATAAACTCTAAAAGCTGGACAAAATTTGGTCTGCTTCTGATTTCAGGGACTCTGTAAGAAAAGAATTAACTCTTCTGCATTTTTAACTGGTTGGAAAAATATAATGGAAAATATATTCCATGACTAATGAAAAATTTATTTTTACTGTTCATAAATAAAATTTTCTTGGCATGCATTCATGCTCATTTGTTAATATACCAGCTTTCTCTAATTTGATGCTATGTGGACAAGACTGAATAGAAGTAATATAGACTATAAAGATCTCAGCCATAAAGCCTGAGATATGTACTGTCTTCTGTTTATGGAAAATCTGACAATCCCTTTCCAAATCATGGGAAAGTTCAGTGTGTGATCTCAGAAATCCATTCTACCTCCAGAGTCACTTCTTCCTTCTTTCTCTTGAAGTGTGTGTGTGTGTGTGTGTGTGTGTGTGTGTGTGTGTGTGTGCGCGCGCGCGCGCGCGCGTGTGTGTGTACACACCTCAGTATTTATATGTCTACATGTTTGAGAGCGTTGCTATGGGATTGATGTTCTGGGTTTGGTCTTCCTCACCTGGCCTAAGAATTAAACCAGTGAGAGAGACTAGGGATATCATCTGAGCTATAGAAGAAGCACAGTGTACAGAAATTTTAGTGACCCTTAAAAGAGTCATTTTTTATGAACAGCAAGTAGTGTTATTAGTTTTGCTGTTGTTGTTGCTGTTATGAGCCATCAAATCTATAAGCCTGTAACTTAATAGTGACCCTGTGCACATTTCCTCTGAACCCTGCCCTATTCCGAGCCAATCTCACTGTCTCCAAAACGCCTAGCCCCATAAACTCAGTTACTGTGTCATCCATCTCATCCAGGATCTTTTTCTCTATCCTTCTAAGCATGATGTCCTCCAAGGAATGGTCCCTCCTGGCAACATGCCCAAAGTATGTGAAATATAGCTTCAAAATCCTTTTCTCTAGTGAGCAAATTGGTTTCACCCTTTCCAAGACAGACTTGTTCGTTCTTTTGGCAGTCTGTGTTATGGTCAATACTCTTCTCCAGCACCACAACTCAAAGGCATCAATCTTTTTCTCTTATTCTTAGTCATTGTCCAGGTCTCTGATGCATAGCAAATAATTGAGAAGATCATGGCTTGGATTAAGCACAGCTTAGTCTCTAAACTAGACACTGTTGCTTTTCATCACTCCAGAGAGGTACCTAACAGCAAATTTTTCTAATGCAATTAGTCTTATTTTTCTTACAAAATGTATTGTTTATTTTCTCTTAACTTTATTTCCACTTTTTAAAAGACTAAAAAGACAGCTTAAGACCAGTCGGTGGTTGTTACAGACACAGTTAGTAGCCTGAGCAGTGAAGGCTGCAGGCCAGTCTTCAGATATAGGTTGAGGGCTCCAGTCTTCAGTAGGGATCGGCTGAATAGGCACAGAGGGCACCTGCATGCCTTTGGACCAGTCTGCAACCTCAGGGTGGGTAGCAGTAAATTCAGGAGCAGAGGCCATCTATTTTCCCTGAAATTCCTCCTTGGTCACAGCCTTTTTAGAAGCAGCCTGATCTTCCTTTGCAATCTCTTATGGATCTCTGAAGAAGTACAGATTAGGCATGACCTCCCATGGGTGTTCCCAGTAGAATGTGCCACATAAACACAGGACTTCCTGGGCTAGCATCCACCACATCAGACGTACACTGTGAGCTCCCTTGTTGCGTAGGGTAGCAATGTTTCTGTAGCACAGAGGAGAATCTGGGTTACACAGGGCAATGGTGGACAAATTAATGTAAGACCTTTCTGTCAGAGACTGGTGGTCAGCCTTGGGATCAGTAATAACTAGAAGAGGAGACTCCTGGAAGGCTGCCTGCATCTGGTTAGTGAAGGTTCCAGGAGTGAAGTGCCAGACAATAGGAATAGTTACAGTGGCAGCAAA
Source organism: Elephantulus edwardii (assembly GCF_000299155.1). Taxonomy (NCBI): domain Eukaryota; kingdom Metazoa; phylum Chordata; class Mammalia; order Macroscelidea; family Macroscelididae; genus Elephantulus; species Elephantulus edwardii. Next base: position 2,072,444 of record NW_006399988.1, read on the forward strand.
CTTCAGCACAGCTCTCTGGCCAGTATTTCTGGAGGATATGACACTGACATCAGTTGGATTTTCAATTGCAACAATGGCTCAAGCAGTGAAGAGATGCTTATGCTAGGTCCTCTTCAGTGTTATGATGTAGATGCTATCACTTTTCCTTTTGTAGATGCACTACTTCATTTGTAAGTCAAGGTTAGTGCTGCCCAAATGTATTCCTGCTGCAAACAATTTGAGGACACCCTCTCCTTCATCTGCAGGACACCAAGGGCAGACACTGTGGACGTTTTCCCTTTAAGGTTACAGTGGGAACCAGGACAATGCTGCCACATGGACCTTGCTGTGGGTAGCAAAGTGCAATTTATCTTTTGATTTTCTATCACTCAAACATAGGCACCAACCAGAGCCACACAGGAGGAAACAGATTATTTTTAACAACTTTTACAGTTGGAAATGGGTTGAGCATGCAACGAGGATTCATTAGTAATGGTAAGTGACTGAAATTCAAAACTTGGGAGCAGGGAAGAAGGATAAGTTGTCAGAAAACATGGACTTGCCTAATCCACAACATAAACAGTCTTCCAAGCATCCTGAAAAACCTACAACCAGGAGAGGATAAAATAGATGAATGAGACCTTCTAAGAATCAAATCCCTATGCAGAGCCCAAAACTTCTCCGACAGGGTAAAAAGGGAGGCCAAAGAGTGGGGGGGAAATATTTGATAATGATGTGTCAGATAAGGGACTTATATCTAGAATTTATAAAATGCTCGAGCATCACAACAAGATAAAGGTAAACAACCCAGTTGAAAAATGGGCACAGGAGATGAACAGACCCTTCACCAAAGAAGAAATTCAGATGGCATACAAACACATGAAGAAATGTTCAAAGTCCCTAGCTTTAAGAGAGATTCAAATCAAAACAACTATGAGATATCATCTCACCCCAGTAAGAATAGCAAAGTTTAAAAGAACAGCAAACAACAAATGCTGGAGAAGTTGTGGAGAAACCACAACCTTTATTCACTGTTGGTAGGAGTGTAAAATGGTGCAACCACTAAGTAAGGGAGTATGGCTTTCCAAAAAGTGGGAAATAGAAATATCCTTGGACCCAGTAATTCCACTACTGGGAATATACCCTAAAGAAACCAGAACAGCCTCCCAAGCAGATATATGCACACACATGTTAATTGCAGCTTTGTTTACAATAGAAAAGAGTTGAAAACAGTCCAAGTGCCCATCAACAAATGAATGGATAGAGAAGCTCTGGAATACTATGTAGACTGAAAAGCAAAGAACTCTTGAAATATACAAGATGGGTGACCTTGGAAGCCATTATGCTGAGTGAAACATCTCAATCACTAAAGGACAAATAGTACATAATGTCACTGTTGTAAAATGGGACTGACAGCTGGGTTGGGGGGAGACTGAGAAAGATGTGATAAAAAATACATACTGCATTGAAACAGATGAAGGAGAGAACTGTTTAAAAGGGATATATGATTAGGTATTATTGGCATGACAAGAGTCCAGAATGAAAGCTGCACAGTGGAGCGAATTGGGGTGGGGGGAGAAAGTGAACTGGCGGCGGGGGGCGGGGGCAGAGGCAGGGAGGAAAGTGTGCAACAGTGAATGAATGGAAATCCAAAGTCTCTGTAAACTTTCATTAAAATAAAAAAAAAAGAAGAAGAAATGGACTTGGTAACAGAAATGAAGCTTGAGATAGAATGGTAGAATTTTTTTGTCCAGTGATTGATTTATTGCAAGTACCATTTATAAGAAACATAAATGGTGACTATACATATGGATTTCACCTGATGGTATGTATGCGGAATCAGAACAATTACATCTATGGAAAGAATCAATGGAGAAGTTCAATATCAAGTGTGAAAACTAGGCCAGGTGCTGATTGTGGAACAGACCATCAATGGTCTCATAAGCAAGTTCAAGCTGAAGCTAAAGATCAAATCCACAGGAACCAAAATTTGGCCTTGTGTCTGTCTATCCCACTCTAGATTTGAGGCCTTTAACACTTGAAGACCAGATGAGCTTTAGGAGAATATCAAGAATAACATTCATGAAGAATGATAAGTTTATAAAACAAACTGCATGGGAGTGATTGTATGAAATACAGTATGAATGAAGGAAAGTGTGAAAATTTTTGTATGCAAGCCAATATAAAATAAAAATCAAACCAAAAAAATATCATAAAATGTAAAATATTTTGTCTTCCCCTTTAACTATTTTAAGAACTAGATGAAGAAATAGAAAACATTCAAGACACAGTTTGATAGCTTGCCTGAGTCTAAGCCTCTTATTGGCTGAAACAGTGAGTTTAACTAAACTCTGGGATCTTCCCCAACTTATCTCTTCTGTTATTGAAAGAGTTACTAAGTGAGTTCCAAATCTGTGCTTCAACTTTTAAAGTGACTTATTGTACATGCTTGTTTATAAAAAAGATCTGTGGGTCACTGGGATGCCTTTTTCTTTTGTCTTAGTTGAGAGAGATAACATACCAAAATCAGTCGGAGTAACTAAAAACAGTTGCTTTCATGTTGATTCTGCCTCTGTGACTCCCTAAGTGTCAGAGTTGCACTTTACAGGATTTTCAGTGGCTGTGATCTTTCGACAAAAGCAGCTCCACCTTTCTTCTAAGGTGCCTCTGAATGGATGCGAACTTTTAAACTTTCATTTAGCAGACAAGCACCTAAACATTCGTATCATTGAGGGGATAATTTAACTAATGTGTTAGTTGCTTTAAAGATAATTCCAACCCATGAAGGCCTGCGTGTGCAGTGTACAACTGCATTAGTGGGTTTTCTTGGTTGTGATCTTTACAGAAACACACTGCCAGAATTTTCCCCCCATAGAACTCTGGGCAAATTTGAAATGATAAACTTTAAGTTAGAAACTGAGCATAAACCATTTGTTCCACATACCTAAAAATCCCAAATAATACCTATTATTATGGAGTTTGCTCCAACCCACAGAGCTGTTTAGGATGTGATAGAACAGAACAGAACTGCCTGATAGGGTTTCCAAGGCTAAGCAGGCTACCAGGTACTTCTACTATGGAGCCACTCGGGGGTTTGAGCCACCGATCTTACTCTTACAGACAATTAAATGCCCAAGAGCCAACTGAAAGGTTGGTGTTTTAATCTACCCAGTGGTTCTGTGAGAAACCTGACAATCATTCTCCCATAAAGATTACAGCCTATGGAACAGGTCTCCTTTGTCACGGGAGACCACTGAATTAAAATAACTCAAGAGCATCTAACAGCAACAGTGTTTTCCATCTCTACTCTCCACTCCACCCAGAAAATAAAAATTCTTTCAAGTTAAAAAAAGAACCCTGGACAACTGATAAAAAAAATAACTAGCTATCAACTGGGAGGATAAAATCATGCCAACTTGCAACAGCAGCTTGACTTTAAGGGCTAGTGCTGTGATAAAAGTTATCTTTATACTTCTCAATAGACCTGATGTGACACTCTCAAAAGACTGAAAGAGATGCAAGTCTGAAGTCTTTTCAATTTTCAGAACCTTATTAATTGCTTGAAACCATCCAAAAACCTATGGAGCATACTTGCTAATGTTCTGAAGTCTATAAAGGAAGCTTTCTCTGCTTTCTGCAGAGATTACTTTTAGCTAGAAGGTATCCACTTGGTGAGCCCTTTCGTGGGAACACATTGATCATTAGAATGTGACTACAGTGATCGGGCCTTACTGGAGTGATGCTGTTTCGAAACACAGGCTTCGAAAGGACTCACTGGAATTCCTTCTGCAGCTTCCCCTTCACCTCTAGTTGGAAATACTTAGGAGGACCTATTTTCCAAGAATAATACTTGACCTAGGCTGAACACTGTGACAAGGATGTGTCAAATGTGTTAATGTTTGGCTACCCAATGTGGACTGAGAGTGGGGTGGAGTTCCCCGATTAAAACAAGCATGGAAGGAGGAGTGGCATCCACTTCCCTAAGAGCTTGCCTCTGGAAAACCTATGAACCTGGAGAGAGGATGAAAGGCACCCAAGCATCAAGGACTCTCCTTCATAGGGTCGCTATGAGTCGCCTGTGACTCGATGGCACTTAACAACAACAACAACAACAATCTTTAGATAACCATCATAGTTAGAAAGTGTATCCACATATTAACTTAGAATCTGTATCCATATTTAAGGGCTCTCCAGACCTTTAGAGTTCTGTAACAGCTGGGTACTATGGACAAGGCATTGTCTGACTCTAGAGAGGGTTTGGCTGCCTTCTTGAAGGAAGTTAATCCAATGACATGATGGCCTTACCACCTTTTGCTTTCCTTTCTCCCATACCATCCCAATTCTCCAGAATTAGAGGAGTCTTTACCTAGACATCATAAGATGTCAAGGGATAAAACGAAACTCCAATTCCAATAGCAGGTGGTAGCTTCACAGTAGTATAGAAGGGAGGATTTGGGGGGCTTCTGTTTTTACCACATGCTTTGTGCCCCTTGAGTCATCCCTGAGTATCAGAATAAGCATAGAATGGGTTTTCTTGGAGGAAAGGACATTGCTGGGGTTTTGAAGAGAGAATTTATGCACCAGAAAGGAGATCAAACTGCAAAACTGATCCCGGATTCAGTAAAATTTTCTTCTTTCTTTGGAATACATGGGATAGAAATAACTTTTGCTATTATTTCATGAAGGAAAATGACATGTAAGATTGGTGAATAGATTTCAGAGAAAGGTTATTTACTCTTGCAACTCTTCCACAAGGCACCACGGAAATTTCTGGATCAGGCCTGTCTCTGGGTGACTTTTCTTGTTGGTTTTTTTCAAGAACTCATTATTCTAAGTCTCTAGTGGGAGAAGAGGAAATTTCAAGACCTTTGTGTTCCCACTGTGTCACTGACTTTGAAGAAAATTGGTGATTGTTAAAATAATACACATGCCCATTTGACAAATGTTTGTAACGGCAAAATTTGGAGTTTTGGAAGACACCTCACAGGTTTTATTCTAGGCTTAGTTTAGCTGTAACACAAACTGAACCAGACCAACTCAACCTAACCAACTAACCAACTAAATGAAAAGAATTTCTCAAATAGGGAGTGTCAGGTTGAGGGAGCGAAAAGAAAGATGGGTTTTGCGAGTTTTCATTTTAGGAGAAGATTCTTAAAGGTCAGTGTACAACTCACCTATGGAGTAGGATAAAATGCAGATTCCCAAAATGCACCTGTGGAGAATCTGACTTCACACATCTGGAGCCTGGCCCCAGAATCTGCAATTTTATTAAATATCCCAGGTTTTTCTATTGCAGATGGTCTATGGTTTAGGCTTTGCAAAGTTGTAGGAAGCACTTATTTGGGACTTTTCTGCTGTGAGGGCCTCTGTACCCACTTTAATCATCTTGTTTCCCTTCAATCCTTTCCTCATCTGTCAGTGTGTCACACTGTGTGGTGCAGTGATGCTGGAAGCAATTCATCTGATATTTTAAATGCCAGCAGGATCACCTATACAGATAGCTTCAGCAGAGCTTCCAGTCTATGAAAAGTTAGGAAAATAGTCCTGGTGATCTACTGCTGAAAATTGGACAACAAAAATGTTATAGATTACAACAGAATGTTGAATGGTATTGCACTGAGAGCTGAGCATTAGTTCACTAGGCACTGCGTACGAGCCACTAGCTGAGTCCTATGTGTAAGGGACTCGAGCACATCAATGATCATGAGGGAGTTTAGTTAGTGCACACGATTGTCATAATCTGGAGCTGACTGAAGACAGCTAACAAGAATTTATTATTAATTACTAGAATCTTTTATTATAAAGTAATGAATGAAGTGTGAGAGAAATTACCTGTTTTTGTTTATGTTTAAATTCAAGTAGACAGTAATAAAGCTGAAAGAAGTGTTTGAGAACTGTTTTTAAGACTAGAAAAGCCAGTCACATACTGTTAGCCAGCAATTCCTGAATAGGAGACCTATCTTTCAGGTGTTCCTTCTCTGCTAGCACACAGATTTTGGGTCATGTTATTTCTGCAGGCTATAGAAATCATTTCATGAGTTGACAACAGCATTTTAAAGAAAAAAATATTAGAATGCATTTCTGGTCAGGTGTATAAATCTAGTTTCAGCATTTTTTTGTCTTGTTTTCACATCTGTGTGCTTGTGTGTGTATGCTGGTAATAGCTTTCAGTATAAAGTCTCTTTCTTACTCTGGGCTCATGATTGAAAAATTTGAAACCTACTGTCTTACCTTATAATAATAAATTTCTGAGAATGTGTCAGTGATTTGGACCACACTTTTCAGTGGGGTATGTGTTGCAATTGGCAAGAGCTAATGAAATCCATTTCTTCATCAGACTAGTAGTTGTGCAGCTCTGAATTAATTTGTTTAAGTAGATGTGAAGCATGCAGGGGAAAGACGTTAATGGTCATAATAAGATAAAATTAGAGGATACTGTCAAAAGAGCCTGTTAGTTTTCTGGTTATTTTTTTTAAAGTGGTAATAGAGAAAGAAGGTAAAAGTGGAAAAAGATTGTTCTTGGAAATAAGGATCCAGATGCAGGGCATTTGGGAAGGCTGCTCTGGTAATAAAATAAAAATATTACTGATGTATAGTTGTTGTTGATTGCCTTAGAGTCAAGCACAACTCATTGGGACCCTATGAACAAAAGGCCTGAAGCCCCTCTACAACTATTGACATTTATCAAAGTTCATAGAGTTTCCAGAGGCATGTTTAGAAAGTCGATGCCACTCCTGCTTCCAAGCTTAATGTATAGAGTGAGCTCTATTGGGAAGATCTGTTTCATTAAATGCCCAGTCTCAGTTGTCCTTGAATTAATCTTGATTCATGCCAACTTGATGGATTGCAAAGTAGTACTGCACTGCATGGGGTTTTCATGGCTGTTCTTTTGGAAGCAGACCATCAGGCCTTTTGGGGGAGGGCATATCTGGGTGTGTTGGAGCTGTGTGCTTTTAGTTGGTGCACAGGGTTCATTCTTTTGTGATGTCCAGAAAATAACTTTTTTAGACGAGCACCTTGGTAGTACACTCTAATAATGGTTTAACTGGAAAAATGGTTCACAAAACACAATAAGGAAAGCATTTTCTTTCTTGCTTTAGATTTCAACAGGTGAACCATCTGAGAAAGATGCTCTGCAGCCAGGCCGGAATCTGGTGGCAGCTGGCTATGCCCTCTACGGAAGTGCCACCATGTTGGTACTCGCCATGGAGTGTGGTGTCAACTGCTTCATGCTTGACCCGGTAAGAGACACTGGGGAAAGATTAGGTTCTTTAGCTCAAGTTATGTGTAGTGAGGATGGGGTTGGAGAATGAGAATGAAGTCCACAGAGGAACAGAGTTGACAGAAGGACAACAACTTTATAAGAAGACCATAAAACACAAAAGGGAGTCATGCCCTGAGGTTAAGTCTTTAGAATAGGTATTTATCAAGTGGCTCAAATGCCCACTGAGGCCAGGCAGGCCATAGAAAAGTATGATTTGTACAGGGTATGGTCAGATACAATGATGGAGACTGTGGAGAACTGGAGAGGCCAGCAATTGTCACTATTCAGAAACATATGCCCAGTATGAGCAAGGTTTCAATGTTTCAAGAAACACAGGTTTTTATCTTTTAAGATAATATTCTAGATTTGTAAAACATTAAACATTGTACTAGTCTTAAACAAATACTTGTACACTGATGATAATTGCAACACTACTTACATAGCCAAAAGCTGGAAACAATCCAAGTGTATCAGCAGGTGACCTTAACTCCAGATATACACTATAGCTTGAGCGAACCTTGAAAATGTTATGCTGGGCAACATCAGTTAGACACAAAAAAACAACTATTGTGTGATTCTACTTACTTGAAATTCTGAAACTAAACAAATGCCTAAAGGGGGAAAAATCCATTAGTGGTTGGCAGAGGCAAGTGGGAGGGTAAGGAATTACTTGAGAAAGAGTCTGTGGTTAGAAATGGACAAATTTGGAAACAGTAGTGAAGGATGCACAACATGCTGGATGTGATTAATGTCAAATCCTACATGTAAAAAATAATTGAATGTAAATTTTTTAAAGTTGTTGTTATGTGCCATCGTGCCAATTGTGACTCATAGCAACCCTATGTACAACAGCCCTATACTCTGCTCTATCCTGTGCCAATATTATTGTCCCCAACATACCTACCCCCATTACTTCAGTCACTGAATCAATCCATCTCACCAAGATTCTTCCTCTCTTCCTCTTTCCCTCCACCCTCCCAAGGATGATATCTCTCTCCAAGGTCTGGTCTCTCCTTCCAACATGTCCAGAGTATGTCAGACGAAGCTTCAGAATCCTTGTCTCCAAGGAGCAGCCTGGTCTCACCCTCTCTAAGATGAACTTGTTTGTTCTCTTAGCCATCCATGGTATATTCAGTACTCTTCTCCAGCACCACAGCTCAAAGGCATCATCGATCTTCCCTAGTCATTTTCCAGCTTTCTGATGCAAAGCAAGTAATTGTAATGAACATGGCCTGAATCAGACACACCTTAGTCTCTACTCTGATATTGTTGCTCTTCAGTACTTTGGAGAGGTCTCTAACAGCAGACTTTCCCAATGTAATTTGTCTTTTAATTTCCTGGCTGCTGGTACTGAGAGTGTTGATTGTGCAGCCAAGAAAACTAAAGCTGTTAACAATCTCAATCTCTTCATTGTCTATCATGATGCTGCCAATTGACCCAGTGGTGAGAATCTTTGTTTTCTTGATGTTGAGCTTCAATCCCTATTGAAGGCTACTGTTCTTGACCTTCTACAGCAAGCATTTCAGTCCGTCTCAGTTTTGGCAAGCAGGGTTGCATCATCTGCATAATGCAGATTGTTGATAAGTTGTCCTCTAATCCTGATGCCACATTTCTCCATATATATATATATATATATATATATATATATGTCAACCCCCTGGATAACCTGTTCAGCATATAGATTGAAATGGTATGGAGATGGGGCACATTCGTGGTATACATCCTTCCCATTTTGAGCCATGCAGTATTTCCTTGCTCTGTTCTGAAGACTGCCTCCTAGTCCAAGTATAGGTTTCACATAAGCATAATCAAGTGTTCTGGGATTCCTATTCTTCTCAGATTCAGCCACAATTTGTTGTGATCCACACACACAGTCAAATGCCTTGATATTCCCCTTGTACTCCTTGCCTTCAGCCAAAGTCCATCTAACATTTTTTTAACACAAAAATTTTTTGATACTTATCTATAATTTCAACACAATAAAAATTTGAAACTAAAACAAACCAACACTATGATAGCTAACCAGACCACATTTGAGGGCCCCAGGGGTGGGCTAGCCCACTTGCTACCTGGGCCTTAGACTACATTTATTTCTAGACTCCACCTTGTTCAGCAAGAGGTGGTTTTCCTGAGGTGAACAGCTGACCCAGGTGCATTGCTTTTTCACAAACCCTTCAGTTAACCCTTGCTGTATTGGTAACATCGAACTTAAGGAAACAAAATAAGGATTACTCCCTAGTCCCCCTTACAGAGAAGAACTATGAAGACTCCTTAGCAGTTTTAGCTGTGGATAATTCTTTACATACATTCATTAATATGTGTAATTTTCATGCAGATAAACAACAGGTTCAACAGAGAAGACAAAATTAGAGATGGGCAGGAAGGAATTCCTTCAATATTTGGTGTAACTTTATAATTAAGACAGACTCCCAAGGAGTAGTCTTTAAAACATAAGCATGCTGTTTATGTGTTTGGTCCAGTGTTCCTAGAGGTAAAGAAGTGGTTTATATGCCCGTTTTTGTTTAGAAATGTCCTCCCATGAAATTAATGTAACTGTTTATACTGTGTAATTTGCTGATGAACTGAAGACCAGGTACAGATGGTGAACTTGGAGCTCTGGGATGAGACCCTGGGTCTGTGAGCTTCAGGGAGCGTAGAGGACAGCACAGGTTGTTTTTGTTCCATGCACACTTGCGTCATTGGACTTTCATCTTCTTGGAAGTGTGGATACTTAATAAACAAACAAAAGTAGGGAAAGTTCAGCAATTAAAACCTCCAGAAGAAGTGACCTTACCCCACCAAAAATGTGGCGGAACCAGGGCAAAGGTGAGATGTGCCCTGAAGTCGCTGACATTTTCAGACTTAATGACTGGCCAGACTCTGACCACTACAGCAGACACATTCTTAGTGACTTCTCTGCTACTATTGTGTTTTCAACTGTTCAGCAAAGAAAGTCTGTCACTTTTTGTTTCCCTGGGAGTGGGTGTCTGTATTTGCTAGTCTTATGCTCTTCTCTCATCTCTGGGGCTATTGTGCCCACGCACATACCATCCTCTGACCAACGACTGTGGCCTCATGCCAGGGAGAAGCTTAGTGCTGTCCCTTGCTGTCCTATCACACTGCCTGGGCAGGTTGAGGACTTCTGCCAGGATAACCACAGCCACTGTGTCTCCAAACCAGGTCTCCATTGTGGGCAGCGCCTGCTCTACACATGAACAGTGTATGAGAAGACTGCAGATCACAGACTTTTGAGACATTTACTTATTTTGTTGTAGTTATGTGCCATCAAGTCTCCTGTGACTCAGAACCAATATTCTTTAACCAGAGAATATTTCTAAAAAAGGAGCTGCATCATTGGTCTTTCAATGGCCACTGTTCATTTTACTCTAGATTCCCCTCCTCTCCTGACTTCCCTTCCTTCTCATTCTAGTTGCTTTCTTTCTTCCTTCACTCTCCTCTTTCCTCCCCAGGTTCTACAGCAGGAAAGAATTTTTCATGCTCCCACAGCAGCAGCAATCAGTCTTTTCTACAGACTGAGTAGCAGTATGACGTGTATTGATAGGACACCTCTCTGTTCGCACCTCTATGGTACAATGCCTCTCTCCAATTAGGCAGAGCCCAGCTACCCTTTCAACCATCATGAAACCTTTACCCACTCTTGGGTCAGAATTGTAGGACATGTGATACCACCCACCTCCACCAGCTCAAGTCTCCTTAAAAGCACCTGAGCTCCAATAACTGGCCCCGTGGTATGTTGTGGGGAGGTGCTGGACACCAGGCTTCTTAGAGAAAAACTATGTCTTGCTGAGAGACACAGTTTTAGTGCGTTCTCTGAGCAGGACACAGTTTTAAAGGTGTACATGCCAAGACATCAACCCCAGTGTTGTGTATATGCTAGAGAAACACACAAATGACAAGTTTTTGTGAAGATCAAGTTCTGCCATGAGCACACCTTGACAAGGCCCCACTTGGGACTCCCACCGGCTGTCTGTGCCAATGCTGCTAGAGAACCAGGTGAAAAGTGTGTTTTGTCTGATGTCATCTGTAGCACTTCATGTCCACTGTGCTACCTTCTCTGTTTCCTTTCTTCTCACCACCCCTGTTCTCTGCCTCACTTGAAAATCCTTTTAGAGGTTGGCATGAGTCTCCTGTGCCCCAGGATGAAGACAAGTCCCAGACACTAAAGTACAGGGTGACCTCAGCCTACATCCTCAACCCAAACACATCACATCTCTCATGAAAGAGCTCCTTGTCCACCTTTATTTTCTTGTCTTCAAGGCCATTGGAGAGTTCATCTTGGTGGACAAGGATGTAAAGATCAAAAATAAAGGGAACATCTACAGTCTCAATGAAGGCTATGCCAAGGACTTTGAGCCTGCTATTACAGAGTATGTTCAGAGGAAGAAGTTCCCCCCGGTAAGTGAGGAGCGGTGGCTTCTTTCTACTGTGCAAGTTCTATGCATCTGGCATTCAAGGCAGCTCTGTGGAGGACAGGGACAGGGCTGCTCCTGCTCCTGAACAAATTTTGTTGGATTTTCGAGATTAAGACAAACTAGGAAGAAAGGCTTACAAGTCTACTTCCTAAGAAATGAAATCTTAAAACTCTTAAGAATCATAATGGTTTAATTTTGCTGTGCATGGGGTCTCCAGTAATTAATAACATTACCAGCCAACTCCTATCACAACAAAGTCCACCTCAACCTTCATGCTTCTATTAGGTGGCAGTTTTTGTGGTTTTTCAACATCCCCACAGCCATATCAACCACACTGTCCTCAGAACTTCTGGACATATGTTTGGACATTAATGTCAGATGTGTAAGGGGCTATCTCTACTATTTCATCTTCTGCTTATTAAGAATGAGTTTTTCATCACATTTCTTAGCACAGATCCAGATACTCACTCTTTGATGCTCAGTCAATGGCTATTGGTTGAGTCAAATAATTGTAGGAGCTTCAAAGAGAACCCCTTTTCTTCCCTGTAGCCCTTGTTATTGTTGGTTTTAATCTTGCAGGATAATTCTGCTCCTTATGGTGCCCGGTATGTGGGATCCATGGTGGCTGATGTCCATCGTACCCTGGTCTATGGAGGAATCTTCTTGTATCCTGCTAACAAGAAGAGTCCCAAAGGAAAGGTAACCATACTCCCCCAAAAAATCTGGTTGGAACAGTGACTTTCAAAGTCAGCCTGGAGATTTGGGTTAGGAAGAAGGAAGGGTCATGGAAGCTACTGAACTCCACAGTAAATTAAGATGTTGGTGGCACATATTTTGCTAGATTGAAAGTTCCTCCTGCTGAAGGTAGGTGATTGCTGTTAAAATTACCTCTCAAGACTCCTTGAATTGCTCAGGCAAAACATCATTAGTGGTGTTATTATCAGAAACAGGGCTTAGTTTAGTGTGTCCAGTGGCTGCATGGTTTGGTTTGGGTGAAATGAATTCCACTCATAAACGGAAATGAGATAGTCCATTTTCACTGCCAGTATGACATATGAAATATGAATTCCAAACAGAGGTTTTCTTTGACTACTTTCAAAAGATGCAATTGGAAATAACTAATGAGCTGAAATTTGCTGTTTGGAAAATTACACCTTTCAGGAGAGGAAATCCATGCTTTTTTAGGAAAGCTGTTATTCCTGACTGCATTGGCCTGATGTCTATGTGCTCCTGCTAGCCATAACGCGAGCTGTGCCTTCTGACCATGGATGAGAAGGAGCCACTTCTCTTTTGCATAGGGTACTAGATCACTTGCCTCCAAAACACAGGCCTCTGAGTGGTTCCGAACACGCACAGGGCCTTCTTTTAAACATGTGAGAGACAAGAGGACAAAATTCTTTTGTTGTCTCTCCAGTTCATTGGAATTGCTTTCCAGTCCATTTTAAATAATGACAATGTACATGTGTCAAAGTAGAACATACTGTGAGGGGGTTTTCAGTGACTGGTTTTGGGGAAATGAATCTCCAGATCACTTTTCTAAGGTGCCTCTAGTTGGGCTCAGACCTCTGCTATTTGGATGGGCAGTCAAACACACCAGCCAGGGATTTAAAATTCCTTTAAGATAGAAATGCTATCACACTTCCGCTCAAGATTCTCATCCTATGTGAGTATTTGCTTTATTGCACTTTCCCTTAAGTCCTCAAAAGCTGATTTTTGGTGCAAATATCAAGGTTCCTCATTTTCAGTTTTGCCAATCTGACCATCTCAACTATCTCGAGCAGAGTCAGGAAACACCTGCAGGAATCTCTCTGCTTAGCAGGCAGACTGCATGGAAATGCACATGATCAAGGAGTTAATATTTACAAGTAAATGCCAAGACGTATAATATACTAAATCCCAGCCTTCAAGTCTTAGGAGATTTGTAAAATGAATGTGTAGAGAGTTGAAAACAATATTATACTGTTTAGAGGAGCCAGAGTGCTTTCCAGATGTCTGCGGCCAAGCACCGCTATGGGTTTTTGTACGCATTTAGAATAGGCAGTTTTCCACTCAAAACATGCAGAATTGCTCATTAACTCCAGTGTCTGGGCTATAAAGGGTTCTGCCAAAAGGATTTGGTCCCTGGGTCCATATGGTCAGTCTCATATTTGCATCAGGTAGTCAGTCACTTGGCTCTTCCTGAATGAGTCTCAGATGCACTCTTGAGGGGCGCTTTGCAATTTTGTAGAAAAGAGCTCTGAGCTATCCTGGAAGCTACAGAGAACTCTGCACTGTTTTGCTGCAAATGTCCTGTCCGTGCAGTATCCGCTAGAGTGTAGACGCTGCTCTCTGGTCTTGTCTTCCAGCTGAGACTACTCTATGAGTGTAATCCAATGGCCTACGTCATGGAGAAGGCTGGAGGATTGGCCACTACTGGGCAGGAAGCTGTGTTGGACATTGTTCCCACTGATATCCACCAGAGGGCGCCAGTTATCCTGGGATCCCCTGAAGACGTGTCGGAATTCCTGCAGATACACAAGAAACATGTTGCCAAATGAGCTCCTGGCTTTGCAGGGCCAGGTGGGTGCTGCACTGCTGTGTCTTGTCTGAGCTCAGACATTCCCAGTCAGCAGAAATGAAAGTGCGGGCATTTCTACCATTATGGTAAAATAGTATGCAATGTCTGGTATTACTTAATCTAAATACTATCATACTACTGCTCCTGATAGTCAAGCTATATTTTGAGGGGATGGGGAGAAATAAACATACTTTCTTTTTAAAAAAAGAGCTTTTACTTATTGCCTTGTTTTGGATAATGATAATAGCTAGTTCGTGTAGTAGGGAGCTCTGGTGAAAAGTGGACAGATCTCTGGTAGTTTGAATCCACTGACCACTTAGAGAGATGTAGATGGGCAATCTCCTTCAGTATGATTTGCAGCCTCTGAAAATCCACTAAAGTATTACCTAAAAGTGGATTCGCACTTAATGGAAACACGTTTGTTTGTTTGCTTGTTTAAAATAAATACAGTATTTCATAATGCATGCTATTGTTAAATGACATCAAGTTAAGAAATGACTCATAGCTGACCCTCCAATGGGTTTTCAGAAGCAATAAATTGCACACAAGGAGATTACCCATATTTCTCCCATGGAGCAGCTGGTGGATTTTAACTACATTTATTTGTGTTGGCAGTGCAATCCTTATTAATCAGGTGCTGTTATCAAGATCAACATCAAGAAGATAAAAATCCTCACCACTAGATCAATAGGCAACAGTATAATAGATGGGGAAAAGATTGACATTATCAACTGTTTTATCTTTCTTGGATCCACAATCAACACTGTTTGTACCAGCAGTCAAGAAATCCAAAGATGAGGGATCTGGAAAGACGGGGTAATGGTGGGCATAGTTTGATGGTGATTCATTTTAGAAAACACAATGAATGGGAATGATTATAAGAAATACAATGTGAGAGAAGGTATGAAACACACTGTATACTAACCTTGTATGCAAACCAATATAAAATAAAAATTTTTTAAAAATTAAAAAATAGAGTAGCACATTAAAGGAAAAAAATCCAGACATGTTGTTGTTATGTGCTGACAAGTAGCTTGAGACAAAAAAATTAAATAAAATTAAAAGACACTGAATTGGGTCTTAAGAAGAAAATATGTCACTTTAAAGACTAAGATGCATCCGATTCAAACCATGGTTTTTTTCTATTACTTTCTATGCATTTAAAAGATGGACAGTGACTAAGGATGACAAAAGAAGAATTGAGGCCTTGGAATTGTCGTGTTAAAGAATAGTATACTGTCAAAAGAACAAATTGATATGTCTTAGAGAAAGTATAACCAAGGTGCTCCTTGGAGGCTAGTATGATGAAGCTGTCTCACATATCAGGCAAATTGTTAAGAGAGGCTAATCCTTGGAAAAGGATATCATGCTTGGAAAGATATAGGGTCAGTGAAAGAGAAGAAGACTATCAGCAATATGAATTGACACAGTGACTGTAACAATGGGCTCAAATTTGTCAGAGATGAACCAGATGGCATAGACTAGGACAAGATCAGTTCCATTGTTCACAGGATTGCTATGAGTCATAGGCAGCTTGATGGCACCAAACAACATAATCAGTGCATTATGTAGGTGAAGAAAGGACTGAGGCCTGAAGTGTTCTGCCCAATAAATAAAATGCCCAATAAGCAGTGTAGCTGAGATATAAACTGAGACTGTTTGGCCACTAAGCTAATTCACTGACACACTGACTCATTACATGAAGTGGGGATTTCCAAGTTTGTTTTTTTTTTTTTATAAAATGTCATCTTCTTTATTTTTCAGAACAAAATAAACAAAACTCACAATACACAATATCCGATCTCATTCATGAGGTTGAGACCAGAGTTACCTGCCTTAACACACAGGACAGGAAAGAAAAATACTAGCTATCAGCAGATGGAGTCAGATGGGAGAGGGTAAATCAAGGCTGCTGTGGGAGCCACTGGGATGCTATGCGGGGGGAAGAGGGTGCGACAGTAGGAACTTCTAATCGACTTCTTCCACGCGAGATGCATCCTCATCACCCTCAAGTGGGGGGGAGCTCCTCAGGAACAGCAGCACTGGGTTTCTCAGCAGTCACCTCATCTTCATCAATGCCTAAGCCCAGCTTGATCATGGGGTAGATGCGGTTGGAGTGAGTCTGGGGATCCTCAAGGGAGAAACCAGAAGAAAGCAGTGCTGTTTCAAACAGCAGCACCTCCTTAACAGCTTTGTCATTCTTGTCTGCCTCAGCTTTCTGTCTCAGTGTTTCAACAATAGGATGAATCTCCAGGTGTTTTTTTAGTTATCATGTAGCTCACTGTCGAGTTGTCCCGAAATGCCTGTGCTTTCATGATCCGACTGTCCAGCCATGTGTGCTAGCCACGATGCAGCAGGGTGAAGATACAAGCCGATTGGAAATTATCACCTTCTCAACCTTCTTATCCAAAATTTCCTTCATGAACTTACAGAGATTCTCAAACTTGGCCTTGCTCTCCTTCATTTTCTTTTTCTGCCCTTCATCCTCAGGTAATTCCAGGCCCTCCTTGGTGACGGAAACCAGACTTTCCCCGTCAAACTCCTTGAGCTGTTGCACACAGTACTCTTTGATAGGTTCAGTCATATACACAATGTCAAAGCCCCACTTGCGCACTCATTCCACAAAAGCAGAGTTGGCCACCTGCTCTTACCAGTGATGTAATAAATAGACTTCTGGGTCTCCTTCATGTGACACACATATTCTGACAGAGAAGTCATCTCATCTCCAGACTGGGAAGTGTGATAGCAAAATCGCTCAGACAGGTGACACTGGTTAGTAGAATCTTCATAGATTCCAAGCTTCAGGTTTTTAGAGAATGCCTCATAGAATGTCTTGTAGTTCTCCTTGTCTTCTGCCAAATCAGAGAAGAGTTCAAGGCACTTCTTGACAATGTTTTTAAGGATGACCTTCAAAATTTTGCTCTGTTGCAGCATTTCATGAGAAATGTTGAGGGGCAGATCCTCAGAGTCAACCACACCATGGATGAAGTTCAGATACTCTGGTATCAACTCATCGCAACTGTCCATGATGAACACGCAGGGAACATAAAGTTTATTGTTATTCTTCTCCTTGTTCTCAAAGAGATCAAAGGGAGCCCGGCAAGGGATAAAGAGCAATGCCCTGAATTCCAGCTGGCTCTATACTGAGAGGTATCAAAAGAAGATGAAAGGAATATACTGAGTCATTGTATCAAAAGGAATTGGCAGATACAGAAGAATTTAATGAAATAACATTTGAGCAAGAGCCTACGGTGATGGAGGCAGAAGTTCAAGCTACTTTGAAAGAAATAGCAAAAAATAAGTCCCCCGGAATAGATGGTATACCAATTGACATATTTTAGCTAACAGATGCTGCCCTGGATGTGCTCACCAAGCTGTGCCAAGAAATCTGGAGAACAAGCACTTGACCAACTGACTGGAAGAG
>NW_006399988.1:2091330-2094551 GCF_000299155.1 Elephantulus edwardii
CAGTGGCTGGGGTAATCGGGATGGGTGTGTCAGAGGCAATGCGACTGGCACAGGATAGAGCAGGGTTTAGGGCTGTTGTACATAGGGTCGCTATGAGCCGCAAATGACTTGACGGCACATAACAATAACAACAACAACAACAACAACAACAACAACAACAACAACTATTCTGAGAAGTGCTTGACTGCCAAGTAGTCTTCCTAGTCATCAGTGAGGCTCTTGCAGAACTCTCCATATTCCTCCTGTGTGATGTCATCAGGATTTCTGGTCCAAATGGGCTTAGTCTTATTCTTCTCGATCAATGTATTTCCCCTTAATTTTTTTTGTTTTCTTTTTCTTGTCTTTACCGGTGTCATCCTCCTCACCTGAACCCACATCTTTCATCTTGGGCTTCTCTTCATCATCCTTATCTTCCTCTTTCTCACCTTTCTCTTCTGCCTCATCATCACTGATTTACTTCTCTCGTTCTTTCTTCAGATAGAGGGTGATGGGGTAGCCTATGAACTGTGAGTGCTTCTTCACTACTTCTTTGACTCGTCTCTCTTCTAAGTGCTCTGTCTGGTCTTCTTTAAGGTGCAAAATGACTTTAGAAACCCGACCAATGGGCTCACTCTGGTCAGCACGAACTGTGAAGGAGCCCCCAGCTGAAAACTCCCAGGCATACTGCTCATTATCATTGTGTTTTGTGATCACTAACACTTTCTTTGCCACCAGATAGGCAGAATAAAAGCCAGCACCAAAGTGACCAATCATGGAGATGTCTGCAGAGCCTTCAAAAAGGCTTTGGTACCAGACTTGACAATTGTTCCCGAATTATTTATCATATCAGCCTTGGTCATGCCAATGCCTGTGTCCACAAGAGTTAAAGTACATTCCTGGGGGTTAGGGATGATGTCGATTTTCAGCTCTTTCCCACTGTCCAACTTGGAAGCGTCTGTCAGGCTGTCATAGCGGATTTTGCCCAATGCATCAGAAGCATTAGAGATCAACTATCTAAGGGAAATTTCCTTGTTGGAATAGAAGGTATTGATGATAAGAGTCATAAGTTGGTCAATCTCTGCCTGAAAGGCAAAGGTCTCCACCCCCTTGTCTCCATGGTGCACTTCTTCAGGGTTCCAAGTACCAAAGAGGCGAGGTATGGTCTAAGACCAGGTCGCACAAGACTCACCAGCTGCGCAGGGGTGACTCACTGTACTTAGCTGCTTCTGGTCTGGGGTCTACAGACCTAACCCATATGACTATGTTCTTGAAGAAGGCAGAAGTAACAGAAGAATAGTTTAGGATTTGAGGTATTCCTGGACATGACCTTTTGGCTTCCCACTCATTTCTGGGTGGTATCTTGTTGGTTCTGACTCATAGTGAACTCATGCATACCTTAACTTCTTGAGTCAAAAGGCAAAGTCTCCTTTCATAAGATTTATTGCCTCTGAAAATCTGCTAGCAGGTCAGCTATGAAGTCATTCCCACTTGGTGGCATATGACAACAACAACAATAATACTATTATAAAGAAAGTAATTAAATGTTGTTTACATAAAGTTATCAAATAGGAATTATATATTTATAATACTATGCAAATATTATTATAAATAAATCTTATTAGTGTATTGCAAGTAAGCACATTTCTAAGTAAGCTATCTTTAGAAACAGCATCCCCTTAGATAATCATGGTTCTTTCTAGATTAAGATTCTAAGACTGTGGAAGGTCACAACAGGAGTTGTGAAAAATTTATAGTAATTCTTGAACTCTAGATTATAAAAAGACATATTTGTTTATTTATGAAATTACAGAGACCTGTCAGATATGCAAACTGGGTTTATAGGAGGCCGAGGCACTAGGGACGTCAAAGCCAACATTAGATGGAGCTTGGCTGAAGGCAGAGAGTATCAGAAGAATGTCTATTTGTGTTTCATTGACTATGCAAAGACACTTGACGGTGTGGATCACAACAAACTGTAGCTAACTCTGAGAAGATTGAGAATCCAAGAACACTTGACTGTGCTTATGTGAAACCTATACTTGGTCCAGGAAGCAGTAGTCAGAACAGAGCAAGGAAACAATTAATGGTTCAAAATTGGGTAGAGTGTACACCAGGGATGTGTCTTATCTCCATACCTTTTTGATCTATATGCAGAACAGATCATAAGGGAGGCTGCATTCTATGAGGAGGAATGTGGCATCAGGATTGGAGAAAGACTCATGCTTGCTGAAACTGAGGAGAACCTGAAACGCTTGCTGCAGAAGGTCAAGGACTGTAGCCTTCAATATGGATTGAAGCTCAACATCAAGAAATCAAAGATTCTCACCACTGGACCAATTGACAGCATCATGATAAACAGTGAAGAAATTGAAATTGTTAACAGCTTCATTTTGCCTGGCTCCAAAGTCAACACTCTTGGTACTAGCAGCCAGAAAATCAAAAGACTAATTATATTGGGAAAATCTGCAGTCAGGGACCTCTCCAGAGTATTGAAGAGCAATGAGGTCAGTCTAGAGACTCAGGTGCACTTCATCCAGGCCATGCTCTTTGCAATTACTTGCTTTGTGTCAGAAAGCTGGACAATGACTAGAGATGATAGAAGGAGAATTGATGCCTTTGAGTTGTGGTGCTGGAGAAGAGTCTTGATTATACCATGGACTTCCAAGAGAGCAAAGAGGTTTGTCCTATAGAGGATGAAATCAGGCTGCTCCTTGGAGGCAAGGATTCTGAGGCTTCATCTGATATACTTTGGTCATGTTGCAAAGAGAAATTAGTCCTCGGAGAGTGACGTCATGCTTGTGAGGTGGAGAGACAGCACCAGAGAGGAAAACCCTTGAGATGGATTAACTCTATGACTGGGATAAATGGGGTTGGTGTGTCAGAGACAATAAGATTAGCTCAGGATAGAGCAGAGTTCAGAGCCGTTGTACATAGGGTTGCTATGAGTCACACGTGACTTGACAACACGTAACAACAACAGCAACAAAACAGATGTCTGTTCAACACTTTCCAAACCAAAAGAGTAGACCAAACCAGTTACTGTTGAGAAGATGCCAACTCGTGGCAACCCCAAGATTTTCAGAACAAAACAGGGCTTTCAAACCTTTTGAAAATAGATCACCAGACCATTCTTCCACCTGCCTCTGGGTAGACTTAAATGTCCCATCTTTTGGTTAGTATTCTTTTTTTTTTAATTTAGTTTGTTTATTTTTCATTTCAATGAACATCTACAGAGATTTTGG
>NW_006399988.1:2095021-2100891 GCF_000299155.1 Elephantulus edwardii
CATAGTATTCCATTGTGCGAATATACCACAGCTTCTCTACCCATTCGTTTGTTGATAGGCATTTAGTATTCTAATATGCTGATCATTTGCATTGTATTATGCAGGGACTCTCCAAGCTAAACATTCTGCACCAATACTGTATTTTTCTAATTAACCTTCATTTGATCTTAAGCTTTAGATGTGGGGTTTATTTTTTTTTTTTAGCTGACTAGACCCAGGGTCAGCTCATAGGGAACTTTATAACTTTTTAAACTTTTTTATAACTGAATTGACCTTTGATTCTCAATGCACTGAGGGATATTCAGGGTATATGAATAAATTTTTACTATTAAGAAAGCTGTATATATGATTAAATACTATGCAGTCTTTGTTTTGTTGATGTTGTTGTTATGTGCAGTCGAGTCACCTGCGACTCATAGCGACCCTATGTACAACAGTCTTTAGGAGTAAATATTTTGAAAATTACTGCAATCTTTGGAGAGAATGGAGAGCATTATGCTGAGTGAACGAAATCAGTCTCATAAGGACAAATACTGCATAAGATTTTTATTGTGAAAATGGAAGGATAACTAGTAAAACAATCATGAAGGTCCAAGGAGGGAAGGGGTGAGGGAAGAGCAGTAAGAATGAGTGGGTGGAGGAATCTGGTCACACAATCTGGTGGGTGGAGGGAGAAGGAAAAGGAAATTGGAAAGAATCAGTGGAGATCTGAGAAGACTGGGTAATGATGTGAATAGTCCAATGGTGATTGATTTTATAAGATGCAGTGAAAGGGAATGACTGTATAAAAACAATATGAATGAATGATAACGCGAAGCACAATATATTAATTTTCTATGCACATCAATATAGAATAAAATTTTTTAAAAAAGAAAGCTGTGTGTACAGGAAATAATACATTCCTCTTTTCCTCTCCCCATGGGTGCTGCAGTTAAACCAAGGAAAATAACAAAAAGGTCCCTTTCTCTGCTTCTGTTTGTTCTGCTTGGTTTCTCTTTGAACTATTTTAGCTTAAAGTTTCCCACTGTTTGCACTGTAGTGCTACAGAGTCTAGTCTTTCCCTGAGAAATAAGGATGCAGACAAGCAGATAGTGACAGGAAGCACATCAACAAAGAACTGCCAGAAGTACAGACTGGGTTTAGAAAGGCCACAGTACTAGGGGTATTATAGCTAATGTTAGATGGATCTTGCCTGAAAGCAGAGAGTACCAGAAGAATGTCTGTGTTGCACTGACTATGCAAAGGAATTTGACTGTGTAGATCAAAACAAACTTTGGCTAACACTGAGAAGAATGGGGATTTCAGAACACTAGATTGTGCGTATGTGAAACTTATATTGGACCAGGAAGCAGTCGTCAGAACAGAGCAAGGAAATAATTCATGGTTCAAAATTTGGAAGGGTGTACACCAGGGATGTGTCTTATCTCCATATCTTTCCAATCTATATGCAGAACAGATTATCCAGGAGGATGGGCTGTATGAGGAAAAATGTGGCATCAGGATAGGAGGAAGACTCATCAACAATATGCATAATGCAGAGAACACAACCCAGCTTGCTGAAACTGAGGAAGTCCTGAAGCGCTTGCTACAGAAGGGCTGCAAGCTTCAATACGGATTGAAGATCAACATCAAGAAAAGAGACTGAAATTGTTAAGAAAACAAAGATTCTCATTACTGGGCTGATTGGCAGAATTTTGATAGATTGTAAAGAAACTGAAATTGTTAAGAAAACAAAGATTCTCATCACTGGGCTGATTGGTAGCATTTTGATAAATTGTGAAGGCATTGAAATTGTTAACAACTTTAGTTTGCTTGGCTCCACAATCAACACTCTTGGTACCAGCAGCCAGGAAATCAAAAGATGAATTGTACTGGGAAAATCTGCAGTCAGGGACCTCTCCAGAGTACTGAAAAGCAATGATGTCAATCTGGAGACTATGGTGTGCCTGATCCAGGCCATAGACTTTGCAATTACTTGCTATGAGTCAGAAAGCTGGACAATGACTAGGGATGATAGGAAGAAAATAGATGCCTTTGAGCTGTATTGCTGGAGAAGAGTCTGGACTACACCATGGACTGCCAGGAGAACAAATAGATTTGTCCTAGAGAGGGTGAAACTAGGCAGCTCCTTGGAGGCAAGGATTCTGAGGCTTTGTATGACATGCTTTGGTCATGTTGCAAGGAGGATCCAGTCCTTGGAGAGATACATCATACTTGGAAGGGTGGAGGGACAGTGCAAGAGAGGAAGAGCCTTGATAAAATGGATTGATTCAGTGACTGGGGTAATGATGGTAGGTGTGTCAGAGACAATAAGGTTGGCACAGGACAGAGCATATTTCAGGGACATTGTACATAGGGTCACTGAGTCACAAGCAACTTGATGGCACATAACAAGTTGGATTTGACCTAGGGAGTTCTCGGATGTCACCATTTGACAAGTGAGAGTGAAGGGTCTCGATTGTGCAATGCTGTCTAGTGACACAGCTGGTTCTCGGGCTCCATAATAAATATCATATTGTCTCTAGAATGGAAGATTCTTCCTTTTCCAATCAAAGCACACAATATTCCTTTGTTAAGGAAAACACCCCTTCCAATTATTCAAATATTCAGCTACTTTAAAGCAAACAAGTGAGAGATGAATGAGGAGCCTCTTCCTGTACAATTACTGCCTCTGAACACCTGTTGGAGGCTCAGCTGGTTGGTTCCTACTCTATGGAATACAACAATAACAAAGCAAACAACCTTATTGCCATCAATCTGTTCTGCTTCTTGCAAGGCCACATGTTTCAGAGGTGCAAGCTCAGTAGTGTGCTCTTGGTTGCAGTCTTTATGAAATCAGACTGTCAGGGCTTTCTTCTGTGTTGTCACTGGGTCCATTCCAACCACTAACCTATTGTGTTTAAGTAATTTCCAACTCACAGCATTCCTTCAGGAGAGAGTAGACTTGCTGTATATGGTCTCCAAGGCTGAATCTTTGTGGAGGCAAACTATCAAATCTTTCACCTACAAAGTAACTGAGGGTTTTGAACCACTGACCTTTTGGTTAGCGGTTGGGTACTTAAACCACCTCACTCTGCAGCTTTCTTTTATTGATTAGTAGCCAAATGCCAACTATTCACAGCATCCAAGGGCCTACTGAACTTATTTTCTACTGCGTTCCACAGTAATAGTCACAACAAGATTTGGAGAGTCCAGTTCTTCTTCTCCCACTTAAGGCTTTTTGCTCTTAAAGTTTTCAGAGCTATGCCCCTCATCCATCAATTAAAACTATAACTTTAATTTTATGGTGTTAACATTTATCAGCATATAAATGGATGAACAAAATGTGGAGCATGCATCTAATGGAATACTACACAACCATAAGGGAGTGTGGTGGTGTCATGGTCTGTAGGGAAGTAGGGAGAGGTGCTATCAGCCCAGAGTCTGCACCTTTTAGCAGTTAAAACCCACCAGCTGTTCTGTGGGAGGAAGATGAGCATTCTCCTCTGATGCAATTTACAGTTTTGAAAACCTGCTAAAGAGTCAGGTATGAGTTACTTATGACTGAGTGACAATGAGTTTGAATTGACACAATCATAAATAATAATGATACATGGAACAATGTGTATAAACCTTGAAAACACAATGCTGAGTGAAGTAAGTTCAATTACAGGGGACACCTGTATATTCTTTTATGACATACTTGGCACTTGGCATAAATAGATCTTAGGAGATCATAGACAGCTTTTCAGGGACTGGGGGTAAGGTCTGTTAAGGGTGATGAAAAAACTGGGAATAGAAAATGTGATTGGCTAAACAACACTCAATTATACATATAAGAATATTTAAATGGTAAGTTTTAAGTTATGTATATTTAAACCACATTTTAAAAACCAAAGTTGGACTGAAGCCCACGTTCCAAACCCTCTAAAAATATAAGTAGACCTTTTGTGAGACAATCCTTGGGGACCTTACCATTGCTCTGCTGCAAGATACCAAGGCAAGTGTGGCATGGCCAGCCCAGAAGCATCTTCCAATCACTGCTTTCCTAGCATCTGAAAAAACCTGCAGCTCAACCCAGGTGCACCCACACCCTGGCTGACAACAGAACCACTGCCTGCCAGGTTGAATGGCTGCAGTTTCAGTGTGACCCAAACCACAGTCTCACCCATAGCACTAGACAGTTGCCCCTGCTGCCTGGAGACACCACTGCCCCACCTCTTGGAGATGGCCCAGCTGCCACCCCCACTGTCCAGTGTCAGGAGCAACAATATCGCAGGCACTTTGGGTGAAACACTGCCATCTAACTACACCATGTGCAATCCCTCAAGCTCAAGAGGAAGGGGCAGGGCCATGCCAAGCCAACCTGAGACACGGTTTCTGGAAAGGATCAGACTTCCCTCTTCTGCCATTCAGGTACTTTGGATGAAACACTGCTGTCAGGCTTCAGCCCCTGCAAGCATTGGGCCAGGAAGGGAGCAAAAATATACAGATCCTTCACAAAACTTTGCCATACTCTGGTGCACTATATAGTTACAATAACCTAACATCTACTAAGAAATGACTCACATAATGTCAAGAAAGCAACATACATCCTCAGTCACCAAGAAAAAACAAAATAACCCTTCTAAAAAAAAAAGACAAAAAAGACTCATTGAATACCCCAGATGGAGAGAACCAAAAGAAATATGTTGATGTGGAGTTATTTGAACAGCTATAGAGGAGATGCAAATGATGGAAGAAACAATGGAAGCCATTAAGAGAGCAAATACTCCGGAGACAACAATCCAAAAGAAATAAGTTCATGATGAGCAACTTGAGAAGCTATAGGAAAAAATGCAAAAGTTGGAAGAAATAATTGATAGTATAGATAAAGACATACAAGAATTTAAAAAGTCATAAGAAGTACAGCGAACATAATACTGAAAATAACAGAAAATCATGACAAAAACAATTCAGAATATTAACACAGAATTGGCAGAAGTGTTTAACACACTAGTGAGACAAAAAAGTAGAACTGAAGAGATGGAACAAAGAGTCAGTAAGCTGGAAGACAAGAGCCTCACTGGAAACATATAAGAAGAAAAATCAGTAAACAAAACAAAACATTAGAATCATGTAGACTGACATCTAAAACCCAAACATTAAAATAATACTAAGTATCTTACAAATAATACAGTATTTTCTTAGAATACAATGTCACAGAAATTAAACATGGGAAGGTAAAGCTTACAAAACCACTCATGTAAAAATTAAATAACTCTCTGCTACAACACAATTGAATTATAACAGAAATAAAGAATGAAATAAAAAAAGTTCCATGATGAAAATGAAAATCCACCAAAACCTCTGGGATACAGCTATGTCACTACTCATTGGGTACTTCACACAGACATAAAAAAGAAAGAAAGAAAGGAGAAAAATCAATGATCAACAATTTCATCAAATAGAAAAACAACAATCTAATCCTACCTCTAGAAGAAAGGAAATTATAAGACTAAAAGCTGAAATCAATAAGATAGAAAACAGAAAAACAATAGAAATCATTAAAAAGACCAGGATCTGGTTTTTCAAAAAGGTCAATAAAATTGATGAACCCCTGGCAAACTTCACAAAGGAAAAAAAAAAAAGGGAGGAAAGACACAGATAACTCCAGTAAGAAATGACAGAGGTGACATCACAATGTTGTTGTTGTTGTTATGTGCCGTCGAGTCGCCTGCGACTCATAGCGACCCTATACAACAGCCCTAAACTCTGCTCTGTCCTGTGCCAATCGCACTGTCTCTGACACTTCCATCCCAATTATCCCAATCACTGAATCAATCCACCTCATAGAGGGCCTTCCTCTCCTGCGCTGTCCCTCCACCCTCCCAAGCATGATGTCCCTCTCT
>NW_006399988.1:2119351-2120868 GCF_000299155.1 Elephantulus edwardii
CACTGCGTCTGCGCACGGCACCTTGGCCAGTCCCAAAGTTCAGAGCTGGGGGGGGCGGGGGGAGCAACACGATAACTGAAGTTAGGGGTCGTGGGTCAGAGCTGCAGGGGTGTGTCCCGATTCAAGTCCACTCTCACTATCCACTGCGTCTGCGCACGGCAACTTGGCCAGTCCCAAAGTTCAGAGCTGGCAGGGGGTGGGGGGCGTGAGCTGGGTCGGGGGGGGGAGCAATGCGATACCTGAAGATGGGGGTCGTGGGTCAGAGCTGCAGGGATGTGTCCCGATTCCTCACTCAGCATTTCCTAAGCTCAAGGAACTGAAGAACAGATTCAAACCACGAGTTGATATAATCAAGGATGCTTTAGGCAGAATATTAAATGATCCAGGAGGTATTAAGAGAAGATGGAAGGAATATATTGAGTCATTGTATCGAAAGGAATTGGCAGATACAGAAGAATTTAGTGAAATAACATTTGAGCAAGAGCCTATGATGATGTAGGAAGAAGTTCAAGCTGCTTTGAAGGAAATAGCAAAAAATAAGGTCCCAGGAATAGATGGTATACCAATTGACATATTTCACTTACCAGATGCTGCCCTGGATATGCTCACCAAGTTGTGCCAAGAAATCTGGACAACAACCACTTGGCCAACTGACTGGAAGAGACCTATATTTATTCCCATTCCAAAGAAGGGTGACCCAACTGAGTGCGGAAACCACAGAAAAATATCATTGATTACAGATGTAAGCAAGATTCTGCTGAAGATTATCCTAAAACGACTGGAACAACACATTAGCAGAGAACTCCCAGAAGTCCAGGCTGGGTTTAGAAGGGGTCCTGGTAATAGGGATATTGTAGCTGATGTTAGATAGATCTTAGCTGAAAGCAGGGAATAGCAGAAGAATGTCTACCTGTGTTTCATTGATTATGCAAAGGCATTTGACTGTGTGGATCATAACAAACTGTGGCTGACTCTGAGAAGAATGGGAATCCCAGAACATTTAATCGTGCTAATGCAAAACCTATACTTGGACCAAGAGGCAGTCGTCAGAACAGAGCAGGGTAACACTATATGGTTCACAATTGGGAAGGGTGTACGGCAGGGATGCGTCCTTTCTCCATAACTTTTCAACCTGTATGCAGAGCATATTATCCGAGAAGCTGGGCTCTACGAGAAGTGTGGCGTCAGGATTGGTGAAAGATCTATTAACAATCTGTGTTATGCAGTTGACAAAACCCTGCTTTCCAAAACTGAAGAGGATCTCATGCACTTGCTGCATAGGGTCAAGGACTGCAGCCTTCTGTATGGACTGAGGCCCAGTGTCAAGAAACAAAGATTCTCACCACTGGACCAATTGGTAGCATTAGGATGGATGGCGAAGGGATTGAGATTGTTCACAGCTTCAGTTTGTTTGGCTTCACAGTCAACACTCTTGGCACCAGCAGCCAGGAAAACAAAAAACGTATTGCGATGGGAAAGTCTGCTGTTAGGGACCTCTCTAAAGTACTCAAGAGCAA
>NW_006399988.1:2121158-2132080 GCF_000299155.1 Elephantulus edwardii
AGGGTGGAGGGACAGCGCAGGAGGGGAAGACCCTCTATGAGGTGAATTGATTCAGTGACTGGGGTAATCGGGATGGGTGTGTCAGAGGCAATGCGGTTGGCACAGTATAGAGTAGGGTTTAGGGCTGTTGTACATAGGGTCGCTATGAGTCGCAAACGACTCGACGGCACATAACAACAATAACAACAACCTAACTTGGAAGGGACTGAAGAGCATTATGCTAAGTAATCTAACTGAATCCCATAAAGACAAGTATGAGACCATTATTGTAGAAAGTGTATGAGGATCTAAAGGGGGGATGAAATCAGAGGGGTGAGAATGGGCAAGGCGAGTGAGTGATTAATCACAGGGTTACACAATTTGATGAGTGTAGAGAGGGATTGGAAAAGTAAAGAGGAAAGATCGATGTGAAAAACAATGTATACAAACTTTGTAAGTAAACCGATATAAAATAAAAATATATTGAAAAGAAAAATAAGTAGAAGAATTACTTCACAATGATGTACTTGATTGTTTCTAGTCCTTCATCACAGATTAATAGTCATTCCTCCAGATTGACCACAAATTTATTTCTGTGCTGGTTGTACTTCAAAGGTGAAGGCTGAGACTTAGCTTCTGCCAGTGGGAGATCAATGGAATATGAAGGACCCAGGAATAAATGGGGAGTAAACCAGTGGACTTGTTTCGTTCGAGTAACAGATGGAATCCTAGACATGCTCATTAGTCTATGCCTAGAAGTTTAGATGACAGTTAACTGGAAATGAGCTACATTTGTTTCTATTCCTAAGAAAGTTGACCAAGAGAATGTAGATATTATCAAACAGTATCAATATCACATGTAAGCAAAATATTGCTGAAGATCATCCAAAAATGGTTGGGACAGTACATTGACAGGGAACTACCAGAAGTTCAAGCTGGATCAATGGTACCAGGGATTGCTGATATCAGATAGGTTCTACTGAAAACTGAGAATACCAGAAGAAGGACTATTGACTGTTCAAAGGCATTTGACGGTGTGGACCACAGCAAACTGGGTAACACCGAGAAGAATGGGAATCTCAGAACACCCAATTTTGCTCATATGAAATCTGCACCAGATCAAGAAGCTCTTGTCTAAATGGAACAAGAGAACACTGTATGGTTTTAGATCATAAATTATTTGTGTTAGGGCTGTATCCTTTCTCCATAGCTGTATGAGGAAAATATAATTAATAAAGCTGTTCTCTATGAAGAAGAATGTGACATCAAAATCAGTGGAAGACTCATCAACAACCTACGTTGCAGATGACACAACCTTGCTTGCTGAAAGTGAGGAGAACCTGAAGCACTTGCTGCAGAAAATCAGACTACAGCCTTCATTATTAATACATCTCCACATCAAGAAAGCAAAGGTTCTCACCCCTAGGCTTATAGGTGACTTTATGATAGAATGAGAAAGGATTGAAACTGTTAATGGTTTCCTCTTATTCAAATCCACAATCAACACCCTTGGCACCAGCAGTCAAGAGAAAAAGAGACACATTTGGATAAGGTTGTTGTCAGAAATCTCTCCAAAATACTGAAGAGCAATGATATCAGTTTGGAGACCAAGGTGGTCTGATTCAGGACATGGTCTTTTCAATCATTTGTCATGCTTCTGAGAGCTGGACAATGAATAAGAGTGACAAAAGAAAAATTCTGCCTTTAAGTTGTGCTGTTGGAAAAGAGTACTAAATATCCCATGTACTGCCAAAGAGACATGCAGGTATGTCTGGGGAAAGGTGCTGCCAAAATGATCCTTGAAGGCAAAGATGGCGAATATTCATCTCTCATACTTTGGACATGTGACTAGGAGAGGCTATTACTTGGAATGGGATATCGTGCAAAAGGTGGAGGGCTAGTGAAAGAGAGGAAAACTCCCAATGAAATGGATTGACACAGTGACTACAGCAATTGGCTAAAATGTATCAGAGATGATGAAGATGGCACAGTATAAGGCAGGGTTCAGATCTGTCGTTCACAGGGTCACTATGAGTCATGCTTGATGGCACCTAACAACAACATAGCAATACCAACATAGAGAGGCAGAAGCTCCACTTATGGCACATTGTCCCAAGGTCCCTAAAGTCACCTGGTCTGACTTCTAACTTAACAACTATGTATTATTTAAAGAGGTCTTCGGAGTTTGAATGTTGGTTCCCTGAAAGATATATTCACGTATAAACCCCCAAAACCTGTAAATGTGACTTTATTTGGAAAAAAAGTCTTTGTAGATATAATTAAATGGAACATTTGGATTTATCCAAGTGGTCCTTAAATCCAAGGACCAGTGCCTCAGGGGAAACAACACACATATGGCTATGGCTATGGGAATGTGGAGACAGAAGTTGGAGTGATATTGCCAAGTATCACCTTGCGTCAATACTAGGAAAGGAAGGAAAGATTCTCCCTTTGAGCCTCCAGAGGAGGTGCAGCTGATTTGACACACGGGTTTCAGACTTCTGATCTCTAAAACTATGAAAAGAAATTTTTTCTTTTTATTTTCTATTTCCTTTTAAAAATTATTATTAATTTTAATGAAAGTTTACAGATACTTTAGATTTCCATTCATTCATAGTTGCACTTTTCTCCCTGCCCAATCTTTCCCCACCCCATTAGCTTTTATCTTTGAAAAGTAAAAGAAAAATTCTTCCACTTCCTTCCCCCAAGTCCACTCCACTATGCAGCCTTCATTCTGGACTCTTGTCATGACGATATCTAATCATATATCCCCTTTAAACAGTTATCCCATCATTCTAAGTCTCCCCTGAACCCTGATATCAGTCCCATTTTACAACACTGGCACTATGCAGTATTTTTCCTTTTGTGATTGAGATATTTCAATCAGCATAAAGTCCTCAAGGGTCACTCATTTTGTATAATATTTCATGACCACCTTGTTTTTCAATGCAGCGTAGTATCCCATTGAATGAATATACCACTGCTTCTCTATCCATTCATTTGTTGATGGGCACTTAGGTTGTTTCCAACTCTTTACTATTGTGAACAAAGTTGTGATAAACATGGGAGTGCAGAAAAGAAATTTTTGTTGTTTTAAGTCACCAAGTTTATGGCAATCTGCTCCATGATGTGGAGGGGTGGAATAAATTTCCTTTTTGTGGTTGTTGGCTGTGTATATTTTCTGATCACTTGGGTGATTTCTAACCACTTAGGTGGTTCAAATAGCAATGAACTCACCCATTAATTTTAAATATAGAGGTCTGAATCTACCCAAAAGGCCTGCATATATACTTTCAAAAAAGTCAGCTACTGAAAACTCTATGAGCACAGTCTATCCTGAGGCTTTCATGAGTGGAGCCAACTCAACAACAACTGGATTTTTCTAATTATAAACCTCAAATCAGGGACCGTCAAATGTCAGAAGCCCTCTTCCTTCCATCTATCTTAACAGTCCCATTAAAACAAAATATGAACACATACATGCTATGGAATTCTGGGTATTAGGGACTAGACTCAAAGTGATTCTGCCTCTCAATGGGATGCTGCATTTGGAGTCCCTCAAGAACCGAGGTCCTACTAGTGTTTGTCTGCAGCCATCTTGATGTGATATAGCTAGAATCATATACTTTTTCAACAATAACTTTTTGGATTAAACATTAAATTTTGGATAAGTTATTTGAATTTGTCATACTGTGCTGATACCTTTTTGGGATGAGTAAACTAAGAACGAGGACCTCCTAGGTTGCCCAATATGAGACAAAGGTTCAATAAGCTATGTTGTTGTTATGTATCATTGAGTTAAATATGACTCATAGTAATCCTATGAACAATATCTCTAAATCTTGACTTATCCTAAAGCAACCTCATCATCTCTGACGCATTTGAGCTCACTGTTACAGGTTGCTGTATCAATCTATCTATCTCATTGAGAATTATCATTATCTCCTCTGAACCCATCAATAGTCCTATATCTGATTATAACAGTAGAAATGAATGCCTTTGCAGAATCTTAAATGACATTGTAAATTTAGACACAGACTTCAAAAGTAATACACATTTTGTCTTTTATCTACTTCAAAAGAAAATCTGTCAACTTTATTTGGAGAGGCAAGAGACCCTGAATAAGCAAAACACTTCTGAGAAACAGTGGTAGTACCAAAACATCAGAGTAATGGTACAATGACAGGCACATAGAACAATGGAAGAGAATTGAGAACCCAGAAGTGGACCCAACTATCTATGGTTAACTGATATTCAACAAGGAAATAAAATCTGTTAAATGGGGAAATAGCAACCTCTTCAATAAATGGTGCTGGCAAAACTGAACTGCTACCTGAAGAAAGCTGAAACAAGATGCACATCTCACACCATACACAAAATCAACTCAAGGTGGATCAGAGAGAGTCCTGAGAGTAAAGCCCAAAACCGTAAAGTTCCTAAAAGACAAACTGGGGTCAAGCTAAGGAGGCCTAGTCTATGGTATAAAGAAACTGCAAATACAGGCAAAAATGCACAATCTTAAGAGTATAAAATTTATGAATGGAACCTACTAAAAATTAAATCCCTGTGCACAGCAAAAACTTTTCCAAACAGAGTTAAAAAAAAGAAAATAACAAAATCCCTACAGACATTTGACAATACCATCTCAGACAAAAGTCTTATAAAGAAAGTTTACAGAATATTCTTAGGCTCCCATAAGAAAAAGACTAATAACCCAATTACAAAATGAGCAAAAAAGCATGGAAAGAATTTTCACAGAGGAAGATATTCGGATGGCCAACAAACATATCAAGAAATGCTCAAAATCGTTGGCAATAAGAGAGATGCAAATCAAAATCACAATGAGATGCAATATCAGTCCTGTAGCAGTGGCAAAGTTTAACAGTAATAAATGGAAAGTAATAAATGGTACAACCACTCTGGAACATAGTTTGTTGCTTCCTCAAAAAGCTAAACATAGACATTCCGTATGACCCAGCTATTCCATTGCTTAGAATATACCCCCACAAAATGAGAACTGAGGCTCAAATGGAAACTTGTACACCAATGTTCATTGCAGCATTATTCACCATCACAAGAACATGGAAACAGCCCAGATGTTCAACCACAAATGAATGAGAAGTTGTGGTACATTCATACAATGGAATACTATGCAGCATGCAGGAGCAATGATTTTGTAAATTACTACCTAACTTGAGAGGGACTGGAGAGCATTATGTTGAGTGAACTCACTCAGTCCCAGAAGGACAAATACTGTATAAAATCATTATTGTAGAATAAGTATGAGGATGCAAAGTGGTGGAGGGAGGGAGGGTAAAAATAAAGAGGGGAGGGTGAGGGGTTAGGGTATTAATCATAGGGTTGCACAATTTGATGGGTGGGTGGGGTGAAGAAAATGAGAAGGAACTTTAGTGTATTCAACCATTGTAAATAAATCAGAATAAACTTTTTTTAAAAAAGAAATTCCATATCACTCAGTTATTCCACTACTTGGAATATACCCTGAGAAAATGAGAACGGAGGCACAGAGACTTGAACACAAATGTGCATAGCAGCATTATTCATGATCATAAAAACATGGAAACATTCCAGATATCCAACTGCAGTCAAATGTATTGAGAAATTATGGTACATTCACACCATGGAATACTACGCAGCACACAGGATCAATGATCTTGTAAATTACTGCCTAACTTGAGAGGGACTGTCGAGCATTATGCTGAGTGAACTAATTCAGTCCCATAAGGACAAATACTATATAAAACCATTATTGTAGAATGAGTATGAGGACCCAAAGGGGGGTAAAGGGTGGAAGCAGAGGGATGAGAATGGGTGGGAGTGGAGGTTAATCATAAGGTCACATAATTTGATGAGTCAAGGTGGTGAAGGAAATGGAATAGATCAGATGTAAAAAAACAATGTATAGACCAGTATAAAAGTTTTAAAAAATTTAAAAAAGTAAAATGGTTCAAACTGTCTACTAAAGAAGAAAATATAGTTCATATTTGTTGTGCATAGGGATCATGGTAAGTAAAAATTGATTTGATGGCACCTAACAGCAATAGTTTTTAAACACATACACACACACAGAGACGAAGCTTCAGAGGTTGACAAAGAAGGGAAGAGTGAAAATGGAGGATTGGATATTGAGAGGTCTATCATCCTTTCATTTGTCAAAATCCAGTCACATGGCCTTCTAGTCAAGGAAGGGAGACTGGGAAATGTAGTCTTCCTGGGAATTCAGGCATAACAAATGAACATTTAGTAGATCTCTACTAAGCTCACATGACAGATAAGTAACTAAGGTCACAGGACTCCATCAGCCCCCACAGGAAAACTTTACCAAATCAAACGATAAATGGTGCTTGACTACTTTTTCTGCAGCTTTCCAGGATTCACTGCCATCTTCACCTTGTGATATGAGGGAGAAAGATATCAGTGCTGTACAAAGTTAGTGGGATTGGAGGCTTAGCCAATACTAAGAATATCAGTAGCTTTTTACAATAAAAGTTTATTTCTACTTGGATTTGTATTAATGTTGTTGTTGTTGTGTGTCATTGAGTCACCTGTACATAGCGACCCTATGTACAACAGCTCTGACCCTATATACAGCAGACTTCCGCCTTCTCTGGCCTGAGCCAGTCTCACTGACTCTGACACCTTATTGCCCTAGTTACTGTATCAAACCATCTCGTCTTCCTCTCCTGCGCTGTCCCTCTCCCCATCCAAGCATGATGTCCTTCTCCAAGAATCAGTACAAAGTATGTGAGATGGATCTTCAAATTCTAATCTCCAAAAGAAAACTTGGTTTCACCCTCTCCAAGACAGACCTACTTATTTTCTTGACAGTCCGTGGTATGTTCAAGACTCTTCTCAAGAGAAGAACCAGAACTTGAGAAGCGCCAGAACTCAAAGGCATCAATTCTTCTTCTGTCATCCTTAGTCGTTGTCCAGCTCTCTGAGGCATAGCAAGTAATTGCAAAGATCATGGGCTGGATCAGGCTCACCTTAGTCTCTAGACTGACATCATTGCTTTGCAGTACTTCAAAAAGGTCCCTGACAGCAGATTTACTTAATGCCATTCACCTTTTGATTTCCTGAGGGCTGGTGCCCAGAGTTTTTATTGTGGAGCTGAGCAAGTTGTAACTGTTAACAGCCTTAATCTCTTCACCATCCATCATGGTGCAACCAATTGGCCCAGTGGTAAGAATCTTTGTCTTCTTGATGTTGAACTTCAATCCATATTGAAGACTACAGTCGACCTTCTGCAGCAAGCACTTCAGGTCCTTCTGTTGTAGATGATTCTTCCTCCAAACCTGATGCCACATTCTTCTTCATAAAGCCCAGTCTCCTAAATGATCTGTTTTGCATATAGATCGAAAAGTTATGGAGACAAAATACAACCTTGACACACTCCACTCCTGATTTTGAACCATACAGTGTTTCTTGCTCTGAGGGTTGCTTCCTGGTCCAAGAATATTGGGTTTGCATGAGCACAATGAAGTGTTCTGGGATTCCAGTTCTCCTTAAGGTTAACCACAATCTGTCGTGATCCATACAGTCAAATGTCTTTCCATAGTCAATGTAGTAATGAGTACACCTCAAATCCCAATAGTTTTGGGGCTTACAAACAAAAGGCTCACTACAAAAGGAGCCTAGCAGTCAAATACCGGGCTGCTAACCAATGTGCTGTTGCTGTTAGATGTCATACAATTGACCATGACCCAGAGTTATCCCATGAACAATGAATCTGTCCTATCCTGTGCCATTGTATTAATAATTCATTCTGCTAAGATTAGTAGCAGTAAGTAATGAGTCAACATTGTCCCAAACACTTGATTTGCTGTAGAATACCATGATTTCTGACATCAATAATCCCTTCTTTGAACAGTTCTTTCACTCCTCTATGCCTTTTAGGTTTGGTGGTTTGATGGAAGCTCTCCAAGATATTCAATCCCATAAGGGAATGACTCACACAACTTGTAGGTATGCAGGCCACATTTGCAGACATGGTGAGCACTGTAGATTCTCAGATGTAGTGTAGCTTGAGGTCCCACGAGCTTATATAAGCCTGTAGTAGGGGAGGGCTTGTGTCCCACCTTAATCCTTTCTCCTCAATAGAATAAATGCAACACAAATATCGTTGGCTAGGAAAGACATTTTGAATGATAAACCTTTGATACCACAGCCTTCCTCTTCATCTCTGGCACACTCAAGCCGCTGTTCTAGTCACTGTGTCAGTCCATCTCATTGTGGGTCTTCTCCACCTTTGCTAACCCTCCACTTTTCAAGCATAATGTCCTTTCCCAAGGACTGGCCCCTCCTAACAACATGCCCAAAGTATGTGAGACTAAGTTTCACTATATTTGCCCCCAAGAAGTAAACAATCTGGACCTTTTTCAAGATACATCTATTTGTCCTTTTGGCAGCCAATAGGATATTCAGTATTCTTCTCCAAGACTACAATTCAAAGGCATAAATTTTTCTAATATTCTTATTTATTGTCCAACTTTCAGGTGCATAGCAAGTAATTTAAAAGATCGTGGCTTGGATTCTGTGCACTTTAGTCTTCAAATCGACTTCTTTGTTTTTCAGCATTTTGGAAGGGTCCCTGACAGTATCTTTCCCAATGAAATATGTCTTCTGATTTTCTGCCTGTTGGTGCCAAGAGTGTTAATTGTGGATCCAAGCAAGATGAAGTCATTGACAGTTTCCATCTCTTCTCCATCTACTGTGATGTTGCCAGTTGGTCCCCTGATAAAGATTTTTGTTTTCTTGATGTTAAGATGTAACCGATCCTGAAGATTGTAGTCTTTGATGCTCAGTAGCAAGCATTACAAGTCCTTCTCATTTTCAGTAAGCAACGTTGTATTATATGTGTAATGTAAGTTGTGGATGAGTCTACCTTTGAGCCTGATGCCATCTTCTTCTTCATATAGCCAACATATAGGCAGCTTAAATACACCAGCTACTTCAGGGAAGAAAGAATATCATTACCCTGATTGGCAGGTTCAGAAACCTGCTGGAGGGTCAGTGAGGAGTTGGTTCTGACTCCCTAGCAATGAGTGATTTATTCCTGACAAAGGCTGAGCTTGGATAAGTTGTTTCATCTTTCAGAATTAAATTTATTTGCCTGCAAATCATTAGTTGTAATACCTACTTGTAGTAGGGCTATTTTGACCCTAAAAAAACCAAGCAAACAAAACTTACTGTCTTCTCAATCTAACGCATCAGTAGGAACATACTCATAGCTGACTCTCCAGAAGGTTTTCAGAGACTATAAACCTTACTGAAGGAGATTTACCACTTTTCTTTTGTGAACCCGCTTGCAGATTTGAACCAACCAAGAAGGCTTTGGCTTATAAATTTTCTCATTGTCACTAAATTAGAAAAGGAAAGTTTCAGGGACATTTCTTGAAGCCTGTCACAGAAACAGTTGGCCTGATTCAGAGTCTGTATTAATTTTTGTCTCAGCTTTATCATCTAATTCACTTGTGTCTCTATGTCACAAACTGAGTTCCTAGGAACGGATGTCTCAATGGCTTATCTTTGGGTCAGATGTCTACCCTTGGTCCAGTCAGCCTCAGCCAGAGGGTAAATTCATATGGAACAAAGGTGGTCTTAGGTCTTTCTCATATAGGCAGGGAGAACTGTTCTTAAAATACAGATCAGGGGTTGACCAGACACCTCAAAATATCTGCTCTGCAACACACAGAGATGTTGAGGTAACATGAAAAAAAAAATAACATGTAGGGGTCACATGAGAGAGTTGTATAAAGTACTTTAACAATTTCCCTAACAGAGAATTGTCACTCAGGTTTATATCCTAAAATTCCACTCTAGGACACACTTTGGGTGTAGACAGGTGTCATTGAGAAGGTCACCTATGATTGTTCAGAGTATGTGCTTGTTCTTACCAACTTTGGTCCAGTCTTTGAGAGTTCTCACTAAGCAAAGCAAGGTTTCAAATAGCTTGTCAAATAGCTAGTCAGCCATGTCTCTGCTGCATGGAAATAGATTAAAGAAGGTTGCTGTCCTCCCCTCCTTCAGGCTTGGCCACAGCTGCTCTCCGTGTCCACTGGTTGTGTGCTCTGAAATAACTTTGCCATTTGCTGAAATGTCACTAGCTGCAATCTGAGACCATGAGGGTAATTTGAACTTTCAGTGTCTAAATGTAGCTTCAAATGGTGGTGACTACTGCCCTTAACATCCTGGGCACAAAGGTGGCAGAAATAGTACACTAGCCACTTTCCAGAGAGCAGACACCACCAGTGTGTCCTCCCCAAGTTGTTCCTGAATTGACTAGTCTTTCTCTCCATCTTACTATCCTTACTGTGTCCGAGTCTTGGACTAATTAATTGGCTTTTGTCTCTGCTTTAATTTCCATCTGTTGTGAATAAATGCATCTATGAAATAGAATAACAACAGTTACTGGGGAAATGGCATTCACACACACTTGCATGTGTGCTTCCACACAAATTATAAAAAATACAAATCCCAATTGTTTAGTATTAGGCTGAAATTTCATTCAAATGACATTAATATTATTGAAATTCAATAATCAGAACACATATATCAAAGGGAAATTTCTATGTAACAAGCAAACCAAAAACAAACTCTATGCTGTCAAGTCAGTTCTGACTCACAGTGACCCTCTGCAGAGTAGAATAGAAATGTTCCATGGAGTTTGCTTGACTGTAATTTTTGGCAAAGGAAGCTCTGGAGGCCTAGTGGGTAAGGAGTTGCCAAATATAAAACAGGCGGTTTTAATCCACCAGCTACTCTGCAGGAGAAAGATGGACAATCTATTCCATGCAATTTATAGGCTTTGAAAACCAGCTGGAGGGAAGCCACTGACTGGGAAAAAGTATTCGGTAATAACATATCAGATAAGGGACTTATATCCAGAATTTATGAAATACTTGAGCACCACAACAAGATAA
>NW_006399988.1:2133315-2151902 GCF_000299155.1 Elephantulus edwardii
TTCATTAAAACTAATAAAATTTAATAATAATTAAAAAATTGAAAAAAAAGAAAGAAAAAAAAACCAGCTGGAGGGTCAACTGCGACTTAGCTCTAACTTGATGGAAATTAGTTGCTTAGGTTTGAATCTTTGTTAAGCAGGTTTCCAGGACTTTCTTCTCCGGCTTAAATTTAAGTTGCAGAACCTTGAAGTTAGTTGTTAGGTACAAACATTTTAAATTACCTAGGAAAATTAGTATTGAAAATTCTTGATACCCTCAATTTTTTTCTAAAATTTTGTCATACCAGTGCTACTTTGCCATGGACCACTAACAGTTTATGGCTTGCTATGATTCACCTTGTGTATTTTTTAATAGTGAAAAGTATTTTTTCTTTTAACGCACAGTTCTATCAGTAAGTATTAATGTAACAACAACTACAATATCATTAGCATACAAAAGAGTTCTAGCTTACAAAACCAAACTTCTGGAGAGCACTGATCTGTACTCCATTGCTATGGTTATGTGTTTCTGATAATATTCTATGAACAGATTCACACACTATTTAGTATTTTTAAACTGACTCCTTGCACTAAGGGTAATTCTTTTCAGATTCATCTGAGGAGCAGTTCATAACAGTAGTTCATTCATTCTCATAAATGAATAGTATTGCCTTGTATTAGAGTACCACAATTTATTTATCCATTCACCAACAGAATAACATTTAGGTTGTTTTAATTTCTGACAATTATAAATAAAACCACCATAAATATTTGTTTGTGGACTTTCTTTAGAATAAAGTTCTTAGTTCTCTAGAGTAGAAGTTACAGTCCACCTTGAATGAAGTTGCTTTGAATAGTCATCTTCTTAATCAGATGACAGTGTTAGACCCATGTGAAAATCTAGATGTTAATCAGTCAGTCCACTCTTTTAATTTTACAGCCATTTATGGGTTCAAATTTCCTAATGCCCTGCTCATTGTTCTTCCCACAATCATCCAAGGATCATTGTTGGTGCGTCCAAGTTATAGGGTGTCTAAAGAAGATAAAATGGGACACAAGTGCACAGGGTGAATATCATCTCTCTGAAAGGGCCAGAGGGAGTGAGAATAACAAAGCTTCTCACTGCCCCAGTATAGAAAGCAGATAAAGAGCCTGTAGCCCAGCTCCACGGTGCTTGTAGAGCCAGACCAACAGCAAGAGGTTTGTTTATTTGTTGCTGACTCACAATTATGGTACCAACAATGGGGTTTATTAGAGAAGTGAGTGCAGGAGGCAAAGAATATTTCATAATACAAGTCCAGACTTTAGCCCAACAGTTCCAAGGCACAATTCCTCATTAAGTACAGGATCTGGTTTCAGTTCAACACAGTCACATCCAAATCATCCAGCAAGGTTTGCCTCAGAGCAGTTATAAGTAAGCTTCTCCTTCAAAAATACACCAAGAACAGACAAAGTTTAACTGTGGCCCGCACAAATCCAAGAAGTCTCAGGTCACATCTTGCCACTGTTTGTCCACAGCAATGCCACAGTGTCTCCACCACTAGGGTCTAGCTCTTGCTATTCTTTCATCTCAAACTTCCCAGAAGCTCTATGAAGAAAGAGAGCTTTCCTGATTCAATACTATTGGCACCAAAACATAAAATGCAAGTACTGTCTGGTGTGCTGTTATGTCTTCTGTGGATGTATCATGGAACTTTTGCATAAGTTGATGTTGTTGTTTTTGCTAGTACCATCAAGTCAATTATAACTCATAGCAACCTTCTCCTGTCCTGTGTTATCCTTATTATCTCTGACATACTTGAGCTTATTGTTATAGTAATTGTGTAAACCCATCTCATTAAGGATCTTCCTCTCTTTCACTGACACTGCAACTTTCCAAACATGACGTCTTTCTAAGGAATTGCCTCTTCTAACAACATGCCCACAGTACGTGAGACAAAACTTTGACATCCTTGCCTTTAAGGAGCACTCTGGCTGCTCTTTTCAAAGACATATCTGTTTATTTTTTCTGTAGTCCATGGGATAGTCAGCAGTATTCTCCTACAAAAAAGATCAAAGAAATTTATTCTTCTTCTGTCATTCCTATTCATTTTCCAGTTCTCAGATGCATAGCAAATGACTAAAAAGACTATGGCCCTAATGAGGTACACTTTAGTGTTGTGGGCTTTTTTTTTTTTCACCTTAGTCTTTAAACTGACATCGTTACCTTAGTATTTTGCAAAGGTCCTTGACAGCAGACTTTCCAAATGCAATACGTCTCTAGCTTTCTTGACTGCTGGCACCAAGGGTTTTGACTCTAGATCCAAGTAAGATGAAATGACTAACAATTTCATTCTTCTGTTTGTCGTAGTTTTGGTTAGTGGTTAGGATTTTTGTCTTCTTGGTGTAGAGATGTAAGTCATGGGCTTGTTGATTTTTGTTTTGTTTTGGTGGGGTTTTTTTTGGGGGGAGGGCTGCCAAATATGTGTTCCCAAGTCTGTGGGCTTACTTTTTTATGTAGTTTTCAGTAGGCTCCATTTGTCTTTTTTTTCCCTTCTCATGTTTTTGTCGATGTGCATGCAATAATTAATATACATCATGTTTCATACAATCTTTCACATATATTGTATTTTATATAATTAATTACTATTGATCTATGCCCGTTTTACCTTCATATTTCCAAGTCCCTGTTGAATCATTCCCATTCCTTCACCACCACCCCCTATCCACCATGTTTGATATCCTAGTGACTTCCCTCCTTGGCCCTTTTCCACCGCTTTCCTACTCTCTCCTCCTTTTGAATATCTATACACATCTTTCTCAGTTAGCCTTTATTTTTACCATGATGCAGTATTTTCTTATGAGACTGAGTTAGCTCACACAGCATAATGCTCCCTAGACTCTTCCATGCTATATACTATTTTATGAAATCACAGTTCCTTTGTGCTACATTTCATTGTGTGAATGTACCATAATTTCTCTATTCATTTATTTTTTTGGTGAGTATTTGAGCTGTTTCCATTTCCTTGCTATTAAGAATAACACTGCTATGAACATAAGTGGTTCCTGTCTCAATTCTGGTTTCCTTGGGCATATTCTTAACAATGGAACAGCTTGATCATATGAGATTTCTATGTTCAGCTTTTTGAGGAAATGCTGACCTGCCTTACAGAAAGGTTGCATCATTTGAGGTGCAATTCATACTGTAGTCTTTGATCATCTGCAACAAATGCTCTAACTTCTCCTCACTTTCAGCAAACAAGATTATGTCATCTGCGTAATACAGGTCGTTGATGCAAATAGCTCCAATCCTGATTCCACATTCTTCATACAGTACAGCTTCTTGAATGATTTGCTTAGCATACAGACTAAAAAAGTATGCAGAGAGGATACATCCCTGATTCATACATTTCTTTATTTTAAAATATGCAGATTATAAAATATGCAGTGTTGCCTTTCTCTCCTCACACAGAGTTTCTTGGTCTAGGTATCAATTTCACAGAAGCACAGTTAAATGTCCTGGGATTCCCGTTCTTCTCAGTGTCAGCCATAGTTTGTTATAATCCACAAAATAAAATAAATTTGCATAATCAAAAAACCACAAGTAGTCATAATTCTAGTATTTTCTTCTTTGAGCGAAGATTAAGCTGATATCAACAGTTATATTCCTGGTGCCAGGGCCTCTTCTAAACCTATCCTGAACTTCTAATAGTACTTTCTCAATGTACTGTTCTAGACATTTTGGATGATTCTTGGCAATATTTTGCTTGCATGTGATATTAATAATATTATTTTATATTTTCCACATTCTTTTGAGTCACATTTCTTGGTGATTTGGAACAAATATGGATTCTCTTCCAGTCAGCTGGCCAGGTCTAGTGAGCAAGGACTGTATCTTTAGTTGAAATATGCTATTTGGTATCCCATCAATTCCTAGAGTCTTATTTTTTTGCCAATGCCTTCAGTGCAGCTTCCAATTCTTCCTTCATTAACATTGGCTTTTGATCATATGCTGGTTCCTGAAATAGTTCCTTGTTACTCAATTCTTTTTGTTGGACTTTTGTATTAGTTTGCTTACAAAGTTCATATACATTGTACTTCACACTGTTCTTCATTCACATTGTGCTTTATATAATCATTCACATGCATTGTATTTTATAAAATTAATCATCATGCCCATCATTATCCTGTTTTTTCAGGTCCCCACTGGATCCTTCCCATTTCCTTCACCTCCTCCCTCTACCCACCAAATTGTGCAAACCTGTGGGGTTTTGGTCCCAACTCATCCTCAGCTCTCTGCTTTGACCACTTCTCCCCCTGGATCCCTAAACATATTTTATTTGTTATCCTTCTATTTTTACAGTAATGGTCTTATTCAGTATTTGTCCTAAGAGACTGAATTACTTTGCTTAGCATAATTCTCTCTAGTCCCTCCCAAGTTATGAAGTATTTTCTTTTCTTAAA
Organism: Elephantulus edwardii; assembly: GCF_000299155.1. Taxonomy (NCBI): domain Eukaryota; kingdom Metazoa; phylum Chordata; class Mammalia; order Macroscelidea; family Macroscelididae; genus Elephantulus; species Elephantulus edwardii. The sequence goes on from NW_006399988.1 coordinate 2,137,738, forward strand.
CCCTTGCTCCTGAGTGCTGCATAATATTCCATTATGTGAACGTACCACAATTTCTCAATTCATTCAATTGTGGTTGGACATTTGACCTGTTTCCATAATGCTGCTATGAACATTGGTGTACGACTCTCCATTTGTATCTCAGTTCTAATTTCCTTGGGGTATATTCCTAGAAGTGGAATAGCTAAGTTATACAGTGTTTCTGTTTTCAGCTTTTTGAGGTAACACCAAACTGCCTTCCAGAGTGATTATACCATTTTACAATCCCTCAACAATGTATGAGAGTTTCCACTCTCCACATCCACTCCAAAATTTCTTATTTGCTGCCCTGTTAAACTTTGCCATTGCCACTGGGGTGAGATGGTATCTCATTGTGGTTTTGATTTGCATCTCACTTATTGCCAGAGATTATGAACATTTCTTTATGTGTTTGTTGACCATCCAAATGTCTTCCTGTGTGGAAAGTGTTTCCATGTCTTCTGCCCATTTTGTAATTGGGTTATCAGCCTTTTCTTCTAGAGGCCCAGGAGCATTCTTGTAAACTTTTGTTATAAGACCCTTGCCTGAAATGGTATTGCCAAATATTTGTTCCAAGTTGGGAGGTTTTCTTTTCACAAGTTGGAAGAAGTGTTTTGGAGTTTTTTTTAAACAAAATTTCATAAATGTATTTAACTAAGGATAAGGCCACTCTCTCTCCTATTATTAATATTTTTATTATTCAAATATATTATATTTCATGCATATACATTATATTTGATACAATCTTTCATTTACATTAGCTTTTGTTTGTGTATATTGTGGGTTTTACCCTTTACAATCAATCAGAGTAGTAAGCTAAGAGCACAATGATTTATATACCATTCATCAATTTTATTTTCTCCAGATTGTGCACTTCTGGCTATATTACCCTCTTTAAACCATAGAGTAGGCCTTCTGAGCTTGGGCCCAGTTTATCTCTTATAAACTTTATGTTTTTGGGTTTTACCTCTAGGTCTCTAGTCTACCTTGAGTTTATTTTTGTGTATGGTGTGACATGGATCCTAATTCTGTTTCCTGCAGAAAGCAGTACAGTTTTGCCAGCATCATTTGTGGAAGAGGTTGTTATTTCCCCATTTGATTTGTTTTATTTCCTTGTCGAATATTAGGTGACCATAGATGGCTGGGTCCATTTCTGGATTCTCAATTCTGTTCCATTGGTCTATGTGCCTGTCACTGTACCAGTACCATGTGGTTTTGGTTACTATCAAGTGAGTAACAGGTGTTGAAGTCAGGGAATGATATGCCTCCCATTTCATTTTTTTATTTTCAGAAGTGCTTTGCTTATTCCTCTACAAATAAACTCAACAATTTCCCTTTCCATCATCTTGAAAAATGAATTTGGTATCTGTATTCAGATTGCATTGAACATGTAGATTGCTTTTGGTAGGATTGTCATTTTCGCGATATTGAGTCTTCCTATGCATGAACAGGAAACATTTTTCCATTTATTTAGGTCTTTTATTGTGTTCTGTAATGTCTTCTTGCAGGTCTTTTATGTCTCTAATTAGGCCCACTCCCAAGTATCTCAATTTGTAGTTGGCTAGTGTAAATTATATTGATTTTTTAGTTTCCTACTCAGAATTCTTTTTGACACAGTAGAGGAAACCAACTGATTTTTTTTTATATTGATCTTTTATTCCACAACCCTACTAAATTAGTCCACTAGTTCTAACAAGGTTTTTTTTTTTTTGCTGATTCCTTGGAGTTTTCTGTGTACAGTAGCATATCATCTGCATATAGCAACAGTTTAATCATCTCTTTGTTGATCTGGATGCCTTTTATCCTTGTCTTGTCTTATTGCACTAGCAAGTACTTCCAATACAATATTGAATAGAAGCAGTGACTCTGGGCATCCTTGTCTGGTTCCTGTTCACAAAGATAATGCTTTTAATCTTTCTCCATTGAGAATAATATGACTCTTGATTTTGCATTTATACTTTTCACTGTATTAAGAAAATTCCCTTCTATCAAATTTTGCTTAGTGTCCTAATCAGGAAGGAGTGCCTTCCCTGCATCTCAGAGATTTTGGTACATTGCATTTTCATTCTCATTTGTTTCAAGGAACTTCTTTACTTCATTCTTTAATTCTTCTATAACCCAATCATGTTCTATCAGAGTGTTATTAGCTTCCATATTGGTGGTTTTATAAGCTTTATTCTCCTGTGGTTAATTTATAGTTTTATGGAATTGTGGTAGGAGAAGATACTACTCTGTATCATTTCAATGTGGTTTGTGTGTGTGTGTGTGTGTGTGTGTGTGTGTTTAATTTGTTGAGGCTTACGTTGTGTCCTAATATATGATCAATTATGGAAAAAGTAAGATGTGTACTTGAGAAAAAAGTGAATTGAGTTTTAGTTGGGTGCAGTACCCTGAATACAAGAGTATTCACAAGGACAAGTTGGCTGATTTTATAGTTTAGATATTCTGCATCTTGTTAAGTTTCTTTTTAGTTGACCTGTCCTTTCATGAAAATGGTGTGTTAAAATTTCCTACCACTGTTGTGATTCTATCTCTTTCTTCAATTCTGTTAACAGTTGTTTTATGTATTTAGCAGGTGTATCATTTAGTGGATAGATGTTGACTAAAGTTATCTCTTCTTCTGTGCATTTAGTCATCCTTTTCTATTATAGTAGTTTATACCCTGAAGTTTATTTTATCAGAAATTAGTGCTGCCACTCATGCTTTTTGGTGGATGCTATTTGCTTGGTATATTTTTTTCTGGCCTTTGATTTTTCTTTTCTTTTCATTTCTTAGATGTGCCTCTTGTGGATAACAGATTTACAGGCTTTGTGTTTTGTTTTGTTTTGTTTTTTTATCCATTCTGCTACTCATTTTCTCTCAATTGATGCATTCAGTCTATTCACGTTAAGTGTGATTATTGACAGGCCAGGTTTTATCATTATTCTGCTGTGTTTCTTTTTTTTGTTGTTTCTGATTACTATGGTCTATCCATTTTCCTTTGGGGCCTCTGTATGAATGACTTCCCTCAAAAGTCCTTGCAGATTTGGTCTTGTGTTCACAAATTTCTTAAGTTTCTTCTTTTCTGCAAAGGATACAATTTCTCCTTCATATTTGATAGAGGGCTTTGCTGGGTACAGGATCCTTGGTTGGCAATTGTTTTCTTTCTCGCCTTTAAAAAATTTTGATATTAACAAAAGTTTATAGAAAAGAATTTTCATTCATTCCTGGTACCACATTTTCCTCACTACCCCACAGTTCACTTAATAAAAATAATTCATAGTTGTATAATTTATATGCCATCCCATTGTCTTCTTGCTCACATGGTTCCTGCTGAAACATCAGAACTTATTTGAATTGCTATTCCTTTGTGGGTAACCCTGTTATCTCATGCTACTTTAAGAATTCTATTCTTAACTTTTTATTTTGGAGAATTTGACTATGATATGTCTTGAGGTTTTTCTTTTTGGGGTCTAGTCTCTATTTGTGGCATTTGGTGTGCTTCTTGAATGTGGATTTCCTAATTCTTCATAATACATGGAAATTTTTCTTCTAGTACATCTCCCACAATTTTCTCAGTGATTTCCATGTCCCTCTCATATTTGGAATTCTAATTATACATATGTTATTTGTCATCCCACATGATTCTAAATTTTCCTTATGTCACATCTCTGATTTTTCTTCTAGTATGTTTCTGTTGAGGTTTTTGTTTTCTTACTAACTGACTCTGATTCATCTCTTCTGTTCTAATTTTTACCCTTCCAGCATGTTGGACATTTATGCTATTTCAGTCTTAATGTTCTGGGTAACATTTTCATGCATTTCTGTTATTTTCAGTACTGTGTTGGGTGTACACTCTCTATCTTGTGATGATTTTTTAAGTTTTTGAATCTCTTTACCTATAGTTTCAATTCTTTCTTCCATCTTTCGCATTTTTTTCCATAGTTGTGCAAGATCATATTCATCAATATATTTCTGCTTTCTCTGGAGTGTTTGCTTTTTTAAGTGATTTCTATTGTTTCCTCATTAATATATTTCTTCTGGTTCTCTACCTCTAGGGAATTATCTTTATTTGTGGTTTCCATTGTTTCTACTATCATTTGTACTTTTTTTCATAGCAGTTTGAATGTTCCCATATCAACATATATCATCTGCTTTCTTGTCTCTGGGGTATTCATTGGGTTTGAAATATACTCTGCTTTTTTTCTTTTTTTTTTTTAGAATTCTTAATTTGTTTTTTTTTTCACAGTGTTTGAAGCAGCCTGCTATTTTCTCGACACTATTTTAAGTTTTCCTTCATAAGTGTTAAGCTATTTCTATTTTGTCTGCACTAGATGTCAGTATCTATGATATTATTGGTTCATTAAACTTAAAATATTCAATCTATGAGGTGGCTCACTCACTCTACTGAAAATCCTTTCTAGAAAAATTTGCCTTTCCTAACATCCTTGAGGTTCTTTGTATTCTGCATTGCAGTCCTGCAGGAATCTTGCTTTAATGTAATTGCCTATCCTAAACTCTATTCCCTTTCCTAAACTCTATGGAGCAGCTGAGTGGTGTGAGACCAAGTGCTCCACTCAAGTTGTGGTTTCAAGTCAGTACTCTTTCTCGAAGCTCAATGTACCAATTGAGAAGGCTGGGAAAGTCTTTCCCCTGCTTGTAGCTACCTGTCTCTAACTCTCTTGTCCTGTTTGGCCCCTGGGATGGCTCCACAGCCATAGAGGCAAGGATCCCCTAATGGAAGGACCTTGCCCCAGGGAAGTTTCAGTCCCCTGTCTCTCCACAAACACCGAAAAGTGCTGGCTCTGGGGAGCAGTGTCTTTCTCTCTTAATGTGCTTTCTCTCTTCAAGTTTGATGTCTTTGTTTGTCTTTTGAGTGGTGTGAGTGTGTATGCAGTCTGAAATCAGCTCTCTCTTGCAGGAAGCTGAGAAAGTCTTGCCTATGCTTGTAGCTCTCTGTGTCAAACTCTCTTGTCTTGTTTGGCCCCTATGTGGCCCTGCAGCCAAGGAGGAAAGGATCCCAAAATGGGAATTTCCAGACAAATCTTTTTGGTACAGTGACTCTTATTATTCTTTCCATCTTTATCTGATTCTTTCTGTCTCATTCAAGATTTTTCCATTTGTTGTGTTTGTTGTTGTTAGTCATACCCATCAAGTTGGGCACAACTCATGGTGACCCTATTTGTCCCATAACTTCTCGCAATATTGCAAATTGCTAAAGATAAAATATTGAATTCTGTACATTCAATGGTTTATTCATCATAAATGCCGTTTTAAACAAATATATATGTGACTATATATGTGAATCTCACCAGATTGACTAAACCTGTGAAAAGACTTGTTGGAAAAGCTCAGTATCAGCAGTCAAAACCAGGCCAGATGCTGACTGTAGAAGAGACCATTATTGCACTGAAACAGATGAGGGAGAAAACTATTTAAGAGGGAAAATTATTAGATATTTTTGTCATGACAGGAGTGTAGAGCAAAGGCTGTATAGTGGAGTGGCCCTGGGGGAGGGATTGTAAAACCTATGAAAGAACTACCAAGAGGGTAGTGTACCAGGGGGGAGGGTTGGGAGGGAGAAAATGTGCAGTAATGAATGAATGGGAATCTAAAGTCTGTAAATTTTCATTGAAATTAATAATAAATTTTTAAAAATGTAAAAAAAGACTATTAATTACTCATGTGCAAGTTCAAATTGAAGCTTAAGATACTAAAGCAAGTCCAAAAGAACCAAAGTATGATGTTAAATTTATCCCACCTTAGTTTGTTTTATTAATAAATTTTTTATTTTGTACTCGCTTACTTACAAGTTTTTAAACATTGTTTTTCACACTGGATCTTTCTCACCCATCCCTCTAACCACCAAATTGTGTGACTTTACAATTAATCACCCCCACCAGCACTCATTCACAGCTCTCTGGTACCCTCCTCCTTCCCTTAGATTTTCATTCACATTCTATAATAATGGTCTTATATAGTATTTGTTCTTATAAGACTGAGTTATTTCATTTGCGTAATCCTCTCCAGTCCCTCCCAACTTAAGTAGTGATTTACAACATCATTGCTCCTGCATCCTGCATAGTGCTCCATTATGTAAATGCACCATAATTTCTCAATCCATTCTATTGTGGTTGGACAATTGGGTTGTTTCCATGTTCTTGCAATGGAAATAGTGCTGCTATGAACACTGGTGTACAAGACTTTTTTGTGTGCCTTAGTTCTCATTACATCAGGATGTATTCCAAGCAGTGAAATAGCTGGGTCATATGGAATTTCTATGTTCAACTTTCTGAGGAAACACAAAAGTGCCTTCCAGAATGGTTATACCATTTTAAAATCCCACCAATGGTGTATAAGAGTTCCTATCCCTCCACACTCCCCTATAACATTTATTACTTGCTGTCCTGTTAAACTTTGCCACTGCTACTGGAGTGAGATGGTATCTCATTGTGGATTTGATATGCCTCTCTCTTATTGCGGTGATTTTGAGCATTTTTCATGTTTCTGTTGGCCATCCAAATATCTTCCTTTAAAAAAAATCTTTCTATGTCTTTTGCCCAATTTGTTATTGTGTTATCGATCTTTTTCTTCTGGAGGCCCTGTAGGTACACTTTTTATATGAGACCCTAGTCTGAAATGTTACTGCCAAATGGTTTTTTTTCTCTTTGGTAGGTTTTAGTTTCACCCTGTTGGAAAAATATTTTGGTGCACATGGGGATTTAATCTTTAGAAGGCCCCATGCATCAATTTTACCCCCTCCAGACTGATCACTTCTGGCTGTATATACCATAAACTAGGTAGTCTAAGCTTGATACCAGTTTGTCTCTGATGAACTTTAGGGCTTGCAGCCTTACTCCCCGGTCTCTGATCCACCCTGAGTTTCTTTTTGTGTATGATGTGAGATGTGATTCTTATTTCAGCTTTCTGCAGATAGCAGTTCAGTTTTACCAGCACCATTTGTTAAAGAGGTTGTCATTTCCTTATTGATAGGTTTTATTTCCTTGTCAAATATCAGTTGACCATAGATAGCTGGATCAATTTCTGGGTTCTCAATTCTGTTCCATTGTTCTTTGGGACTATTATTCTACCAGTACCATGCAGTTTTGGTTACTACTGCTGTGTAGTAGGTTTTGAGGTGAGGTCTATGACTCCCACCTCATCTTTGTTTTTCAGAAGTGTTTTGCTTATTCGAGGTCTCTTTTCTCTCCAAATAAACTTGACAATTTCCCTTTCAACATCCTTGAAAAATGAATTTGCTATCTATATTGGCATTGAACATGTAAATTAATTTTGATAGGATTTTAATTTTCACAATATTGAGCCTTGTTATGCATGAACAGGGAACTTATTTCCTATTTATTTAGGTCTTATATTTTGCCTCTCAGAAATGTAGTTTTCTTAGTACAAGTATTTTGTGTCTCTAGTTAGGTTCACTCCCAAGTGTCTCAATTTGTTGTTGGCTATTGTAAACGGTATTGCTTTCTTGGTTTCCTTCTCTGAGTTCTCACTATTACTATAGAAAAATTTCATTGATTTCTGGATATTGATCTTATATCCTGCCACTCTACTATAGTGGTCTACTAGCTCTAATGGTTTTGTTGGTTTGTTTGGTTTAACCATCTTTTTACCAATCTGGATGTCTTTTATTTCTTTCTCTTGTCATATTGCCTTAGCAAGTACTTCCAATAGAATACTGAATAGAAGTTGTGACAGTGGACACCCTTGTCTGGTTCCTGTTCATAAGGAAAATATTTTTAGTCTTTATCCATTGAGAATGATGTTGGCTCTTGGTTTTACATATATACTTTCACTGTTGTTGTTGTTGTTGTTAAGTGCCGTCGAGTCGCAGGCGACTCATAGCGACCCTGTGAAGGAGAGTCCTCGACGCTTGGGTGCCTTTCATCCTCTCTCCAGGTACATAGGGTTTCCAGAGGCAGGCTATTATGGAAGTGGATGCCACTCCTCCTTCCACGCTTGTTTAATTGGGGAGCTCCATTCTATTCCAATTTTGCTGAATATATTTATCAGGAAGGGGTGTTGGATTTTGTCAAATGCCTTTTCTGCATCAATTGCTAAGATCATATGATTCTTGTTATTTGCTTTGTTAATATGGTGAATTATGTTTATTACTTTTTTATGTTGAACCACCCTTGCATACCTGTTATGAATCTCACTTGATTGATCATGATGAATTATTTTTATATGCTTTTGGATTCTATTGGCCAAGATTTTTGCATCTATATTCATGAGAGATATAGGACTGTCATTTTCTTGATAATATCTTTGACTGGTTTTGGTATTAGGGTTAAGCGTGCTTCATAGAATGACTCTGTGAATGTTTCTTTTTTTCTGTGTTTTTTTTTTAATACTTTAAGTAGAATTAGTGATAGATCTTTTCTGAATGTTTGGTAGAATTCACCTGTGAAGCCATCTGGTCCAGGATTTTTCTTATGGGGAAGTTTTTTTATGACCTTTTCAATTTCTTTTGTGCTCGGTCTTTCCAAGTGTTCTGTATCTGTCCTTGTCAATCTGTGTAGATATTAGTTTCAAGGAATTTGTCTATTTCTTCTAGGTTTCCAAATTTATCAAAGTATAGCTTTTTACAGTATTTCAATATTATTGATTTACTTTTATCTGGTTCTGTTGTGTTGTCACCTCTATCAGTTCTTAATCATATTATCTGTGTCTTCTCTTTTCCCCTGCCTTTTTGTTAAGTTTACCAGTGATTTGTCAATTTTATTGACCCTTTCAAAAATCCAGCTCCTGGTCTTATTGATGGTTTTGATTACTTTTCTGTTTCCTGTCTTATTGATTTCAGCTTTTGTCCTTATAATTTTCTTTATTCTAGAAACTGTAGGATTATACTGTTGTTCTTTTTCTATTTGACGATGTCGAATTATAGATTTTCCCTCTTTCTTCCTTTTTTATGTGTGTGCTTATTGTTATCAACTTCTGCTGGAGGACTGCCTTAGCTACATCCCAGAAGTTTCAGTATGTTGTATTTTCATTTGTTTCAAGAAACTTTTTTATTTCATTCTTTATTTCCTTAATAACCCAATTTTGTTCTGGTAGAGAATTATTCAGTTTCCATATGGGTGATTTTGTAAGCTTTACCCTCCTGTGGTTAATTTCTCATTTTATGGTACAGTGGTCTAAAAATATACTTTATATTATTTCAATGTTTTTTAATTTGTTGAGGCTTGCTTTGTGTCCTAATAGTTGATCGATTCTGAAGAATGTAGTATATGCATTTAAGAAGAAAGTGAATTGAGTTTTAATTGGGTGCAGTACTCTGACTACATCCACAAGGTTAATTTGGCTGATTTTATACTTTAGATCTTCTGAATCTGTTAAGTTTCTTTTCTGATGACCTATTCTTTGGTGATGGTAGTGTGTTAAAGTTTCCTATCTTTTGTGGTGCTGTCTGTTTTTTCCTTCAATTCTGTTAACTGTTGTTTTAGGTATTTTGCAGACCTATCATTTGCTGCATAAATGTTGACAAAGGTTATGTTTTCTTGATCTAGTGTGCTTTTAATCAGTATGTAATAGCCTTCCTTATCTTTTATGATGGCTTTCATTCTTAAGTCTATTTTATCAGAAATTAGTATTGCCACTCCTGCTTTTCCGTGAATGCCATTTACTTGATAGATCTTTTTTTCCAGCCTTTGATTTCTTTTTTAGATGTGTCTTTTGTAGCAACATATTGATGAGCTGCTTCTTCTTCTTCTTTTGTAAAAAATCCATTCTGTCACTCCTTTCCTCTTGATTGGTGCATTTAGTTCATTCACATTAAGTGTAATTATTGACAGGCCAGGTTTTACAGCTGCCATTTTGATGTTTCTTTTTCTGTTGCTTCTGGTTACTATAGTCCATCCTTCCCTGCTCCCCCAAACTTCTTAAGTTCCTTCTTTTCCACAAAGAATCTAATTTCTCTTCCACATATGATGGAAAACTTTTCTGGGTATAGGATTCTTGGGTGGCAATTGTTTTCTTTCAACTTTCTGTACATGCTATCCCATTGTCTTCTAACTCACATGGTTTTTGCTAAGAAATCAAAACTTAATCTAATTGTTTCCCCTTTGTACATATTGTAGGTGACTTATTGGTTTTTCTCACACTGCTTTTAGTATTCTATTTTTATTTTTTAATTTGGAGAAATTTACTCTGATATGTCTTAATTTTTTCATTTTGGGTCCAGCTGATGTAGTATTTGCTGTGCTCCGTGAATGTGGATTTGCTCATTCTTTAAAATACCAGGGAAGTTTTCTTGTAATATTTCTTTCACAATTTTCTCAATGATTACTCCCTTGTTCTGAAATTCCAATCATACTTATGCTGTCTCTTTTGATGTCATCCCACATGATTCTAATGGGGTTTTTTTTCCATTTTCTTTACCTCATCTCTGTGATTTTTCTTCTTGTATTGAATGTACCATGGACTTCCAAGAAAACAAACAGATTCATCGTAGAGAGAATTAAACCAGGCTGCTCCTTGGAGGCAAGGATTCTGGGGCTTCGTCTCACATACTTTGGACATGTTGTAAGGAGAGACAGGTCTTTGGAGAGGGACATCATGCTGGGTAGAGTGGAGGGACAGCGCAGGAGGGGAAGACCCTCTATGAGGCGGATTGATTCAGTGACTGGGATAATCGGGATGGGTGTGTCAGAGGCAATGAGATTGGCACAGGATAGAGCACAGTTTAGGGCTGTTGTACATAGGGTCGCTATGAGTCGCAAACGACTCGATGGCACATAACAACAACAACAACATATTTCCTGGAGGCTCTTGTCTTTCAGTTCACTGTATCTCTGTTCCATCTCTTCAGCCCTACTTTTTTTTTGGTCCCACCAGTATGTTGGATACTTCTGCCATTTCTGTCTTTATATTCTGCATTTCATTTTCATGCTTTTCTGTTCTATCCAGTACCATCTCTGTCCTATGATGACTTTTTGAAGCTCTCGTACCTCTATCTATACGATCAATTATTTCTTTTATTTTTTGCATTTTCTTCCATAGTTCAAGTAGCTCCTCATCAATGTGTTTCTTTTGGATTGCTGTCTCTGGGGTATTTGCTCTCTTAATGGCTCCCATTGTTTCGGTTATCATTTGCATCTTCTTCTGTAGCTGTTCAAATAACTCCACTTCAACATATTTCTTCTGGTTTTCTCTATCTGGGTTATTCATTGGGTCTGCTTTTCTAAGAGAAGGGTTATTTTGGTGGGGTTTTTTTATGATTACTGATACAGACTGCTTCTTTCTTGTCATTATGCATATCTCTTCTTGGTAGATGCTACTTTATTGTAATTATATAATGGGCTGTATGAGGTATGGGACTTTTTTATAAAGGACCTATATATTGGTGCTTCCTTGTTGGGATCAATAATCAACCTGGAATAGGACAACTGTTGTCCTCCTGAAACCGTGACTCCACCTAGCCTCTTCTGCTTGAGCAGAAATCCCACTTGATGTAGCTAAAAACAGTGTTTAAAGCCAAGGTACTGGTAATATTGGAGCTCCTGATGTGGGATGGCAGGGGCCACAGGTGGACAGTCTCCAGGTGGTGGTGCAGCAGAGTCTCCAGGAGCAGGACAGTGGTGTCTTCAGGTGGCAGGGTCAGAGATCTAATGCTCTGGGTGGGATTGCATTCTGTGTCATACTGAAATACAGCCCCTCATCCTTTCAGGCAATCGTTCTGTTACCAGTCAGGGTTAATGTACCTGGACTTGACTGCATCCTCTAAGGAGATGAAAGGGAAGATTCAGATAACTGGAAGACACTCTCAGACAGGCCATGCCACACAGGCCTTGACGCCTTGCTGTAGAGCAATGATAAACACCAGCACCACCATGAGTGCCTCTCACAGAAGCTCACCTTAATTTTAAAACCATCTCAATAATTTGTTTGAGGCATTGTACATCAAGAGTATCACCCACAAAGAGCCTTACAAAGACAGAGTAGAAAGAAAAGACCAAAATGCGTGTCAGGAGAGACTAAAAATTTCACTAGAGTATCAAGAAGCCAAAATTAAGAGAAGAGATGCTAAAATTAAAAAAAAGGTGGAGAGATTTCACAAGGCAGCTCAAGAAAACAAAATATTACAATGGAATGTGCAAAGAGATAGTTGTAGTTGTTATGTGCCATCGAGTTGTCTGCGACTCATAGCAACCCTATATACAACAGCTCTAAACTCTGCCCTATCCTGTGCCAATCTCACCATCTCTGACACACCTATCCCCATTACCCAGGTAACTGAAGAGAATAAAAGGGGAGGGAACTTACCTGACATTTCTCAAGCTGAAGGAACTGAAAAACAAATTCAAGCCTCATTGCAGAGGTGCACATGCAAATACAAGGTTGCTTTTTGTATTATTGTTTACAGAGAAACATTTTCCAAAATAATTTAAATGTCTCAAAACTGGAATATATTTAAAAGTATGCAGTTCATCTCTGTGTGCTAATATGGAATTATCCCATCAGTATTTTACTATAACAGGCACTTTGAGTTGATTAGTTCAACAACATCACTGTCCAGTTATTGCAAAAGTCACCTTATGCTGTGAATCTTGCTCATCTTACATTGGTGGAAGTCTGCTTGTGCAGTGTTCTTGTTTTGTTTCTTAAAGAAAAGTAACTGATATAGATGGCAGAGTCCCTAGAATTAACACCAATTAAGTCCTCAGCTATGAACTGAAAGGTTGGTGGTTCAAACCCATTAAGAAACACCTGAAAAGAAAAGATTAGCAATCTTCTTCCAGAAGCTTACAGTCTACAGAGCCCTGTGAGGCACAGCTGACTCTGCACATGGGATCATCATCAGTCACACCATTAGAAACAGGCTTTGTTTTGGTTTTTATGCTAGTGGAGCTACCCATTCTTCCCTCCTTAAGGCTTCAATGTAGACTAGATGTTTGAAGCTGTGGTGGTCCTTAGTGGCAGAGAAAAGGCAGACATGAGTGCAAACCCTAGCAAATTGGTTCTCAATGAAAACTGAATGAATAACTGAGTAAGCACAAAGAGCTACTTCCTATAGAGTTTTACAGTGTCTATGAGGAAAATAAGGCCTCATGTATTTAAGTCACTCTACATTTTCTATTACTTGCAGCTAAACAGATATTTAACTCAAGCAATAGATGGGAAAGCGTTTCAGATACACACACACACAGAGAGAGAGAGAGAGAGAGAGAGAGAGAGAGAGAGAGCGCTAGCTACTAGAAAGTCAGGTAACTTTGTAGAAGATAAAGTGTAGATTTTATTAGTGAAAAAGAAAGGTATAAGTTTACTATGAGATAACAAATACCTGCAGAAGAACATGCAGGGCTTGAGAGGAATGCAAGCATATCTCTCAGGAACAAATGCTCACCCACAGCTTTTCTAGGGACATCTTTCATGTGCTGGAATGTTTTTCAGTTGGATGGGTGCACTCTTCTTCCTATTCTGTGTGTGCACATAAATTCAAGATGGAACCATATACAAGAGAGCCTACAGTGTGGAAGCAAAACTCACATGGTGCATGTGTAAGTCACTCTGGCCTCTGGTTCAAGTCCTGCTCCCACCTTTAAATCACAATTTTAGGTCACTGCTCAATGAGGTCCTTGCTGCATTTACCTGTGATCTAGTTTCATCCAATCTTGTTTGTCTTCTACAAAACACTTTACTTCTGAGTTTCCAGAATAATCCCACTTATACATTAAGATAATAACCTTTTATCATCAAAACTTTTGCTATTTTTTGTAAATTTAAGATTGTTTGTATTTTTTATATTTTTAAATAATATTTTCCTTTTAAATAAGCACATATCTACTGAGTTGGAAGTGCAACCCAAAGAGCTCCTATAAAGAAAGATTTTTTTTTATGTTATCACAATACACTCATAGGAACAAAGAAATTAGCACCAAAATTTCAGCCTCATTCTGGGTGGGTTTTTTTTTTCCCAAGAAATAATTTATTCATTGCTCATACCTTTTTACAGAAAACCAGAATAACATAAATGACAATTATATACATGGATCTTACCTAAAGGAATATACAAATATCAAATTTGTTTTATCTATAGAAAGAGACTATACAGAACTCATTATCAGCTGTCTAAACAAGCATTGAGGCTGATTGTGGAACAGAACATTAATTACTCATATGCAATTTAAATTGCAGCAATTTTTTATATATAT
>NW_006399988.1:2170033-2173327 GCF_000299155.1 Elephantulus edwardii
AATGACTAGGGAGGACAGAAGGAGAGTGGATGCTTTTGAGCTGTGGTGCTGGAGAAGGGTACTGAATGTACCCTGGACTGCCAGGAAAACAAACATTTATCTTGGAGAGGATTAAACCAAGCTACTCCCTGGAGGCAAGGATTCTGGGGCTTCGTCTGACATACTTTGGACGGGTCCTTGGAGAGGGACATCATGCTTGGGAGGTTTGCGGGACAACGCAGGAGGGGAAGACCCTCTATGAGATGGATTGATTCAGTGACTGGTGTAATCGGGATGGGTGTGTCAGGGGTGGTGCGGTTGGCGCAGGATAGAGCAGGGTTTAGGGCTGTTGTGCATAAGGTCGCTTTGAGTCGGAAACGACTCGATGGCACATAACAACAACAACAACAACAACATCGAGTTTCCAGAGGCATATTATTTAGGAAGTGGATGCCACTCTTTCTTCCAAAATTGTCACAGTATGTTATTGTTGTTATGTGCCATTGAGGCCCTGCAATATATAGCAACCCTATTGTACAGAAGTTCTGAGCCCTTCCTTGTCCTGAGTCAGTCTCACCAATTCCGACAGTAGATATTTGTAATTAATATATGTAATTAATAAATCATTGATTGGACAAAATTCAATCATTTGATCTCCAGCCTCATTTCTTTCATCCCATCTGTAATCAATTACTTGTTCCCACCTTTTGTGTTCCAGTCATCAGGTATTAATGATTCTTAATTGCATGTTTGGTTGATTTCAAACTACGAAAGTTAGCAGAAATAATAGTACTTAATATCCCATGGACTACCAAAAAAACAATCAAGCCTGTCTTTGAGGAAATGCAACCAATGTGTTCGTTAGAGGCAACGATGGAGAAACTTTGTCTCACATACTTTGAGCATGCTGTAAGGAAGGATCAGAATGAAAAAAAGACATTATGATTAGAAAGGTGGAGGGTCAACATAGGAGAAGACATTCAACAAATGTATTGGCATAGTGACTGTAACAATCGGTGATGCTGGGTAATGTTGGAGGACATTATGCTGAGTAAAATATTTCGGTCACAAAAGGACAGGTGCTACTTGGTGCCACTATTGTAGAATGGGACTGACATCAGGGTTGGAGTAAGACTGAGAAAAATTGGATAAATTATGTATACTTCATTAAACAGATGAGAGAGAGAGAGAGAGAGAGAGAGAGAGAGAGAGAGAGAGAGAGAACTGTTTGAAAGCGATATATGTTTGGGTATTATGATTATGACAAGAGTTCAGAATAAAGGTTGCATAGTGGAGTGTACTCAGGGCGAACTGGGGTGGGGTGGATTCTATACTAATGAGATAATTTTTCTTTAACTTTTCAAAGATCAGTGCAAACTTGGGGGAGAGGTGGGCAGGGAAAAAATGCAACAATGAATGTATGGAAATAAAAATCTCTGTAAACGTTCATAAAAATTTATTTTTAAAAAATTTTAAAAAGAGTAAAAAACCAAACAAACCCAAGAATGGATGAGGCAGGATAGGGCAGGATTCAGATCTGTTGTTCACAGAGTAGTCACTATGAGTGGTAATTGACTTGGTGTCACCTAACAGCAACAACAATGAAAACCACACAGCAGAGTAGCCCTAACAAAAGAATGGACTACAGTTAATAGTACTGGATTAAAATAGGCCATTAATTTATCAATGGTTTGGAAGATACTCTCTCTGTCTCTCTATGTGTGTGTATACATAAATATGATGCTACAACAAACAAATTGTATTTATTAGGTGTCATCTAGTGGAGTACGACACATAGAAACCATATGAACAATAGATCTGAACCCTGTGCTATCTTGTGCCATCCTCATACTTCCTTATACACTAGAATCCATTACAGCAATCATTTTGTCAATCCATCTGGTTGAGGGTCGTCTTCTCCTCATCGACTTTTCCAAGCATGTTGTTCCTCTCCAAAGAATAGCCTCTCCTAGTAAGATGTCCAAAGAATGTGAGACAAAGCTTCATCCTCTTTGCCTTCAAGGAGCACTCTGACTGTACCTTCTCCAAGACATATTTGTATGTCCTTTTTTTTAAAAAAATTATTATCATTATTAATTTTAATGATAATTTGCAGATATTTTGGATTTTGTTCATTCATTTCTGCACTTTTCTCCCTGCTCACCCCTCCCTTCCAGTTCATTGTTCACTTTGAAAAGTAAAAGAAAAATTCTTTCATTGTTATACAATCCCTTCCCCCAAGTCCACTCCACTATTCAGCCTTCATTCTGGACTCATGTCATGACAATAATACCTAATCATACATACCTTTTAAACAGTTCTCTCTCTTATCTGTTTCAATGCAGTATACATAATTTATCCCATCTTTCTCAGTCTCCCCCCCAACCCTTATGTCAGTCCCGTTTTACAACACTGGCATTATGCAGTATTTGTCCTTTTGTGCTGAGATATTTCATTCAGCATAATGTCCTCCAGGTTCATTCATTTTTAATATTTCATGAGTTCCTTGTTTTTCAATATAGAGTAGTATTCCATTGTGTGACTATACCATAGCTTCTCTATCCATTCATTTATTGCATGTTCTTTTGTAAATCTATAGGATATTCAATACTCTTCTCCAATACCACAGACCAAAGGCATCACTTCTTCTTCTGTCATCTGTATTTGTTATCTAGCTTTCAGATGCATAGCAAGTGATCAGAAAGACCATGGCCTGAATCAGATGACCTTGTTCTTCAAATCAACATTATTGTGCATCTCAGTTATTTTGAAAGGTCCCTAACTGCAGACTTTCCCAGTGTAATATGTCTCTGGTTTCCTAACTGCTGGTATCAAGGGGTGAAAGCAAGACAAAGTTGTTGACAATTTCAATCTTTTCTCCATCTATCATGATGTTGTCTAGAGGCCCAGTGGTAACAACTTTTGTTTTCTTGACTTTGAGATACAATCCATATTGAAGGCTGTGTTTTTTGATCTTCTGAAACAAGTGCTTCAAGTCCTTCTCACTTTCAGCAAGTAAGGTTGTGTCATCAGCATAACACAGATTATTGACGAGTCTTCCTCCAATCTTGATGTCACATTCTTCTTCATAGAATCCAGCATCTCTAATAATCTGCTCAGCATACTGATTGAATAGATATGGAGAGAGAATACAACCTTGACACACTCCCCTCTTCATTTTAAACCATGTATTGTTTCCTTGAAAAAAGTTTTCAAGCATGGAAATACAAAGGAAGAGGAACAGTTGTAAGCAGACACTGGTGATTGGGACATGGAATGTGAGAACCATGAATGCAGGAAAATTGGATATTGTTA
>NW_006399988.1:2176412-2176919 GCF_000299155.1 Elephantulus edwardii
CGGAGTTTAGGGCTGTTGTACATAGGGTCGCCATGAGTCGCAGGCGACTCGACGGCACATAACAACAACAACATTGTTTCCTTGCTCTGTTCTCACAACAGCCTCTTGCTGCAAGTATAAGTTTCACATGAGCACAATTAAGTGCTCTGGGATTCCCATTCTTATTAATCTCAGCCACAACTTGTTACGATCCACACAGTCAAATACCTTTGCATGGACAACATCAGCAATGATATCCTTGGTGCCACGGCCTCTTCTAAATCCTACTTGAACTTCTTGCAATTCCCTTTCTATGTACTGTTTTAGCCATTTTTTCCCTTTTTTTCTTTTATTGGGAAAAACATATTGGGGGTACAATGAGGTGAGGGTTGAGGGCAGAAGGGTGAGGATGGGCCAGGATGCAGTTGCAGAGCTGTGCAGTTTGGTTGGTGGGGGGAGCAGGTGAACGAAATGATGAGGGTCCAGTGGGGACCAGATGCTACAGAGGAATGACAAGCATTTTCCAAT
>NW_006399988.1:2177019-2184572 GCF_000299155.1 Elephantulus edwardii
CCCCCTCTTAGCTCAGTGCCTTGACCCACTTACTTCCCAGCTCCACCCTCTGCCAGGATATCCCTTCTCATCTACCAAGTCCCTTCAGAAAATATCTTCCATTGTCCAACCCATGATCTGACAGTTTGTATCTTAAGCTTTCTTGGCTTCTATAATTCCAAAAACGTCGACTGCTGACATTTTCCTTTTGACCAGTGTCTCTTGAGTTTAGTTGAGCTGTCTCCAAGGGAAGGTGACGTGTCCTGTAGACCTCCTGAGTGGATTATGTTTCCCTTTCTGGCCTGAGGGCCGCAGGCCCGAGGGCCCGCCGGAAATCCTGTGTACCTCTGGAAAACGCCTCTTCGTCTCTTATCTGGGCTGGTTTCCCTTCTGCCCGCTCTCAAGCCGCCCTTCCGCCCAGGAGCATGCCGGAAATCCTGGGTACCTCTGGAAAACGCCTCTTCGTCTCTTATCTGGGCTGGCTTCGCTTGTGCCCGCTCTCAAGCCGCCCTTCCACCCAGGAGCACACTGGAAATCCTGGGTACCTCTCTCTCTGGAAAACGCCTCTTCGTCTCTTATCTGGGCTGGCTTCCTTCTGCCCGCTCTCAAGCCGCCCTTCCGCCCAGGAGCACGCCGGAAATCCTGGGTACCTCTCTCTCTCTGGAAAACGCCTCTTCGTCTCTTATCTGGGATGGCTTCCCTTGTGCCTGCTCTCAAGCCGCCCTTCCGTGCAGGAGCATGCCAGAAATCCTGGGTACCTCTCTCTGGAAAACACCTCTTTGCCTCTTATCTGGGCTGGCTTCCCTTCTGCCCGCTCTCAAACCGTCCTTCCGCCCAGGAGCACGCCGGAAATCCTGGGTACCTCTCTCTGTCTCTCTCTCTCTGGAAAACGCCTCTTCGTCTCTTATCTGGGCTGGCTTCCCTTCTGCCCGCTCTCAAGCCACCCTTCCGCCCAGGGGCACGCCAGAAATCGTGGACATTTTATGTTATAAAAGTTAAAATTTCAAGAAATTGATTACTTAATTGTGATGCTTGTTGCTGTCATAGGAATAGGTTTTTTTTCTCACAAATTTGGCTATCCATTATGAAAGTGATACATGTGTGTGGAAAAGCAATAAGGCATCTTTTACACTTACTTGAAGGGTACAAGACTACTATTACTTCACTATGTGACCTGTGCCCTAAATAGTTGCTAATACTGCCACCTGCAGCCATGCAGGAGTTAGGTTCTGTAGCAGGGCCAACATGAAGACTTAAAAGTCTTAGGGTGACCACCATTTTAAATCTGAATTCAGAAGAGCTCATATATAACAATTCTACTTATATTTATTTGTGCATTCTATTTACCCACTTGATTGTTACAGGATTAATATTAATGCATAATCCAAGAGGCAAACATAGCAGAGTCTTTTGTGCGTGCTCTTCCCTGATAGTGTTTTGAAAAGCAAATTTTTACCCATTGCTTATTCACTTAATTTTGTAACATAAAGCTTAATAAATGCGAGTGTCTACAAAATTTTTTTAAAAGTCTTCAAAAAGACTCAAAGAACTTTCTTGAGTGAATTGCCTTCCCCATGCTTTTCCTGTTACAAAGTAGTTGCTTCTTAGTGTCTTTGTAGAGAAGGAAAGACTTTTGGTTTGGGTTCCCCCCCTCCTCTGGACAGAAGAGTTCTATTTACAGCTTGCTTAAGGAGCCTGGACAACTTCTCCCTCAGAGGTGCCAGAGATTTCTCAGAGAACTTGCCCAGTCAGTCACATGGTTAGTCCAGATTTCTCCTCAGCTTTAAGACTGTGGAGCCACTACCTTTAGGGATAAGCAAGGTTTCCTGCAGAGATCACAGATTTGGGGGATTGCCAGCCACAATGACAGACCGAAGCCCCTTTGAGACGGACATGCTCACTCTGACCCGCTATGTGATGGAAAAGGGGCGTCAGGCCAAAGGTACAGGAGAGCTGACCCAGCTACTCAACTCGATGCTGACAGCCATCAAAGCCATCTCCTCTGCAGTGCGGAAGGCTGGCCTGGCCAATCTGTGAGTCCTGGGGGTGGGGGACTTTGGGACCTGGCCTTGAAGTGATATAAGGACAAAATATAGTCATCATTATGGTCTCAAGCTCAGTAACTAGTGGCATCAAATGATTTATTGAATTCTCATGACCTAATTTGCACAGGGAAATTTTGTACAGAAAAACTGGAGCAAGGTGTTGTCATGGTGGAAGTTGATATTTTAAAAATCTTCTTTGCAGATGTAAACATTTTATTAGCATAACTTTTGCCAATATGTTACATAATAGATTTTATTTGGTTTATTCCAGCTCCTCGTAGCTCCATGTGTGTCAGAGTAGAACCTTGTTCCATTGAGTTTCAGTGGCTGATGTTTTTCAAAGTAGATCTTCAGGACCTTCTTCTAGATATCTCTGGGTGGGCATGAACCTACAACTTCTGCAGAATAGCAGAACATTTAACTGTTTGCCCAATCTAGGGACTTTACATCTATTTGGGACCAGGAATCATTCACAAAATCAAGATCTTCGCACAGTTAAGTCCTAAATATCTCTCTTGAAAGAAATCCGTTTCTGACTATTTTCCATATCTTCTCTGTGCTTCTTCTTCACATCTTCTCCATTTGGTGTCTAAGAAGTTAGCAAATACTTGTGTTGTTGTTAAGTGCCATCGAGTAATAGATGACTCATAGTGACCCTATGAATAAAAGACCTGAGTATAATTTTCATCGTTTCTCCAATTCCATAGAGTTTCCAGAGGCAAGCTATTTCAGAAGTGGATGCCACTTCTGCTTTCAAGCTTATTTTAGTCAGGGAGCTCCACCAAACACTGTCCACCATGAGTAACTATTATCACAGTTTATCTCTCTTACGCGTAACCCATGCACAGAGTGCATTACTTTTGTCTTCAGTTTCAGTCTGTAATAAAAAGATCAACTTTTGAGGGGGTGAGAAAGGGCAAGAACAGGTGGAGCTTTTTAGGGCAGTGAGGTTATTCAGTAGGATAATGTAAATGAGAACAAAAAATATTATAAATTTGTCAAATTTGTCCAAACCAAGAAATGGAAGAATAAATGGCTTAATATCAGGAAAGGTATACAATGGGATTGTATCCTTTCTCCATGCCTTCAATCTGTATGTTAAGCAAAGAATTTGAGAGGCTGGACTATATGAAAAAGAATGTGGCATTAGGATTGGAAGAAGACTCACAACTTCTGCTATGCAGATGACATGGCCTTGCTTCTGTAAGTGAGGAGGATTTAAAATGTTCGCTGTAGAATATCAAAGGCTACAGCCTTCAATATGGATATCATCTCAACATCAAAAGACAAAAATCTTCACCACTAGGCCAACAGGCGACATTATGGTAGATGGGGGAAAGATTGAAATTGCCGATAATTTCATTTTTCTTGGACAGGATTTAAGAAAACAAAAGATATGTTATATTAGGAAAATCTCTCAAAGTGCTAAAGGGCAAGAGTGTCAGTTAAACACTAAAGTATGCCTGAACAAATCCATGATATTTTCAGCTACTTTCTGTGCATGTGAAAGTTGAATAGTTAATAAGGATAGTAGAAGGAGAACTGATGCCTTTGTATTGTGGTGCTGGAGTTGGTGTTATCTGCCACTGACTTGACCATGACTCATAGCAACCTTCTGGATATTGGCTCTGAACTTTGCTCTATCCTGTGCCCTCCCTCCTCACCATCTCACACACTTGAGCTCAATATTATAGTCACTCTGTCAATCCATTTCAATGAGGGTCTTTTTCTTTTTCATAGCTTGATGCCTGACCCCTCTTGACAACATGCCCATATTATATGAAACACATTCACTATTCTTGCTTCTAAAAAAGAAAAACTGATCGCACTTTCTTCAAGACATATTTGTTCTCTTGGCTGTTGTTGTTATGTGCCGTTGAGTTGCTTGCAACTCATAGCGACCCTGTGTACAACAGCCCTAAGCTCTGCTCTGTCCTGTACCAATCGCACCGTCTGCGATACACCCATCCCGATTACCCCAGTCACTGAATCAATTCACCTCATAGGGGACCTTCCCCTTCTGTGCTGTCCCTCCACCCTACCAAGCATGATGTCCCTCTTCAAGGACCTGTCCCTCCTTGCAACATGTCCAAAGTATATTAGATGGAGCCTTAGAATCCTTGCCTCCAAGGAGCAGCCTGGTTTGACCCTTTCCAGGATGAATCTGTTTGTTTTCCTAGCAGTCTATGGTACCTTCAATACTCTTCTCCACTACCACAGCTCAAAGGCATTGTGCAGCTCTCTGATGCATAACAAGTGATAACAAAGACCATGGCCTGTATCGGACACACCCTAGTCTCCAAAAATACACCATTGCTCTTCAGTACTTTGGAGAGGTCCGTAACAGCAGACTTTCCCATGTTCTCTTGGCAGTCCAGGGAAAATTCAATACTCTTTTCCAAGACCACAAACAACTCAAAGTCCTCAATTCTTATATTATCTTTAATCTTTGTCCAAACTTCAGAGGCATAGCAAGTAATTAAAAAGAACATAGCTTGGATCAGGCACACTTTTTATTTAAATTAGTTTTGATGAAAATTTACAGAAACTTTAGATTTCCATTCATTCATTGTTGCACAGTTTCCTTCCTGTCCACCCCTCTCCCCTAGTTTGCTTTTCTCTTTGAAAAGTAAGAAAGAATTCTTTCATTGTTATACCGTCCCCCCACCCCTGCCAAGTCCACTCCACAATGCAGCTTTCAATCTGGGGATCAGGTACACTTTAGTCTTTAAAACGACATCATAGCTCTTTAGGACTCCGGAGATGTCCTTGTCAGCACATTTTTCCAAACCAGCACATCTTTTGATTTCTTGACCTCTGGGACAAAGGCGGTTGATTGTAGATCCAAGTAAAATGAAATCATGGGCAAATTAAATCTTTCCCCCTCTATCATAATATTGCCTGTTGGTCTGGAGGTGAATATTTGTATTTTCTTGATGTTGTGATGTGATCCATATATACAGCTGTAGTCCTTTATCTTCTACAGCAAGAACTTCAAAGTCCTACTCACTTTCTATGATCAAGGAGTGTCATTTGTATAACACAGGCTGTTGATGTTTTCCTCTAATTCTGATACCACATTCTTCTTCATAAAGTCCACCTCCTTGAACGATCTGTTTAGCATAGAGATGGAACTGTTGCTGATGTTCTTAGGTGCCATTGAGTTTAGTATGACACATAGAGACCCTACAAATGACAGATCTGAACCTTGTCCTATTCTATGCCATCCTCATACTTTCTGACACTAGAGCCCACTGTGTCAACCCACCTGGTTGATGGTGTCCCTCTTCTTCACTGACCTTCTTCTACCTTTCCAAGCCTCATGTCTCTCTCCAAGGAATAGCCCCACCTAACCTGAGGCAAAGCTTTATTATCTTTGCCTCTAAGAACACTCTGCCTGCACTTTCTCCAAGAGAGATTTATTTTGTTCTTTTTGCAGTTCATGAGATGTTCAGTGCTCAGGCTGAAAAAGTATGGGAAAAGGTTACATTTTTTTTTCCCATTTCGAACTATGCAGTGTTCCCTTGATCTGTTTGTACAACAGCCTGTTGGCCTAGGTATGGGTTTCACAAGAGCACAAGTAAATGTAATAGTATTTCCATTCCCCTCAATGTTAATAATAATTTATTCTGATACATAGAGTCAGATGCCTTTGGGTCCCCCCGCCCCAATTCCTTTGTATAGTCAATAAAGCACAAATTTACACTCTTCTGGTATTCTCTTTTTTCTACCAAAATCCATCTGACAACAGGAATGATATCCCTGGTGCCATAGACTCTTCTGAACCCAGCCTGAACTTCTGGCAGTTCTCTGTCAATATACTATTCTAGCCATGTTTTAATACTTTACAGCAAGATTTTTGCTTGCATTCATATTAATGATGTTGCTTGATAATTTTCACCTTCTACTGGATCATCTCTTTTGGGAATATAAATAAATATGGATTTCTTTGAGTCACTTGGCAAGGTAACTGTCCCCCACATTTCCTGGCACAACTTGGTGAACACATCCAGAGTTGCATCTGTTTGTTGGAATATGTCAGTTGGTATTCCATCAGTTCCAAGCGCTTTATGTCTTGATAATTTCTTCAGTGTAGCTTGAACAATTTTCCTTTATTATGGTTGATTCTTGATCATGTGCTACTTCCTGAAATGATCCCATGTCAGCCATTTCTTTCTGGTACAGTGACTCTGTGTATTACTTTCATCTTCTTTTCATGCTTCCTGAACCATTTAAGATTTTGCCCATAGCATCCTTCACTGCAACTTGAGGCTTGAATTTGTTCTTCAGTTCTGTCAGCTTGAGAAATCCAGAGTGAATTCTTCTCTTCATTTTCTGACTCCAGTTTACATTTTGTCATAATATTTTGTTTTGTCCTCTCAAACTGCCTTTTGAAATTTTCTGTTCAGTGTCTTCATTTTTTTCCCCACTTGGTTTTGGCTTCTCAATATTCTAGTGAAATTATTAGAGTCTCTTTCTGACATGCATTTTGCTATTTTTCCTCTTTTGTCTTTGTAATGACCTCCCTGCGCTCCCCCATGGATGATATCCTTGATGTCATCCCACAGTTCATTTGGTCTTCACTCAATACTATTCAATACTTTGAACCTGTTCTTGATATGGTTTTAAAGTCCAGATGGGATAAACTCAAGGTCTTATTTTGGTTCTTGCAGATTTGTTTTCATGTTCTTCAGCTTCAGTTTGAACTTGCCTATGAGTAATTGATGAGTAGTAGTTCCATAATCAGTATCTGGCCTGGTTTTCACAGCTGATACTGAGCTTCTCCAACATTTCTTTCAGGTGAGGTGACTTGAGGCTCATGTATAAAATCACCATTTATGATTTTTTTGTAATGTTGTTGTTGTTTTTGTTGATTACCTTTAAGTTGAGCACAACTCATAGCAACCCTAAGAACAAAAGTCCTGAAGCCCCTCTACAACTATGGACATTTATCAAAGTTTATCGAGTGTCCAGTGTGACTAGTGTCTCTTAAGTTTAGTTGTACTGTCTCCAAGGGAAGTTGACGTGTCCTGTAGAACTGGAAGACGCCTTCTTCTGCTGTTATCCAAGGTGACCTTGCCCAGTGCGGCCTTCTCCCTCCCTCTCTGGCCGGGTTTCGGTCAAAAGAAAAATGCCAGCAGTTGACGTTTTTGGAATCACAGAAGCCAAGAAAGCTTAAGATACAAGCTGTCAGATCATGGGTTGGACAATGGAAGATATTTTCTGAAGGGACTTGGCAGATGAGAAGGGTTATCCTGGTTGAGGGTGGAGCTGGGAAGTAAGTGGGTCAAGGCTGTGGGCTAAGGGTGGGGTCAACACTGTAATGCTTAACTCCACAATAAGGGATTTATCTTTCACTGCTTCACGAACTTCTGTCTCTCAGATACCCCTCTAAATCTGAACATTCAGATTAAGGCAGACTAGGAAGAAGGATTGGCCACCCACTTCTGAAATAGCAAGCCTCTGAAAACCCTATGCACAACACAACACACGCAGATTAACAGAAAGGGCAACCTAGGTAGAACTATC
>NW_006399988.1:2184672-2191659 GCF_000299155.1 Elephantulus edwardii
GTCCTCTTGTGCATGCTGCCACTGTTAAGGTCATCAGACTCACAGTGACTTTCGGCAATCCTTTGTATAGGTAATCGTCTTCTTTGGCCTGTCCAAGGAAACCCAAACTTGCAGATGGCAGGCATGCATCCCATCCCCCACCTCCTACGCAGGCAGCCAGTGGGGCTTCTGTGATTCTAAACACTTCAGCAGCTGACAATTTCTTATGCTGTGGCCAGTGTCTCTTGTGTTTAATGGTAATGTTTCCCAAGCGGGGGTGAGGTGTCCTGTAGATCTGGTGTATAGATTGTTTTCCTGGCAGGAGAGCTGCAGGCCTGAGAGTCCCAACTGTTTTATGCTCCAGTTTACTTGGAAGAGGCCAGGGGTGGGGGGAGGTTGTGGTCCCCTTCTGCTTTCCTCACTCTGAATGTCTATCATTGATTATGTGTTTCATTGATTATGCAGTCATTTGACTGTGTGGATCACAACAAACTGTGGCTGACTCTGAAGAATGGGAATCCCAGAACACTTGATCATGCTAATGTGAAACCTATGCTTGTACCAGGAGGCAGTCATCAGAACAGAGCAAGGGAACACTGCATGGTTCAAAATTGGGAAGGGGGGTGTACACCAGGGAAGTGTCCTATCTCCATTCCTTTTCAACCAATATGCTGAACAGATTATCTGGGAGGCTGAGCTCTATGAGGGGAAGTGTGGCATCAGGATTGATGGAAGATTCATCAACAATCTGAGTTATGCAGATGACACAACTCTGCTTGCTGAAACTGAAGAGGACCCGAAGTGCTTGCTGCAGAAGGTCAAGGACTGCAGCCTTCAATATGGATTGAAGCTCAATATAAAGAAAACAAGATTCTCACCACTGGGCCAATTGGCAGCATCAGGATGGATGTTGAAGAGATAGAGATTGTTAATAGATTTAGTTTGCTTGACTCCACAGTCAATACTCTTGGCACCAGCAACCAGGAAATTAAAAGATGTATCACAATGGGAAAGTCTGCTGTTAGGGACCTCTCTCCAGAGTATTGAAGAGCAATGGTGTCACTCTGGAGACTAAGATGTGCCTGGTACAGGACATAGTCATTGCCATTACATGTTATGCATCAGAGACCCGGACAATGACTGGAGATGATTAGAGGAATAGACGGAGAATTGATGACTTTCAGCTGTGGTACTGGAGAAGAGTACTGAATATACATACCGTGGACTGCTAAGAAAACAAACAAGTTCATCCTGGAGAGACTTATACGAGGCTGCTCCTTGGAGGCAAGGATTCTGAAGCTTCACCTGACATACTTTGGACATGCTGCAAGGAAGGATCTGTCCTTGGAGAGGGACATCATTCTTGGAAGGATGGAGGGACAGCACAGGAGAGGATTGATTCAGTGACTGGAGTAATGGGTGTGGGTGTGGTGGGGACAGTGAGATTGGCATAGGACAGAGCAGGGTTTAGGGTTAATAAACCAAATAATTCTGAGTATGACTCTGTGAGATCTGTGTGGCCATGGCAATGGATTTCAGACCTAGTAGTGGAGTGATGTTGGAATTGGTAGAAGAAGATGCAAGAGTATGGATGCAATGCCTAATCTTATGGGAATTGGTTTTGTATTGAGGATTTCGTTGATAGAGATTGTTCTTTTTTGTAAAGTTAATAAAGGTCAGACTTGTCTGTTCCCATGCAGCACCTACTTTTTACATGATGGTTAGTCTTACTGTGTAGGCTTTTGTTGGGGTAAATGGTTAGCACATTTGGTTTCTAATTGAAAGGTTAAAATTCCTAGCCTTCCTAGAGATGCCTCAGGTGAAATGCCTGGTGACTAAGTTCTGAAAAAACTGGTCATTTAAAACTGTTGGGATTTCAGAGCACAATTATCAAGAAAGTGAAAACTTTAATTAATGTCAATGAAGAGTTTGTGAAGAAACTATTAAATTGGAACTTGATTTTATGTGTAAACTTTCACTCCAAAATATCCTTTAAAACTAATAAGAGCCCTGAGCAAAACAAAAGCCTTCTGGAGCCTAATATAGCTGGAACACACAAAACCCCAACCCTCAAGTGCAACATAAGCTTCCCAGATCCCATATCACCCTGCCAGGCTCCTGAGCAGGACTCAGGCCACCACAATGGAGGTGACTGCAACAGAGGATGCCCCAGTGGAGGACTTTCCAAAGAAGACCACTGGTGAGACTTTGGACTTCTGCTTTAAAGAACCCATAGAACAGAGGGCCTGCAACTGCCAAGTCACAGCCATACAGAGTGAAGAATCCTGCCTGCTGGCTCCCCAGGAAAGTCAACCAAGAAAACTGAAGAACTAATATCATAACGATAAGGAATTGGCACCTAGAACACAGGCACAACAGAAACTGCCTTACAAATTCAAGAAGAATCTCACATAATGTCAAGGAAGCAGAAGTTAAGTGCAAACATTATTTAAAAAACAAACAACCTAAACTAAACAGTCTCCTAAAAAAAAACAGACCAGATCACAGACCAAATAAATGAACCAGAGACAGGAAGGTAGAAGAGATATATTGATGTAAGATTCCAATAATTGGTGCCTAAGAAAATACAAATGATGAAAGAAGGACACATGAAGAAATGCTTAAAATCATTGGCAATAATAAAGATGAAATTAAAACCACAATGAGATACAATCTCACTCCAGTAGGAGAGGCAAAGTTTAACAAGAGAGCAAAAAATAAATGTTAGAGAAGATGTGGAGGGATAAGAATTCTTATACACGGTGGGATTGTAAAATGGTACCAGCACTCAATAAGACAGTTTGGTGTTTGCTAAAAAAACTGAACATAGAAATTCCATATGATGCAGATATACCACTACTTGGAATACCTGAGAAAATTAGAACTGAGGCACAAACAGAGATTTGTACGCCAATGTTCATAGTAGCACTATACAATTGTAAGAAAACGGAAACAACCCAAAAGTCCAATCACACTTGAATGGTTTGAGAAAGTATGATACATTCACATGATGGAATGCTACATAGCATGCAGGAGCAATGATTTTGAAAATGACTGTTTAATTTGGGAGGATCTGGAGAGCACTATGACGAGTGAAATAACTCAGTCCCATAAGGAAAAATACTGTATAAGACCATTATTGTAGACATATCCTTCACTTTCCATATATGGAAACTATTTTTTGCTCAGTCTGATAAAATGATTAAAACTTTGCAGAACTGCAGCTATTCTGAGCTCTTGCAGATTAGGCATTATCTGAGGACTAGGAGCTTCTTCCCCTTCTCCCTTGGGATTTTTTTTCCCAGAAAAAGGTCTCTCTCCTCACCTAAAGACTTAATAGAAGAAAAAAAAATCAACGGAGTGGCAAGATACAATATTAACATATACAAATCATTTGGCTTTTTCTACAGCAATAAAGAAAACACTGAAAAGGAAACAAGAAAAGCAATACTATTTACTACAGCCAACCACAAGATGAAATGCTTAAGAATAAACTAGAGAAACAAAAGACCTATATAAGGAAAATAGCAAAAACTACTACAAGAAACAGAGACCTTATTAAATGGGAAAAAAAATTTCCTGTTCATATAGGAAGATGCCACACTGTGAAAATGACATTCCTACCAAAAGTAATCTACAGGTTCAAGACAATCCAAATACAGATACTAAATTCACTCTTAAAGGAGATAGAAAAAGCAATTTCAAACTTCATTTGGAAAAAAAGGAGAGCCAGAATAAGTGAAGCACTTCTAAAAACCAAATATTAAGTTGGAGGCATCTTACTCCCTAATACCAAAACCTGCTATAAGGCCATAGTACTCAATACAGCATGGTTCAAACCAATAAAGAAGTAAAAGAATTTTTAAAAACCACCTAAACAAGTCCAGAACAAAGGCTACATAGTGGAGTGGATCTGGGGGGAGGAATTGTAAAACAATGAAAGAATTTTTCTTTTATTTTCAAAGAGAAGAGTGTACTGGTGGACAGGGAGAAAAGTACAACAATGAATAAATGAAAATCCAAAGTCTCTGTAAATTTTCACTAAAATTAATTAAAAAAAGATTAACCTAAAATTTAAAAAAAAAGAGTCACTTAAAAAAAAATCAACCCAATAAACCCCCCCCAACCACCTAAACATAAAAAATCCAACCCCAGCCCAGCATGGTACAATGACAGACATATGGACCAATAGAATAGAAGAAAGAATTCAGAAATCAACCCAGCTATCTGTGGTAAACTGATATTTGACAAGGAAACAATAGCCATTAAATGAGGAAACAAGAGCCTCTTTAAAAAATAATGTTGGGGAAAACCTGGGTATCTACCTGCAGAAAACTGAAGCATGATCCCCATCTCACCATGCATGAAAACCATCTAAAGGTGCATCAGAGACCTAGAAAGAGTCAAAATGGGAAAATATTTAGAAGTTCTAGCCTATACCACAAATAGTTTTGCAAATATAGCCAAAAATGTATAGCTAGGAAAGGATAAGACTTACAAATGGGATCTTCAAAATATCAAGTTCCTGTGTGCATCAATAACTTTCTCCAATAGGGTGAAAAGAAAATCCACAGACAGGGAAAAAGCATTTGGTAATGCCATTTCAGAAAAGAGTCACAAAATTTACAGAATACTACGTGAAAACATGGACTCTGTGACAGAAAAGAGGCTGGAGATAGAATGAGAGAATTTCATAAAATCAAATATTAACTTCTTGCAAATAGCTTGTATAAGAAACATAAACACAGACTACACACGTCGTTGATTTCACCTGATGGTATGCACAGGAATCAGATCGATTACATCTGTGGAAAGAAGCATTAGGGAAGCTCAGTATCAACGGTGACAAATAGGACAGGTACTGATTGTGGAACACATTATCAACAACTCATATGCAAGTTCAAACTAAAGCTAAAGAAGGTTAAATCAAATCCACAGGAAACAAAATTTTACCTTGAGTCTATCTCACTTGAATTTAAAAACAGTCTTAGTAAGTATAGAATACTAAAAGAAGCATGAGAAAAACAGTCACCTGCTATTGCAGACCGGAGACAGAGAAGAGAACATAGAACAGGTAGCCAAGCAATTCTTGACTAAAGATCCCAAGCCAAGCTTCTCTGTATCTTTACTAAAAAATTAGCTGGAAGTAAATCACAAAGGAAATTCAATGCAAATGAAGCCAAGCTCTTTCTATTGAAAACCTTCTGCTTGACTCAGGATGGAGGGGTTATCAAATGCAAGAATTTGGTATACCCTTAAGGATTGGCTTGGTGCCTCAAAGTGAACTCTAGCTCAGGAAGTAACACTCTGTCTGTAGGGAGTCCCTACTGTCCCCTTTCTGCAGGGAACAAACAGCTCATTTTCTGTGATCTGCCACAAGAGAAATTCTAACTTATAAATTTGTAATTCCTTCAATTCCTGAACAAGGGTTTACATATAATGTTTTGTATAAAGTTTGACTTTCCATAACCTTCAAAGGGGGAACAATTAAATTAAGTTCTGATTTCTCGGTGGAAACCATGTGAGCCAGAAGATAATAGGATGACATATATTGAAAGTTGAAAGAAAACAATTGCCAGCCAACAATCCTACACCCAGCAAAGCTCTCCATCAAATACTAAAGAGAAATTAGATCCTTTGGAGAAAAGAAGAAACTTGAGGAATTTGTGAAAACAAGACAAAAACTACAACAAATTTTAAGTAAAATCCTTCAGACAGAGAGGAAATTAAAAGGCGCATTGCCATGGGAAAGTCTGCTGTTAGGAACCTCTCCAAAGTACTGAAGAGCAATGGTGTCTCTCTGGAGACTATGGTGCGTCTGATACAGGCCATGGTCTTCACAATCACTTGTTATGCATCAGAGAGTTGGACAATGACCAAGGAGGATAAAAGGAGAATTGATGCCTTTGAGCTGTGGTGCTGAAGAGTATTGAGAATACCATGGACTGCTAGGAAAACAAACAGATTTGTCCTGGAAAGTGTTAAACTGGGTGGCTCCCTGGAGGCAAGGATTCTGAGGCTCCGTCTAACATACTTTGGACATGTTGTGAGGAGAGACCGGTCCTTGGAGAAGGACATCATGCTTGGGAGGGTGGAGGGACGGCACAGGAGGGGAAGGCCCTCTATGAGGTGGATTGATTCAGTGACTGGGATAATCGGAATGGGAGTGTCAGAGACAGTGCGATTGGCACAGGACAGAGCCGAGTTTAGGGCTGTTGTACATAGAGGGTCGCTATGAGTTGCAAGCGACTCGACGGCACATAACAACAACAACAAGTGAAAAGGATATGTGCAAAACCAAGAATAAATATCATTCTCAATGGAGAAAGACTAGAAGAATTTTCTTGTGTACAGGGACTAGACAAGGATGCCACTGTCACCACTTCTATTCAGTATCATATTGGAAGTGCTTGCTAGAACAATATGACAAGAGAAGGAAACAAAATGCAACAGATAGGAAAAGAGATTGTCAAACTATTGCTATATGCAGATGATAAAATAATGTACAGAGAAAACCCCAAAGACTCATAAAAAAAAAACCCCTGTTAGACTAGTAGACCAATTAATTAGTGTGTCAGGATATAAGTGCAATATTTAAAAAAATCAGTGGGATTCCTTTTCAACGACAAAGAGAACTCAAAGAAGGAAACCAAGAAAGCAATACCATTTATAACAGCCAACCACAAATTGAGATACATGGGAGGGAACCTAAATAAAGAAACAAAGGACCTATACAAAGAAAACTAGAGAACTTTTCTGTAAGACACAGTAAAAGACCTAAGAAATGGAAAAATGTGCCTTGTTCATGGATAGGTAGACTCAACATTGTAAAAATGTCAATCCTACCAAAAGCAATCTACATGTTCAATGCAATCCCAATATAGACTCAAAATCCCTAGCCCTAAGAGAGATGCAAATTAAGACAACTATGAGATATCATCTCACCCCAGGAAGACTAGCAAAATTTAACAGAACAGCAAGCAACAAATGCTGGCGAGGTTGTGGAGA
>NW_006399988.1:2192387-2205424 GCF_000299155.1 Elephantulus edwardii
GGGCGGGGAGAGGGGTGCAACAATGAATGAATGGAATTCCAAAATCTCTGTAGATGTTCACTGAAATGAAAAATAAAGAAATTAAATTAAAAAAACAAAACAAAGAGACCAAAAGGAAAATTGTCAAGTGTATTTGCATAAGCAAGAGACCCCAAATATGTTAAGCACTTCTGAAAAACAAAAAATTGTGAAGTATAGCACTCCCTGACCTCAAAACCTACTATACAGTGGTAGTAACAAAAACAGCATGGTGTTGGTACAGTGACAGGCACATAGACCAATGGAACAGAATTGAAAATCCAGAACTGGACTTAGCTATCTAAGGTCAACTGATATTCGACAATGAAATAAAACCTATCAAATGGGAAAATCACAACCTCTTCAACAAATGATGCTGGCAAAAGTAGACTGTTAACTGCAGAAAGCTGTAACAGGATCCACATCTCACATCGTACACAAAAATCAACTCCAGATGAATCAGGGACTTTGGCATAAAGCCCAAAACTATAAAATTTATCAGAGAAACACTGAGATCAAACGTAAATGGCCTAGTCTATAGCATAAAGAGACTGCAAAATACAGCCAGAAATACACAATCTGAAGAAGATAAAATTGATGAATGGAAGCTTCTAAGGATTAAATCCCTGTGAGCTTAAAAAACTTTTTCCAACAGAGTGAAAAGAATACCTATTGATTGGGGGGAAACCTTTGACAATATCATTTCAGACAAGGGTTGCATATCAAAAGTTTTAGAATCCTACAGTCCTTCAACCAGGAAAAAAAAACCAGACAACACAATTATGAAATGAGCTAAAGACATGGAAACACTTTTCACAGAGGAAGGTATTCAGATGGCCAAGAGACAGATGAAGAAATGCTCAAAATCACTAGCAGTAAGAAAGATGCAAATCAAAACCACAATGAGATACCATCTCACCCCCATACCAGTGGCAAAGTTTAACAAGGCAGCAAATAATAAATGTTGGAGAGGATGTGGCAAGATAGGAATTCTTATGTACTGTTGGTGAGATGGTAAAATGATACAACCACTCTAGAAAGTAGTTTGGTGTTTATTTAAAAAGCTGAGCATAGGAATTTCACATGATCCAGCTATTCCACTGCTTGGATTATAGCCTGAGAAAATGAGAACTGAGGCACAAATGGAGACTTGTGCACCAGTATTCCTAGTAGCACCATTAACTATGGCAAAAACATGGGAACAGCCCAAATATCAAACCACAATTGAATGGATTGAAAAATTATGGTACATTCATGTGATGGAATACTACACAGCGCACAGGAGGAATGATTTTGTAAATTATTACCTAACTTGGGAGGGATTGTAGAGCATTATGCTGAGTTAACTAACTCGATCCTATAAAGATCAATACTATATAAGACCATTATTGTAGAACATGTATGAGAATTGAAGAGGGGAGGGGAGAGCAAAGGGCAAAGGGGTGAGGTTTGGCAGCCAGGCAAAAGGACCTTAATCATAGGGCCACAAATTTAAATGGGTGGAGGGAAGTGTGTGTAAAGGAAATGGGAATGATCTGATATGAAAAACAATGTATATGAACTTTGTAATTAAACAAATATATAAAACTGTTGTGAAAATAAAATTGAAAACCAAAATCTACTCCCAGCCAGACTATCTCTCTACCAAGTTATTCTATAGCATAAGCACTTAACTAGACTATGGTGCATACAAAGAAATAGGAAAAACAAAAGAAATCTAAACTGTCATGTAGTTGAGGAGCATTGCTGGCAGTGTAAATAGTTAAATATTCAACTATTAACTGAAAGTTTAGTGACTGGAAGCCACTGAAAGGCACCTCAGAAAAGATGCCTTTTATTTTGCTTCCAGAAAGTCATGTCACAGCTGGAAAACCCCATGTGGCTCTTTTCTATTCTTCACACAAGGAGTTGCCATGAATAAGAATCAACTGAATGGCAACTTATAAAACACTTATTTCTTTTCATAGTAGAGTGAAAAAAATCTTAATTTAATTCTTATTTGAAGATAACATTGCTGATTTTGTAAGTTGGATGACTAGAGATAGGTTTGGAATTAACCTCAGGCCACCTGAGGTTATGCTAGTCTCCTTCTAGGAATGACTTGAAGTTGCACTTTATAGAGATGTTTTCCAGATGTTAGTTAATGCCAAGGATTTACTCTTCAAAGAAGCAGAAAAGGAATTTGAAATTACAGGTCATCTAAAGTTAATTCTGAAGAAGCAGGGGAGGACTGCCTCTTCCCATATTCCTAACAGGGAAAAGAAAAACCTCCCTTTCAATGTTACTGTTATAACAAAACCCTATGAAGCAGCCTTACTCTGACACACATGGAGTTGCCAGAAGTAGGAATCAACTCAAAGGCAAATGGGCTAAGAGTGGTTAACAGACTGATGCTGGTCAATGGACGCATCCTGATGAATGGACTGGTGTTGGTTACGGACTGGTGTTGGTTAATGGAGTGGTAATGATCAATGGACTGATGTTGGTAAGTGAACTGGTGCTGGTAAGTGGACTAGTGCTGGTTAGTGGACTGATGCTGGTTAGTGGGCTGGTACTGGTTAGTGGACTGGTGTTGGTAAGTGGATTGATGCTGGTAAGTTAATAGCAAAACAGGAGCCTGGGCCTTCCTATGCAAGCAGAGAAAGTGGGTTATTAGGGAAAATAACTTTGCAAAAGAAATGCAGGAACAAAGCAGGGCTAGCCCATGATTTGTCAAACAAAGTCAGAAATGATTCTTATGAAGACTCTGGAGATTAGGAAATGATATGTTTATTCATAGAGTGAGACTTTAAAGAGTTAATCCATTAAAAGAAAAAGATTATCATATTTATTCATGGAAGGAGGGGATTGTTATGTGTAGCGAGTAGGCTGGTTCAGTCTTCCTTGCCTTGACCAAGAATTGAACTAGATGGAATATAACAGAAAGAGTGGCCATGAACAAATCCCCTAGTTGTGTCCTACCTGAAATTAATCCCAGTGTGAGCCAAACCCTTGTTAAAGTTTGTGGTTAAAAGGAAAGACAAGGAGACAGAAATAAAGATGAAAACAAGGATAATTTTAGCCCTTTCCAGAGTACCGAGAAGCAATAGTGTCAGTCTAGAGATTAAAATGCTCCTGATCCAGTCCATAGTCTTCACAATTATTTGCTTTGCATCAGAGAGCTGGATAATGAGTAAGGAAAATAGAAAAAGAATTGAAGTCTTTGAGTTCTGGTGCTGGAAAAGAGTCTTGAATATACCATGGACCTCCAAGAAAACAAATAGATTTATCTTGGAGAAAGTGAAACCAAGTTTCCTTTCGGAGGCTAGGATTTTGAAACTCCATCTAACATAGTTTGGGTACGTGGCCAGGAGAGACTAATCCTTGGAGAAGGACATCATGCTCAAAAGTGTGGGGGAATAGTGCAGGAGAGGAAGACGGTGGATGAGATGAATTGATACAGTAACTAGGGCAATGAGAGTAGGTGTGTTGGAGTCAGTGAAATTGGTTCAAGAAAGGACAGGCTTCAGAGCTGCTGTACACAGTGTCACTATGGGTCAGAGGTGGGTCAACGGCACATAACAACAACAACAACATGCTCCATGTATGTATTTGTTAGATGCCCTCAAGTTGAGTACAACCCAGAGCAATCGCAGCCCTGTTCTACCCTGTGCCATTCTCACAATCTCTGACATTCTTGAACTTACTGATGCAGTTACAGTGTTAGTTTACCTGAATGGGTCTTGTTTTCATTGACCCTTCACCTTCCCAAGCATTATGTCACTCTCCAAGGAATAGCTTTCCTAGCAACATGCCTAAAGTATGTGAGATAAAGCTTTATAACCTTTGCATCCAAGGAGCACTCTGGCTGCACTTTCTCCAAGATATCTTTT
Organism: Elephantulus edwardii; assembly: GCF_000299155.1. Classification (NCBI taxonomy): domain Eukaryota; kingdom Metazoa; phylum Chordata; class Mammalia; order Macroscelidea; family Macroscelididae; genus Elephantulus; species Elephantulus edwardii. Next base: position 2,196,278 of record NW_006399988.1, read on the forward strand.
TTCTTCTTTTTTTTTCTTCTGGCAGCCCATGTAGTAGTCAGTACTTTTCTCCAACATCACAGCCCAAAGAGATAAATTCTTCTGTTATCCTTATTCAGTATCTAGCTCTTAGATGCATTATGCATTATAAGTGATTGAAAAGATCATAGCCTAAATCAGGCAAACTGACAACATTGTACCTCAGTAATTTGAAGAGGTCCCCATCTGCAGACTTTCCCAGTGCAATATGTTTCCTAATCTGACTGCTAGTATCAAGGCACCTAAAGTGGAAAAAGCCTTTCTTCAAGTGGAGTTAATCTAGTGGGTGGTCCTGATCCATTGTTTTTGATGCCACTCATGTCCCTAAATAATTTGGTGTGAAGTTCTGGTCCATTGTTCTAAACAATGCATGTGCCTAAAACACTAGGGTGCTTAGAGGGGGTGACAGTCATTACTGCACATCTAATGAGGCAGCCACTATGTTTAATATGTTCAGTTTCCTGGTTCTGAGGACTCTTCTATTTTACCAGATAGGAGCTTCTGCTTCTTTTATCTCATTGCTTTATGCTCCCTCCACCCCACCTCTCCTCACTTCTGCCTGATTCTGACCCTAACAGGGATCATATGGGATTGGTTTATATGGGAGGGATTAAGATTATTAAATGCACACACAACTGTTCTTCCAATCAAGCCGCTAAAGTTAAATACTTTCTGGGTTTTGTAGGGAACTTGTGCTGATTATTAAAATGGACAAACATATGCATGGTGAGTTCCAGTGACTTAGTAGTAAGGAATTGTGTTGCCAACCCAAAGCCACATGATTTGAATCCACCAGTTGCTCCACAGGAAAAAGATGGGACATCTCCTCCTATGCAATTTACTTCCTCTGAAAATCTGCTAAAGGATCAGCTATGAGTCACTTCCAACTGGATGGTATTCAACTTAACTCTGAAACTTATGCATGATTCAACAAATCTCATAAACACATACGTGTGACTTTAAAAATGGCCAGGTGGAGGTGAGGCACCTCCACCATATGTTCTTTACTGCTCTCTAGAAGGTCACACAGGAGCATGATGAAGATGGCTGCTCCCTTTAAGATCACAAAAGAGTCACTCAACCCTTGAAAGCTTAGAAGAGAGTAAAGGTTGTCAAGAAGGAGCACGTTGAGGTGCATAGGCTACTCTTTTAAAGTATGTGCCAGATCTTGTGTTGTTGGCCTTAGATGAATGCTGGCTTTCCTGATCTGAACTGTCTTAAGGGGAAAAGCACATAAGGTAAATAATTGTTTACATTATAAATAAATAAGTCAACATTTCATGTAGAGGGAAAAGTAATGGGGAAAAAAGAAAGTTTGTGATTCAGGGCAAACCTAAGGGAATTCACTTATGATTTTAAATGGTTTTTTTCTTTTTATTCATTGCAAAGATCACTTTGATATAAGGTTAGAAATTCCTATGCTGTTTAGCTGTAGGTTGCAGAATAAAGAGTAAAGGATTTAAACTTGAAAAGGAGGCTTTCCTCAAAACTGTCCTTCTACACTAATAGGACACTTCTCCCTTTTAAAATGTTATTAAAGCCTTTCTGCCAAAGAAAGTTGCCAAGGAGGCATAGCTAAAGTGTTTATTCCCACTGTTGCCATGTCAGAGTTAGAGTCTCTTAAAGAGCCCAAACAGCTGGGGAAACTATTTATCAGAGGGTTGAGCTTTGAAATGACAGGTGAAAGTCTGGGGTGAAAATCCCCCATTTGGAGCAACAGGGAGCACACATAGACTGCATGCATGGTAAGTAAAGATCCAAATACCAAAGACTCCAGAGGCTTTGGGTTTGTTACATATGCAACTGTGGAAGAGGTGGATGCAGCATGCACGCAAGGCCTCACAAAGTGGATGGAATGGTGGTGGAACTTAGAGGGCTGTTTCAGGAGAAGATTCTCAAAGGGCAGGTGTTCCAAGTAACTGTGAAAAAGATCTTTGTTGGTGCAATTAAAGAAGATACTGAAGAACATCACTTAGGAAATTATTCTGAGCAGTAGGGGAATATTGAAGTGACTGAAAAATCATGGCTGACCAAGGCAGTGGCAAAAAGAGGGGCTGTGCTTTTGTGACTTTTGATGATCATAATTATGTATATAAAGTCATTGTTCAGAAACACGAGATTGTTAATGGCCACAGCTGTGAAGTAAGGAAAGCCCTGTCAGAGGAAGAGATGGCCAGTGTCTCTTCCAGCTGAAGCGGTCAAATTGGTTCAGGAAACTCTGGTGGTGTTCATGGAGGTGGTTTTGGTGGGAATGACAACTTTGGACAAGGAGAAAACTTCAGTGAACAAGGTGGCTTTGGTGGCAGCTGTGGTGGTGGAGGATACGGAGGCCATGGGGATGGTTTTAATGGATTTGGTAATGAAAGCAACTTTGGAAGTGGGGGAAGCTACAATGATTTTAGCAATTACAACAAACTTCAAATTTTGGACCCATGAAGGAGGAAACTTTGGAGGCAGAAGCTCTGGCCATTACGGTAATTGTTGTTGCTGTTGTTACGTGCTGTCGAATCAAGTGCAACTCATAGTTACCCTATGTACAAGAGCCCTAAACCCTGCTCTATCTTATGCCAATCTCACCATCTCAGACACACCTACTCCCATTACCCAAATCACTGAATCGATCCATCTCATTGAGGGTCTTCCTCTCTTGCTCTGTCCCTCCACCCTCCCAAACATGATGTCCCTCTCCAAGGACTGGTCTCTCCTTGCAACATGCCCAAAGTATGTCAGATGAAGCTTCAGAATCCTTACCTCCAAGGAGAGGCCCATCTTTACCCTCTCCAGAACTAACCTGTTTGTTCTCCTAGCAGTCCATGGTATATTCAGCACTCTTCTCCAGCACCACAGCTCAAAGGCATCAATTCTCTTTATATCATTCCTAATCACTGTCCAACTCTCTGAAGCATAGCATGCAATTGTGATGACTATGGCCCAGATCAGGTACACCTTAGTCTCCAGCCTGATGTCATTGCTCTTCAGTATTCTGAAGAGGTCCCTGACAGCTGGCTTTCCCAATACAATTCTTCTCTTGATTTCCTGGCTGCTGGTACCAAGAATGTTGACTGTGGAACCAAGTAAATTAAAACTGTTAACAATCTCAATCTCTTCACCATCCATAATGATGCTTCCTATTGGCCCAGTAGTGAGAATCTTTGTTTTCTTGATGTTAATCTTCAATCCATATTGAAAACTGCAGTCTTTGACCTTCTGCAGCAAATGCTTCAGGTCCTCTTCAGTTTCAGCAAGCAGGGTTGTGTCATCTGCATAATGCAGGTTGTTGATGAATTTTCCTCCAGTTCTGATACCACATTCCTCCTTGTACAGCCCAGTGTCCTGGATGATTTGTTCTTCATACAGATTGAAGGGTATGGAGACAAAAAAGGTATGGAGACAGATGAAGGGTGTCTGTCCCTGGCAGACACCCTTCCCGATTTTGAGCGATACAGTGTTTCCTTGCTCTGTTCTGCCTCTTGATCCAAGTATAGGTTTCGCATAAGTAAAATCAAATGTTCTGGAATTCCCATTCTTCTCAGAGGTAACCAAAGTTTGTTGTGATCCACACAGTCAAAAGCCTTTGCGTAGTCAATGAAGAACAATTGGACATTCCTCTGGTTCTCTCTGCTTTCTGCCAAGATCCATCTAACTTTAGCTATAATATCCCTAGTACCATGGCCTCTTCTAAAACCAGCCTGCACATCTGGCAGTTTCTTCTGATGTTGCTCCAGTCATTTTTGCCAAACCATGAAACTATGGTGACTATAGTGGTTCAAGCAGCAGCAACAAGAGCTATGGCAGTGGCAGATGGTTTTGATAACTGCCAGGAAACAAGGCTTAGCAGGAGAAAAGAGCTGTAGAAGAGACAGAGAAGCTATAGATTAAAGCAGATTTGTGAACTGAGCCATGTATAGTGGTGGCAGGGCCTAGTTGTGACAGAGAAGACATGTTTTAGACAATACTCATGTGCAGCGGCAAAATCCCCTCAAGGATTGTTATTTGTGACTAATTGTTTAACAGATTATTTTACTTTCTGTTTATGGAAAGTGTAAAGCATTCAGAAAACAAAAGTTTTAATGTAATTTTTTTGTGCACCCGTGCTGTTGATTGTTAAATGTCTGATCATGATGCTGAATAAATGTCTTTTTAAAAACAATTTAAAAAACACTTGTTTCCTATTGCTTTCTTACTTGTTGCAATGCCTTTTTAAATTTGTGGGGTTTCCAGTCTTGGGAAGCAAGGCAATTCTCTGGATCCTTCTGAATTCTGGTTTTAATAAAAATGACATTGATGCAAATAGCTCTATCTTAAAAGAGATTATTTTTTAAAAAAATTCTAATCATGAATAGTGGAGATATTGAAGGAAATTTTCTGAAATACCTGGGCAATTTAAAATATTGGGGGGGGTGGATTTCAGATGTTGTCTCGCTTAAAATGTAGGATATTATGGTTATCACAAGAGTCCACAATTAAGGTTGCATAGTGGAGTGTACTTGGGGCGGTGGGGGGGAGGGTGCAGGAGGATTGTATCTCAAAGAAATAATTTTTCTTATACTTTTCAAAGAGAAGAGTGAACTGGGGCTGTGGGGGGAGGGTTGGGCAAGGAGAAAAGGGCAACAATGAATGAATGGAAATCCAAAATATCTGTAAATGTTCATGAAAATTATTTAAAAAAACCATACAGATTGAACAGGTATGGGAAAAGGTTACAGTGCTGATAAACATCTTTCTTGATTTTAAACCATGCAATGTTTCTTTGCTTTGTTCAGACAACAGCTTCTTGATGTAGGTGTAGATTTTTCATGGACACAATTCCTTTGAACAGTTAATAAAATAGAAACATAAAAAAAATGTAGGCGATCAGGACAATTCCTCCTAATTATAAACACGTTACTCTAGATGTTAAAGCAGGACTTAGACTGTCTCAGTTCTGATTAACAGACTGGGAGGATGAGGGAAGTGTGGAAACAACTCTCAAGTGTAAAAGAAGTGAGAATGAGAGTAGTCATGGTGACAGTTGCATATACTGTGTATTTATTATTTGGAGATGTCAAAAACATAAAAGTATTGTAGGGGAAATTGCAGTTGCAAAAGGTAGTTTTATTTGACACACTTTGTAAAAATGAAAAAAAAAAGATAGAAAAGTAAAGAAAGCAGATCACAATCTATAGAGTTACATAAAATTTATATGAAGTTTCAGCAGGTTTTCTTTGTTAAGAGTGAGCTTTGATATGGGTCACAGTCAATCTCAAGGACATGGTATTGACAGGCACAGGAAGTAGGCAAAAGTAAATTCCTTCAAGGGATTTTTTTTTGTTAATTTCACAGATGGATGAGAGGCTATGATGTAAATGAAGCAGTCATTAGTTTAGCTGATCTTTTTTGTTCTTCAATGTGGGTGCCTTAATTTCATGTGTTAAAACTCTACGTAAAAAATAAAGGAACTTTTTTAGGGGAAAGCATATGTCAAGCTCAGGGAAAGCAGCAGGGAGTTTTATTTCCATAGTCTGCAATTTTATTTTGATTGACAATATGAATTTTTGTCAACTCAGAACAGTAAGCTAGTACTGTACAGTCAACCACTACAGTCAGTACAGTCAACCAGCAGCTATGTTTTTGTCGTAATAGCAGACAGTGCTTAAACTCTGAAGCATTATTTACCTTTGTTCCCGATCACTGTTGGAGTGTTGGTGCCCAGGGTTAGATCTCTATGTAATAATGTCTTTGCCTCTTTTCTCCTTAGGTATGGAATTGCAGGAAGTGTGAACGTGACAGGAGATGAGGTGAAGAAATTGGACGTATTATCCAATTCCCTACTGATCAATATGCTCCAGTCTTCCTACAGTACCTGTGTCCTTGTGTCAGAAGAGAACAAAGAGGCGATTATCACTGCCAAAGACAAGAGGGTAAGCAAGCAATGGAAGAGGATCACTGTTCCACACTTCTCCAGTAGTTAGTGCTATTGAGTTAGAAAACATCTTTGGTTGTTGGCTTTCTTTAGTATCCCAGTTTCCTCTATTTGTGGACACCTGTTTTCTGGAATCAAAGAGTTACATTCTTTTCTACTTGTGATTCCGATGCAGTCTAATCAGGCGGGAAAAGAATTCACAGCCAGACAGTAAATGTCTTAATGGATTGATAGATTTCACTTAGCACATCAGGTACTGCCATCATTTGATGAATGAAATCTGCAGAGTCCAGTTAAAAGAGTGCTCCCCCCCCTTTTGCTTTTGAAAAGACTTATATAATCTTTCCCACGACTACTTCTCAAATCTCCACCAGAGCCTCTTGCCCAAGAGGTAGTTTTAACCACTATCAGTAAAGTAATAGTAAACTAACACCTAGTTTCTGACTTAAACATCCTGTCATAGTACCTGAAGGTACTATAGAAGGACTGTCTTTTGCTGTTGCAGGAAATTGAGACCCAGGGGAGAGAAAGGAATTACCCAAACTCCTTAGTTTAAGAGGAAGGGTTTTTATTTGATAAGCCAGCTAAGCAGGGACAGGTGCCCAAAATGGCTGACACGCTCCAAGCTGCTTTGGATTAGACTTTATAAAGGGAAATAGATAAGGGCTTTTTCTCATTGGTTGATTTATACCAGAGGCGGGAAGCTAATGTCAGCTTTTTTACAGTTCTTGTGAGGGAAGAGGGTCATGGTTTCAGTCATGTCTCCACCTTTCATATAAGGGGACAGTCTGTGCACAGTTTGATAAAAAAACTTACATTCTTGCAAGTTTGCAGCATTTCCCTGACCTTACAGATAAGAGCCTTACTTGCAGGACTCAAAGTACCTTCTCTGTCTCCCTTAGGAAAGGAAGGGGCTTTTCTCCTCATTGCAACTGATAGAAGATGAAAAGACTAACCTCTCAACTAAGGATTAAGTATGACAGAAAAAGAATTAATGCTTTTCAATTGCAGTGTTGGAAAAGAGTACTGAGGATCTTATGGAGTACCAAATGAACAAACAAATCTGAAGGAAATGCAAGCAGAATGCTGTTTAGAGGCAAGGATGGTGAAACTTCATCATTTGGTGCATATTTTCAGAAGGAATCATTCATTGAAGAGAGACATCATGCTGGGAAATGTCACTGAAAGAGAAGAAGTCTATGAAAGATTCACACAGTAACTACCATTGCAGGAAAATGAGATCCTGGAGAGACACCTTTGGAGTAACTCACCACAGGCACCTTTTTAGGAAGACAAAGTTTTACTATGCAAGCAGTAACTCCAGATAGTTAAAATTACAAACTGGCTGGGCTCCCTGAATTGTTTTGTTCAGGACCATTTATAGGGATGCATGCAAAGGAAGGACCAGTGAGCTCTTTCATAGGAAGGACTTATAGCCAGAAAAACTTACAAGGCGATAAATTTTTTACAGCCTTAGTAGTGGGAAAGGGTCCTGGTTCCATCAATTATGTTTTTAATTAAAAATAAAACTTTTATTTTGTACTGGTTTACTTACAGAGTGTGTATACATTGTTTTTCATATCAGACCTTTTCCCATTTCCTTTATCCATTCCTCCCTCCACCAAAAAAATTGTGGGACCCTATGATATATCCTAGTACCATGGCCCCGTCTAAACCCAGCCTGTACTTCTGGTAGTTCTCTATTGATGTGCTGTTCCAGTCATTTTTGGATAATCTTCAGCAAAATCTGGCTTGCATGTGATATTAATGATATTGTTCGATAATTTCCACACTCTGTGGGATCACCTTTCTTTGGAATGGGAACAAATACAGATCTTTTCCAATCAGTTGGCCAAGTGGTTGTTCTCCAGATTTCTTGGCACAGTTTGGTAAATACATCTAGGGCAGTTGTCCTGGGGCCTTACTCTTAGCCAATTTTTTCAAAGCAGTCTGAACTTCTTCCTTCATCACCATAGGCTCTTGCTCATATGCTGTTTCATTAAAGTCTTCTGTGTCTGCCAATTCCTTTTGGTATAATGATTCTGTATACTCTTTCCATCTTCTTTTAATACTTGCAGTATCAATGAATATTCTGCCCAAAGCATCCTTAAGTATTGCAACTTGAGGCTTGAATTTCCTCTTCAGTTCCCTGAGCTTAAGAAATGCTGAACAAGTTCGGCCTCTTTGATTTTCTGACTCCAGCTCTTGGCACATTTCATTATAATACTTTACTTTGTCTTGTCACGCAGCCTTTTGAAATGTCCTGTTTAGCTCCTTAATGTCTCGATTTCTTTCTCTGCTTTGGCTTCTCTGCGCTCCAATGCAATATTCAGAGTCTCTTCTGACATACATTTTGGTCTTTTCTTCTTCCTCCATCTTTGCAATGACTTTTTGCACTCTTCTTGGATGATATTCTTGATATTTTCCCATAACTCATCTGGTCTTTGTTCATTAGTGTTCAAGGCCTCAAACCTGTTCCTGAGATGGTTCTGAAATTCAGGTGGGATAGACTCAAGGTCATATTTTGGTTCCTGTGGGCTTGATTTCACTTTCCTTAGATACAGCTTAAACTTGCATATGAGTAGTTAGTGATCTGTTCCACAATCAGCACCAGGCCTACTTTTCACAGCTAATATTTAGCTTCTCCAGTGGTTCTTTCTACAGATGTAATCTATCTGATTTTTATGCATACCATCAGGTGAAATCCATGTGTATATGTTTCTTGTAAAATATATTCGCAGTGAATAAATGGTTGATTGTGCAAAATCCTATCATCCTATCTCCAGCTTCACTTCTGTCACCAAGTCCATGCTTTCCAACTACTGATCCTTCTTCTCTGTTCCCAACTTTTACATTCCAGTCAACCATCATTATTAATGCATCTTGATTGCACGTTCGATCAATCCCTGACTGAAAAAGTTGGTTGTTGTTATGTGCCGTCGAGTCGTTTGCTACTCATAGCGACCCTATGTAGAACAGCCCTAAACCCTGCTCTATCCTGTGCCAATTGCATTGCCTGACACATCCATCCCAATTACCCCAGTCACTGAATCAATCCACCTTATAGAGGGTCTTCCCCTCCTGCGCTGTCCCTCCACCCTCCCAAGCAGGATGTCCCTCTCCAAGGACCTATCTCTCCTTACAACATGTCCAAAGTATGTCAGATGAAGCCCCAGAATCCTTGACTCCAAGGAGTAGCCTGGTTTAACCCTCTCCAGGATGAATCT
>NW_006399988.1:2207160-2210385 GCF_000299155.1 Elephantulus edwardii
GATATTTATGATTTCCATTTCTTCCTTAATAATATCTAATTTTCCTACATTCATAGTTCTCACAGTCCATGTTCCAACCACTAGTGTCTAGAAAGTAATTTGCAAAATCATTCCTCCTGTATGCTGCATAGTATTCCATCATGTGAATGCACCATAATTTCTCAATCCATTCTATTGCAGTTGGACATTGGGCTGTTTCCATGTTCTTACAGAGGTGAATAATGCTCCTATGAACATTGACATACAAGTCTCTGTTTGTGCCTTAGTTCTCATTTTCTCAGGGTATATTCCAAGCAGTATAATAGCTGGGTCATTTGGAATTTCTATGTTCAGCTATTTTAGGAGATGCCAAACTGTCTTCCAGAGTGATTGTACCATTTTTCAATCCCACCAACAATGTTGAGTTTCTAGCTTAACATATCCTCTCCAACATTTATTACTTGCTTTACTATTAAACTTTGACACTGCTACGCAAGTGAGATGGTATCTCACTGTGGTATTGATTTGCATTTCTCTTATTGCCAGTGATTGTATTTTTTCATGTGTCTGTTGTCCATCCAAATATCTTCCTTTGTGAAAAGTCTTTCCACATCTTTGGCCCATTTTGTAATTGTGTTATGTCTTTTTCCGGTGGAGGCACTGTAGGATTCTGTAAACTTCTGATATCAGACCCTTGTCTGAAATGGCATTGCCAAATGCTTTTTCTGTCAGTAAGTTTTCTTTTCACTCTGTTGGAAAAAGTTTTTGATGCTCACAGGGTTTTAATCTTTAGAAAGTCCCAATCATCAACTTTATCCCCTTCAGAATCAGCATTTCTGGCTGTAATTTGCAGTCTCTTTATACCATAGGCTAGACTATTGAGGCTTGATTCCAGTTTGTCTTTGATGAACTTTCTGGTTTTGGGCTTTAATCCCAGGTCTCTGATCCACCTTGAGTTAATTTTTGTGTATGATGTGAGATGTGGGTCCTCTTTGAGCTTTCTGCAGGTAACATTCCAATTTTGCGAGCACCATTTGTTGAAGAGGATGTCATTTTTCCAACTGATGCGTTTTATTTACTTGTCAAATACTAGTTGACCATAGATAGCTGGGTCCATTGCTGGGTTCTTAATTCTGTTCCATTGATCTATATGCTTGTTATTATAACAGTACAATGCTGTTTTGGTTACTACCACTGCATCATAGGTTTTTAGGTCAGGGAGTGCTATGTCTCCCACTTCATTTTTGTTTTTTTTCCAGAATTACTTTGCTTATTTGGGGTCTCTTTCTTCTCCAAATAAACTTGACAATTTCTTTTTTTATTTCCTTGCAAAATGAATTTGGTGTCTCTATTGGGATTGCATTGAACATGTAGATTGCTTTTGGTAGGATTGTCATTTTCATAATGTTGAGTCTTCCTATCAATGAACAGGGCATATTTTTCCATTTCTTTAGGTCATTTCTTGTACCTTGCAGAAATGTTCTGTAATTTTCTTTGTATAGCTTTTTTGTGTCTCTAGTTAGGTTCACTTCCAAATATCTCAATTTGTGATTGGCTATTATAAATGGTATTGCTTTCTTGGTTTCCTTTCCTGAGTTCTCTTTGTTAGTGCAGAGGAATTTTATTGATTATTGAATATTGATCGTATATCTTTGCCACTCTACTAAATTGGTCTGTTAGTCTAACAGGTTTTTTGTTGAGTCCTTGGGGTGTTCTGTCTACACTCTCATATCATCTGCATATAGTGACAGGTTAACCATCTCTGCCAATCAGGATGCCTTTTATTTCCTTCTCTTGTCATATCACCCTAGACGTACTTCCAATACAATATTGAATACAAGTGGTGTCATTGGGCATCCTTGTCTGGTCCCTACTTGCAAGGAAAATGTTTTTAGTTTTTCTCCATTGAGAATGATATTGGCTCTTAGTTTTGCATATATACTTTTGACTATGTTGAGGAAATTTCTTTCTATTCTGATTTTTCTGAGTGTCTTTATCAGGAAGGGGTGTTCGATTTTTTTCAATTTACTTTTCTGCATTAATTGCCAGGATCGTATGGTTCATATTTGGTATCGGAATTAGGACTTATCTGTGTGTGCTCGCGCTCTCGCTTTCTCTCTCCTTTTGTTAAGTTTTCCAGTGTTTTGTGAATTTTATTGACTCTTGAAAAAAGGCCACCCATGAGGATGGTAAATAAGACAAGACCAGCTGCTGGCCTTACTGTTGGTTTCTAGTGTTTTTTTCTGTTTTCTATCTCATTGATTTCAACTCTTTATAATTTCTTTTCTTCTAGAGGCTGTCAGATTAGATTATTGTTCATTTTCTTTTTGATGAAAGTGCTGAGTTAAAGAATTGATTTTTCTTCTTTCTTCCTTTTTTATGTGTGTGCCTATTGCTAGGAACTGCCCGGAGGAGGACCTTAGCTATATCCCAGATGTTTTGGTATGCTCTATTTTCATTTTTATTTGTTTCAAGGAACTTTTTTTAAATGTCATTCTTTATTTCTTTTATAATCCAATCATGTTCTAGTAAAGAGTTATTTAGTTTCCTCATGGGTGGTTTTGTAAGCTTTACTCTCCTGTGATTATTTTCTTGTTTTAGGACATTGTACTCTGAGAAGATACTTTGTATTATTTCAGTGTTTTTGAAATTGTGGAGGCTTGCTTTGTGTCCTAATATGTGATAGATTCTAGAAAATGCACCATGTGCACATTAGAAGTAAGTGAATTAAGTTTTAATTGGGTGCGGTACCCAGAATATATCCAAAAGGTCAAGTTGACTGATTATGTAGTTTAGATTTTAGGCGTCTTCATTGAGACTCTTTTGAGTTGAATTATCCTTTGGTAAGAGTGGTGCATTGAATTCTCCTACTAGAATGATTTAATTTTGTATTTATAATGTGCTCACTAAGTTGTGCCAAGAAATCTGGAGAACAGCCAGCTGGCCCACTGGCTGCAAAAGATCGATATTTGTTCCCATTCCAAGGAAAAGTGTGGAAATTATCAAACAATATCATTGCTATAACATGCAAGCAAGATTCTGCTGAAAATTATCCAAAAACGTTTGGAACAATATGTCAACAGAGAACGGTCAGATGTGCAGGCTGGATTTAGAAGAGGTCGTGGTACTAGGGATATTATAGCTAATGTCAGATGGATTTTAGCAGAAAGCAAAGAATACCAGAAGAATGTCTATCTGTGCTTCATTGACTATGCAAAGGCTTTTGACTGTGTGGATCACAACAAG
>NW_006399988.1:2210646-2215154 GCF_000299155.1 Elephantulus edwardii
CTGTGTTATGCAGATGACACAACCCTGCTTGCTGAAACTGAGGAGGACCTGAAGTGCTTGCTGCAGAAGATCAAAGACTATAGCCTCCTGTATGGTCTGAAGCTCAATGTCAAGCAAACAAAGATTCTAACCACTGGGCCAATTGGCAGCATCAGCATGAATGATGAAAAGATTGAGATAGTTAACAGTTTTAATTTACTTGGCTCCACAGTCAACACTCTTGGTAGCAGCTGCCAGGAAATCAGGAGACTAATTGCATTGGGAAAGTCGGCTGTGAGGGACCTCTGAAGAGTACTAAAGTGCAACGACATCAGGCTGGAGACTAAGGTGTGCCGGATCTGGGCTATAGTCTTCGCAATTGTGTGCTATGCATCAGAGAGTTGGAAAGTGAATAGGGTTGATAGAAAGAGGATTGATGTCTTTGAATGGTGGTGCTGGAGAAGAGTGTTGAATATACCATGGACTGCTAGGACAACAAACATTTTTGTCCTGGAGAGAGTGAAGCCAGAGTGTTCCCTGGAGTCAAGGATTCTGAAGCTTTGTCTGACATATTTTGGGCATGTTGCAAGGAGGGACTGGTCCTCGGAGAGGGACATCAAGTTTGGCAGAGTGGAGGGGCAGCGAAGGAGAGGAAGATCTTTGATGAGATGGATCGATTCTGTGACTGGAGCGGTGGGAATAAGTAAGTGCATTTGAGATGGCTAGGTTGGCACAGGATAGAACAGCATTTAGAGCTCTTGTACATAGGGTCGCTATGAGTCACAAGCAACTCGATGGCACATAACAACAACAACAACAATGATTTATTAATTGCAAATATTTTTTCTAAAAGACAAAAAAGATGTCTTTACACACAGATTTCACCCATTACATTCCATAGGAATCTGATTGACTGTAATTGTGGAACATATCATTGGAGAAGCTCAATATCAGCAGTCAAAACAAGGCCAGGTTCAGACTGTGGGTCAGATCATCAATTACTCACATGAAAGTTCAAACTGAGGCCAAAGAAAATAAGTCCACAGGAACCAAGATATGATCTTGAATCAATTCCATCAGAATCTCATGACCCTTTTAAGAATTGATATCGTTCAGGAAGAAAGCAAAAGGTTATTAAAAAACAGAAGTGAAAGAAAAAACTGAAATGGATGTCAAAAGAGAATCTAAAGATTGCACTGGAATGTTGACAAGCCAAATCTAAAGGAAAACATGTCAAAGTGAAAGAGCTGTATAGACGGTTTCAAAGGGCAGCTCAGAAGAACAAAGAAAACTATTATAATGGAATATGCAAAGAACTGGAATTGGAGAATAAAAAGGGAAGAACTCACTCTGCATTTCTCAAGCTGAAAGAACTGAAAGACATATTTAGGCCTCATGACACGACGTTGAAAGATGCTATGGGCAATGTATTCAATGAACCAGAAAGTATCAAAAGAAGATGGAGGAATTACACAGTCACTGTACTAGAGAGAATTGATTGACACTGAAAAATTTTAGGAAGTACCATATGAACAGGAGCCAATGGTAATGAAAAAGGAAGTGAAAGCTACACTGAAGGCATTGGCAAACTATAAGGCCCCAGGAATCAATAGGATACAAATTGATTTATTGGTTTTTTTCAACAGATACAGTTTTGAATACATTCACCAGTTTATGTCAGGAAATTTGGAGGACAGCTGTCTGGCCAACGAATTGGAAGAGGTCTATATTTGTTCCTGTTCCCAAGAAGAATGATCCAACTGAATGTGGACATTCTCAAACAATATCATTGATATAACATGCTAGCAAAATACTGCTAAAGATCATTTAAAAATGGCTGAACAGTACATAGAAAGAAAATTGCCAGAAGTTCAAGCAGGATTTAGAACTGGTCATGGCATCAGGAATATCATTGCTGATATCAGATGGATCCTGGCTGAAAGTAAGGAATACCAGGAGAATGTCTATTTGTGCTTTATTGACTATGCAAAGGGATTTGACTGTATGGATCATGACAAGTTGTGACTGACATTTTGAGAATTTGACTATATGCCTTGATGTTTTTCTTTTTGTGTCTAGTCTATTTGGTGTTTGCTGTGCTTCTTGAATGTTAATTTCCCCATTCTTCAAAATACCTGAAAAGTTATCTTCTAGTACCTCTTCCACAATTTTCTCAGTAATTTCTCTGTCATTCCCATATTCTGGAATTCCAATCATTTGTATACTGTTCCTTTTGATGTCATCCCACATGATTCTGTTATTTTCTTTACATCTCATCTCTGATTTTTCTTCTAGTATGTTTCCAGTGAGACTCTTGTCTTCCAGCTCACTGACTCTCTGTTCTATCTTTTCAGTTCTACTTTTTGTCTTACAAGCATGTTGGACACTTCTGCCATTTTGGTCTTAATATTTTGGATTGCATTTTCATGCTTTTCTGTTATTTTCAGTACTGTATTGGCTATACCCTCTCTATCATGTAATCCTTTTTAAAAATTTATCTATGTTAACAATTTTATATCAATAAAGGTCGTGCAACCTTGATATATGCACTTGCTGTACAGAGGTAACTCATGGTTACTGTGAAGCTGAACACTATGACCCTGATGAGGTAAATGTGAGAGAATGGTTACCCATGGTGGACAGTATTTGGTGGAGCTCCCAGATTAAAACAAGCTTGGAAGCAGGAGTGACATCCACTTCCATAATAGCTTGCCTCTGGAAACCCTATGAACCTGGAGAAAGGACGAAAGTTATACAGGTGTTCAGGACTTTTGTTTATAGGGTCGCTATGAGCTGCCTAAGACTCGGCACTTAACAACAACATTATCTATATTATAATTCTTTCTTCCATCTTTTGCATTTTCTTCTAGAGTCGTTCAATTTGTTCCTCATTAGTATATGTCTTCTGAATTGTTGTCTCTGGTTATTTGCTCTCTTAAAGGCTTTCATTGTTTCTTCTATCATTTGCTTCTTCTTCTGTAGCTGTTCAAAACCTCCGCACATTTTGTTGTTGTTGTTGTTTTCTCTACCTGGTGTAGTCTGCTTTTTTTTAGGAGAAGGTTATTTTGGGGGAGTTTCCCCCATGAAGACTGAGGCAGATTTCTGTTCTCTTAACATTATGTGAGTCTTTTCTTAGTAGGTGTTAGGTTTTTGTAACTTTATAATGACCCACTTAATTGCAATATTTTGTGAAGGATATATATATTTGTGGTTCCTTCATGCAGTACAGAATAGGGAATTCTGTTGCTTTTCAGAAACTGTGAGATGGCCCATTTCAGCCTGTACATGCTTGAGCTTCAGGGTTCCCATATGGTGGAGCCAGGCAGCAGTGTTTCATCCAAAGTATTTGAATGGCAGAACAGGAAGTCTGTTCTCTTCCAGAAACCATGTCTTGTCTCGGCCTCTTCCACTTGAGCTAAAAAGGGTCCCATGTATTATAGCTATATAGCAGTGTTTCACCCAAAGTACCTTTGATATTAGTGCTCTTGGTGCCAGACAGCAGGGGCAGCAGGTTGTCAGTCTCCAGGTGGTAGGGCAGCAGGGTCTTCAGGTGGAGGATGCAGTAGTCCAGTGCTCTGGGCAGGATTGCAGTCCAAAACCACAGCCCCTCCACCTGGCAGTCAGTGTTTTTTTGTTTTTGTTTTTTTCCTCAGGCCAGGGTGTGAGGGTGCCTGGGCTGAGCTGCAATCTTTCACAGACGCAGGGGAAGTGATGGCTAGAAGATGTCCTGGGCCGGCCATGCCACATACATCTTGGCATCTTGTAGCAGAGGGAAGGTAAGGGCCCCCAATGACCAGGTCTCACATGCATGGAGGGAGACCTGCTATCATCCTTGAGATGGGAAAGGGATCATGCATCTAGGCCATCTAGGCCCATCGTCAACTTTCCATAAAGGTGACTGTTCTCTTTGATCAGTCTGTTAAGAATCCTGAGACCATGCAGAATTGTAGCCATTCTCAGCTCCTGTAATTGTCTGTATCACTGGGGGCTTTTACTCCCACTTCCTTAGTAATTCTTCAGAAGTGAAGGGCTCCCTCCTGAACCACAATGAGGACAGAGATCATGAAGATTATACAAAATAGGGCAAGATTCAGATCTGTTGTTCATGTAGTAACCATAAGTTCTAGTTGATTTGATAGCACCTCACAACCACAAACTTCCACAACACCATAAAGATTTTTTTCTATATACCATCTCAAAAGGGAGAGCTGGTGGCCTACTGACAAGGAGCCATGCTACCTAGACAAAAGCACAGGACTCAAATCCACCAGCTGCTTCCCAGGAGAAAGATTGACAATCTCTTTCCTTGCAGTTTACTGTCTTTGAAAACCCATTGTCAGGTTATATACAAATCAGTTCTGGCCCAAGAGGACATAATAGCATTTTAAAAGGGTTTTCCCTGTAACCTGTTGTTGTTAAGTGCCGTCGAGTCGCTTGTGACTCATAGTGACCCTATGTACAACAGCCCTAAACTCTGCTCTGTCCTGTGCCAATCGCACTGTCTCTGACACTCCCATCCCGATTATCCC
>NW_006399988.1:2215254-2216462 GCF_000299155.1 Elephantulus edwardii
AGTCTGTTGTTCCCTTTCTGGAATAGCTTCCCCACTCTTTGGAGATGCTCAGGATCTCCCTGTTGTTTAAGTTAGTGGGCCCTACATACTCAGGCCAGAATCCAGTTTGATTCCCCATGTAACTTAATCCTCAATGGTACATGAGTATTTTAGGGGAGGTTGATAAATCTTATAGATGTGGCAAATATGGCCCTCGTGCCTAAGTGGGTGTGGGGTGTCTGGGTCACAAGCCCCAGCCTGGAACCGCCTCTGCTGTCCTTGCAGATCTCCCAGCAAAGTCCAAGTTTACAAAGATGGCGTTTCCCCACAGACCCCTGGGAACTGTAGTCGGTACTGCAGTGGTAGCAAACAGGAAGGCTGGGTCGCAACCCTGGCCTGGAACTGCCTCTGGTGTCCTTTGAGTTCCTTGTTTTTCAATGGAATTTAGTATTCCATTGTGTGAATATACCGCAACTTCTCTATCCATTCATTTGTTGATGGGCACTTGGGTTGTTTCCAACTCTTTGCTATTGTGAACAAAGCAGCGATAACCATGGGTGTACATATATCTACCTGGGTGGCAGTTATGGTTTCTTTAGGCTATATTCCCAGTAGTGAAATTGCTGGGTCAAATGGTAGTTCTATTTGCAACTATTTGAGAGAGCGCCATACAGCCTTCCATAGTGGTTGCACCATTTTACACTTCCACCAACAGTGAATAAGTGTTCCAGTTTCTCTGCAACCTTGTCAGCATTTCATGTTTGCTGCTTTGTTAAATTTTGCTATTCTTACTGGTGTGAGATGATATCTCATAGTTGTTTTGATTTGCATTCTCACTTACAGCTAGGGGTTTTGAACATTTCTTCATGTATTTGTTTGCCATTTGAATGTCTTTGCTGAAGTGTCTGTGAGACTGAGAAAGATTGGATAAATTATGTATACTACATTGAAACTGCCAATTGGCAGTTTGGCAGTTTGCCAATTGCCAGTTTCAATGTAGTATACATAATTAGCTTGCTTGGCTCCACAGTCAACAGTCTTGGCACCAGCAGCCAGGAAATTAAAAGGCGCTTTGCCATGGGAAAGTTTGCTGTTACGGACCTCTCCAAAGTACTGAAGAGCAGTGGTGTCTCTCTGGAGACTAAGGTACGTCTGATACAGGCCATGGTCTTTGCAATCACTTGTTATGCATCAGAGAGTTGGAAAATGACCCAGGAGGATAGAAGGAG
>NW_006399988.1:2216562-2222569 GCF_000299155.1 Elephantulus edwardii
AGCCTAGCAGAGGCAATTAGCAAGCTTCCTTATAAAAACAGAAGCCTTTAGATATTTGCTTGTTTACCTGCAATCTGTAACTAAGGGGAACAACCAGCAACCACTCTAGTTACTAAAAATCAAGAAAAGGTCATTTATTCTAGCTTGCTGTAGAAAAGAAAAAAGATAGAAGAGCAGAAGAATCGTACCATCTTCAGAGCCAGCTAAACTTGAAACTTCTCAAGGTCACTTCAGCAGAAAGATTTAGTATAAGTGTAAACTTATATAAGTTCCATATATATCAAGGTAATAAACCAAAAGGGTGTGTCTATACATTTGGTTTCCTGATTTCTTCGATAAGAAACCTTTCTATATAAGTGGCAACCGCATGTCACATAACACAGAAAGAGGAAATGCATAATGTGTTTAAAAAAGAGGATTAAGAGAAAAGGATAAAGATATACAAGCCATTTTAATTGAGTTTGACATGGCTTGGAAACGGAAATGCAGTATAGACCACAAGCTTTGTCATTAGGAGTTACCTTGCTTTTAAGATGTTAATTCTATATGTGCATAATAAAGAAGTTTTGCCTACAAGGTGGGTGAAAATCAAGAATTAACAGTACAGAGGTTTCTGAGAATTGGCCTTAAGATTTCAATATTAAATAGCTATGCATAGTTGTTTTACACTAAAACAGAATTACTCATTTTAACACGTTGTTGTTAGGTACCATCCAGTTGAGTACAACAGACCTGAAAACCCTGTGCTATCCTGTGCCTTTCTCGTCATTTTTTTTTACATACTTGAACCCATTGAAACTCTGGCCTGCACCACTTGGGACACAAAAGTGAGACCATTGTCACTCTGGAGGCTCTTAGGTAACCCAAATCTGGGAATGATTTCTGTTAATAAAACTTTGGCTATCTCTGAAGCTTTCTCAGCCCGTGTAGGAAAAGCTTTCACCCACCTAGGAAAAGTATCCACCCATACCAAAAGGAATTTATGATTTTTTTATGGTGGCATGGAAGTGAAATTTATTTGCTAGTCTTTTCTAAAGTAATAGCCCCTTTTCTGAACAGGTTCTAACAGCTTTCAGGGTTTCCCCTTGCTCTGGGAGTTGTGAATTTGACGTAAGTTGCAAGCAGCAGATTCTGGCTGTTAGTTTATCTAGCTTTCTAATGAAGACTATTCTTTTTACTAATTAGACAAGGGAATTTCCCTCATCCCTTCAGGCAAGGACGTTTACATGTAGTCCTGATTAGCTTGTTGCTGATTTCCTGGTTGGCCTGGCTGGTAATTCCAGTCAGGATTTTGGCCTGGGATTGCAGCTGTCCCATGTACTAGTTGAGCATTACTGGCATGGAACCCATCTGCCCAATGCCTCTCTGATGTCAGTATTCTTAATTTTTCATCAGGATAACAATAGAAAGATAAAAGGACCATTAGGTCCCTCCATGTCACATCAAAGGTAGAAATAATTTCCTGGAATTCATCAATAAATTGTCCTTGTTTAGTAGAAAAAGATTCTAGTTCTTTTTGCAATTTGGAAAATCACTCATGGAGAAGGGAACATACACCTGCATAGTTCGCCCATTGGGGGGTATGGGCTAGGAACATTATGCGGTGGTAGTGTCACCTCAGTTGAGGGAGTCTCTTCATTTAAAGATGTCTCTTTGCCCAGAGTTGATTTCAGGCTCTCTAGAGGGGATTCTGCTTCTGAGGTACTGTTTCTCACAGGTAGACTGGGTTTAAGGTCTACTTCAAGTTCATATTTGTGAGTAAATTAAAATTAGAAATGCCTGTACATAAGGTATTTCACTTCACATCCTCTGTCTCATGCAAAAACAAGTCCAACTGTAAAATATTTATAAGTAAGACTATCCCCACCACCACTGGCCATCTTTAAGAATCCTGCAACAGATAAGTTGGCCATAAAATATTGAAAAAGAAAATTAACTTCTTCTTCTTCTTTAGGGAGTCAAATTGGAGTAAAGTTTCTGCCAGTTTTCCAAGAGGCATGCCAAAGGAGTAACCTGGGCTTTAGAAAAAGGTTGTCCCATAGTTAGCACTAAAGGAGAAAGAAGAGGTTTCTTCAGTAAAACTACTCATAGCAGGTTATTTGATCATTTCTAACATCTTGAAAAGGGGCCTCAACTGGCTCACTGGGAATCACCCTCTCCCAAGACAATTATCCCACTCTCAATCTGGCTGGTCTTCTACTCAGTCTTCATAGGCCCGCAGAAGGTGGGGAGAGGGAAGTCCAACTGACTGATGAAATGGGAAACCATTACTACATCCTTCCCTCATAAGTCTCAGGATCGGAGTTAGTAAATTTTTGCATTGCTTCCCCTAGCCTATTCTGAAGAGCTGTGGGGTTCTCTTTTCTTATTTTGTGTTATTTTACAAATTGAAAATAGTTTATGGACTTCACTCAAATATTTCTCATTCCCTTTATGAGATAAATCAGCATGTAATCTGTAGCTGCTCCTGTTAGCTCTAGCTCTTCCTTCTAATTGATAGTTCCAAAGTATTATTTTGGGGACTGCCTGAAAGCTCTTTCTGCTATGTGTGGGTTAGTAGCATGTAAATTATCAGCCCCAGTGTCTATCAGCTCTAAAGATTCTGTGCTTCCCATCAAAAGAATAGCAGACAGAGAATAAGACTCTTAAATATTTTAATTAAAAAAATTAGTAGGAAAGAGTACATCAGAGATGCAACCTGTCCTCATACCTTTTCAATCTATGCAGAACAGATCATTCAGGAAGCAGGGCTTTATGAGGAGGAGTGTGGCATAGAGATTGGAGGAAGACTCATTAACAACCTATGATATGCAGATGACACAACCTTGCTTGCTGAAACTGAAGAAGACCTGAAGCACTTGCTGGAAGAGCAAGGACTGTAGTCTTCAATATGGATTGAAACTCAACATGAAGAAGACAAAGATTCTTACCACTGGGCCAATTGGCAGCTCCATAATAGATGGAGAAGTGATTGAGGTTCTTAGCAATTACAGCTTTCTGGGATCCACAATTAACACTCTTGACACCAGCAGTCAGGAAATCAAAAGACTAATTGCATTGGTCAGGGACCTCTTGAAAATACTGAGAAGCAACAATGTCAGTCTAGATACAAAGATGTACCTAATCCAGGCCATGGTCTTCTCAATTATTTGTTATGCTTTAGAGAGCTAGACAATGACTAAAGATGACAGAAGAAGAATTGATGCCTTAGAGTTGTGGTGTTGGAGAAGAGTCTTGAACATACCATAGATTGCCAAGAAAACAATTAGGTCTGTCTTGGAGTGGGTGAAACCAAGGCTGTACTTGGAGGCTAGGATTTTGAAGCTCCAAATCACTTACATTGGGCACATGGCCAGGAGAGATTGATCCTTGGAGAAAGACATCATGCTCTGAAGGGTGGATGAAGAGCACAGAAGAGGAAGACCCTGGATGAGATGGACTGATAAAGTAACCAGGGCAATGTAGATTGGTGTGTCAGAATTTGTGAGACTGACTCAGGACAGGGAAGGGTTCAGAGCTCCTATACATAAGGTCACTACACATTGCAGGTGACTCAAAAGTACATAACAATAACATACTACATTGGTTGTTTTTTTAATTTAAGCTACCTCTTTAGAGTCAACAAGACCTTGGGGAGAGCCTTTGTACTTAAAATTGGTTGTTACTGTATTTTGAGGGAACATTCTTCTTAGTGGTACAGCACTCTTCTGTCAATATGCTGTATTGAGGTAGCCTGGGGTTGCTGTGATGCTGAACCTTGTGTCATTAGGGTGTCAAATGTCATAATGGTTACTCATGGTGAACAGTGTTTGGTGGAACTCCCAGTATAAGACAGGTTTAGAAGCAAGAGTGGCATCTAATTTCTAAACAACATGCCTCCAGAAATTCTATGAACTTTGATAAATATCAATAGTTATAGAAAGGCTTCAGGTTTTTTGTTCATAGGATCACTATGAATGTGCTCAACTTGAAGGCAATCAACAACATAGCAGTAATATTCTAAAACTCTTCTATAAATTTTTCAGATGCAAGTTTGTCTTTACAATTCTTTAAATTTTCCATTTTAAAGGGAATGTGGACTCTCAAGGTGTTTTCTCAAAACCATAAACGCCTGAATGTAAGGTATCTGATGCTATTTGCTCTGTGGCAGGCAAACTAAAACAAGCTACATTATAGTGTTACAATTTAGGAAGCTAATGATTGGCTAAACCTCTGAATCATTTCCTCAAAATGTTTCATTTCAAGCTTTAATCTTTTTTTCATTTTTACACAACAAAGGATTGATTGGAAGACTTAGTACTGAGCCTTGATGTCTCAGTGGCTATCCTCTCCCATGGGCCTCTCCTCATCCATGCTTGTTCCTGGAGACATCCTTCCACCACAATGAGCATGACACTCATGTCTAGGAAAGGTCACTTTGTTTCCTGGCTCTTTATAAGGTCAACTATCTGAATTTCACAGGCAGTTAATTAAAAGCACCCAACTTCTGTGACACATCCTCCTATAATTCTTGCTCCTTACACCTACCCTGGGTACTAAGTTGCATTTTCTTTCCTATCTGCTTCCAAATTTCTTGGTAAAATTATTTATGCAGCTGTTAAAGATTAGTTGTGTGTTTATCTCTGACATTCAGGACTACCAAAGGTAAACAGGCTAGCCAGCGTTATGAACAACAAACACAGTCTATTTTAAATCCCCCTCCGCCCCCCGAATTTAGAAATTTTATTCTTTAAAAACTTCTCAGCTACATTTTCTAATTTATTTAATACTTTGCCTTTACTCTATTACTATGCCTCTTGGGCAAGAACCTATTTCTTGCCCTCTCCATTCTCCAAATTAATATCTTTTTCTTGTATTAGTTTTATTTCTTTATCTGTTGCCTCCTTTATCCTACTGAAATTGTCAGAGTTTTTAAGATGAAAAAGAGAAAAAATTAAACTTGGAAGTTTTCCCTGCTCTGCATCCAGCCTGAAAATTCAGGGCTGGTGGAAAGTTCCCTGAGAGAAAGGGAAACAAACAAAAACCTTTCTGAGCTTGCCCCCCTTAAAAATAAAACCAATAAGGAACCTATAGTCTTCAGCTTTGAGAGCCTTCACTCCTTCTCCCTAATCCTCTCTGACTCTTGCTTTTTCCACAACATCAGTAGTGACTTCTGCTTTAGGAAGGGCCTGGAGTAAGCCTGCAAAGAGAGTGAGTACTAAAACATGATTTTAATTTTTCTTTCTCTTTCTCCTTCTATTTTTTCCTTTTACTGCCAGTCTGTGCAAGATTGGGATGAGATCAGAGAGTGAAGTGTTAGCAGCCCCAACTATCTACTAAAATCTCTAGCTCAACCCCAAACCATCCAGCTACCAACAGAGAAAAGAAAACCTCTCTACCGTTGCACCACAAATATGCTCCAGATAGACAAGAAAAACGAACTAGCTACCAACAGACTTTACTTAACCCACATTAACTAACATTATTAACAAACTTAAAGGTTTATTTATAATCCCACTGCACGCTTCATACAGGAAATTTGGAAGAGAGTAAAAAGAAACATAGGTAAAGATGGTTGCTAGGGCAAGAAATTAAGGGGATTATGTCTTTAAATGATCCCCCAAAGAGAGAAAGTCTCAGGTTGAAGACTAGAATGCTTTCCTCGTGGAGATAAGTCCTGGGATCCATAACAAGAATAAAACATCTATAAATCTGCCTAATTTCTCTAAGAGTCCCCATCCAAACTGTGTCTTGCAAAATTAAGGCTCTCTCAGGGCATCTGAGGTAAATAGGCAGATGCATCAAGAGGTAAAGCAGTACTTGGTGCATAGAAAGGCAGGGAATCTGGCCTCAGCTTTGGAAGAGAGAGAAGCACAAAACAAAAAAGGAAGTAAGAGACAGATCACACCTAGTTTAACAGCTTGAGTCAGAGGGAACAAGAATGCAGAAACAATCCTGTTCTACAACAGTGGCACTATGCAGTATTTGTCCTTTTGTGACTGAGATATTTCACTCAGCATAATGTCCT
>NW_006399988.1:2229534-2232683 GCF_000299155.1 Elephantulus edwardii
GGGAGTGTCAGAGACAGTGCGATTGGCACAGGACAGAGCGGAGTTTAGGGCTGTTGTACATAGGGTCGCTATGAGTCGCAAGCGACTCGAAGGCACATAACAACAACAACAACATTGAAACTGAGGGAGATGTTAGGTTAGTGGACTTAAGAAATCGGAGAGAATGAGAGAAAGCTTAATGCAGCTTTATTAAGGTGTGGAGGGATGGGTGGGAAAGGGCAGCTCCCAGGTGAATTCCTCATTCTGAAGAGGCAGAAAGGGAAGTCACACTGGGGAGGATTTTTATAAACAGAGTCTTTAGGGAGGGACATTCCACTCTGATTTAGGAGCCTCCTGTTAGCTCAGCCAGACAAGAAAGGCTGTTTGCTCTTCTTATCAACAGCAGGAGAGTCCATCAGCATTTGAGTTCTGAATTCTTCATTCTTCTCTTTGGTCCCCTTTGCCCAGACATAACAGGGGGAACTGTTTAAAAGAGCTATATGATTGGGTATTATGGTCATGACAGGAGTCCAGAATGAAGGCTGCATAGTGGAGTGTACGTGGGGCATGGGGTGGGGGGATTGTACACCAATGAAAGAATTTTACTTTTCGAAGAGAAGAATGAACTAGGTGGTTGGGGGTCCGGGGAGGGGTGTGCAGGGAGAAAAATGCAACAATGAATGCATGGAAATCCAAAGTCTCTATAAATGTTCATGAAAATGAATTTTTAAAAAAGATAAAAAAAGGAAAAAAAGAATGCAGAAACAAACTAGTGAAAGAAAAATTTTAAGATCATGGATCTTTTAACCCCAAGGTAGTCTAGTTAGGCTTATGTGCTGCTTGGGTGAGTCCTATCTTGGTTTTCAGTTCAGAGAACTGGGCACATATGGATGTTACAGATTCCTCCATCCCTGGACATGCTTGCTATTTTCCAATGAGTCTTACCAGAAGTCGCCCCCTTGCCCTGGAATTCATAGACACAGGGAGGAATTGGATACTCTGATTGAGCCCAAAGGGAAGGATACTAGGTGTCTGCTGCCAGAGCACAGGTATAATCCTCTAACCCTCTCCTCCAGTCAGCACACCCACCAATGGGACTCTTACAAGGGAACTGGGGGGGGGGGCAGTCTCCTTATCCCATAGGAGGCTGGGTACCCAATCTCCCACTGAGACTTTGGCAGACACAGGGTCCCACAATTAACCTAAAGAGGAAGTAGCGTTCAAAGGAGCAGACTTAGAAGCATAGAAGCATGACAGCTCACCAGTAGAAGGGTTTTTAGTGGCCAGGAGTCAGAAATTCTCTTCCAGACCGAACTCCTAAAAGGTAAAGGAGATGATTTCCAAAAGAGGTTCAGGGCCTCTATGAGTAAGAACTAGAAAGTTTTGACTTAAATATACAAAAAAGACACCAACACCTGGTGAGAGGAAGAGAAAGAAACTGAGGTTTATTAGATGTTCATAACAGACTGTGAACTGGTCAGGACAGACTTGCTCTGTCTTTATCTTAGAAAAAGGTTTTATATATGTTTTGCCAGTGAAGAGTGGGGTTTATACAGCTAATGGTGCATTCCTTCTAATAGATGCATGGTGATTTTCAGCCATCTCATTTGTCCTTTCTGTTGTTTGGCCACATTCCTTGAGAGTCTGTTTTTATTGCCATAGTCTTTGTCAAAACCAATTCTGATTGATCTTTGTCGGCATTTCCTTTGCCATTCCCAGCCACTGAGGTATTATTTCATGATTCTTGGAGAGCTTTTGAGAGATGCTGGAATTTTTCTAGGAAGATTCCTAGGCCTGAAATGTTAGTTGTACTTCTTGTTATCATTTCCAGGCTGGGAATTAGAGGGAGGAGTCCTATTATGCTGTTTGTGTTTGAGGTGCTGCGTTAGAGGGACAGGTATTAGTTCAGAGCTGGTTTGGTCAGCAGGCAGGAGTAGATGCTATGTTCATAGGCAAAGAAGAGACCACTTCATGCTTTCAGTCATATTTAGAAATTGACTCAGAAGAGAAGCTGAACCTTATCTGCATTGACTTCCCAATTGTATGACCTGAAAAAGATACGTAAGTACTTTTTAGTAGAAAGAGATGGACAGATGGGGCAATTCGTAACACAATGTAATGTCATTTTTGATGTTGTGGAGAGCTTATATTAAGTATTGGAAGGGAAAGATGTGGGCTTATTATTGAGTAGAAGGTAGAGTGAGTCTGGGTTAGGTTTAGTGATGTAGGGCTGGGCAAGAGTTCTGTGTATGTGGTAGGGTGGAATGATGGAAGCTTTTTACAGATTTGTGGGGTTTTCTTCTGGTAGTTGTGGATTATGAGCTGGTTAGAGAAAGGGAGGGATTTGAATAAGAATTTTGCAGGAGGAATATGTCCGCAGGGGAATTCCTCAAGGGAGGAAAATATTGTCTGGACAGATATAGGTAGGAGAGGGGGTGGTTTGTATGTGGCCTTGGGCATTAGGCCTTATGATGGGGGATTGAAGAGGGGCAGAAGTTTTCTTTTAATTATATTTGAAGAAGTCCAGAGAGTTAAATCTTTGTACACTAGAATTGGGTTTTCTGGGGTCACAACTTTTAGTGTGTATTTTAAGTGCACTTGGGTCAGGTTTAAACATGCTATGGCTACTACAGGTCCGAGTAACTTTCACATAAATTTATGACATGTTTTAAAAGATAACTTGCTTCTGTATGAGTTCAAAGAATGGTATTATATGCTGATAATTTGGATATTTGTTGAGGAACTTGTCTAACATACAATAGGGTATTCAGCAACAGGGTAATTTTATTGGAATGAGTTTGTTAGAACAACTTTGCTAAGATCTTTTTTTGTATGATTTGTTTTTATAGCTAAAGACTATGTGGGGCTAGTGTGTTGTGAGTCGGTTTTATGATGGAAGTTATGATGGCCTCTTGCATCTTGAGGAGGGACACCTATGGAATGCTTGGGGCTCTTATGGCTTTCTTTTCATCCCAAGTGGGTGTCAGAAGAGGGGACTTGCCAGATGAATTGGGGGTCTCTGGCTAACAGTCCACCAGCTTGTGGGTGTGCTGGAATTTTTAAATGCTATAGGGCCCTTCACGTCAGCTTTGAAGGACATGGCCAAAAATAAGGCTCCAGGAATAGATGGTATACCAATTGATATATTTCAGTTAACAGATGCTGCCCTG
>NW_006399988.1:2234213-2237974 GCF_000299155.1 Elephantulus edwardii
ATTTGCTGTAGAGAGGTAACTCATGGTTGCTGTGATGCTGAACACTGTGACCCTGATGTGCCAAATGTGATATTGGTCACCCATGGTAGACAGTGGTTGGTGAAGGCTCACTAGAAGCACTGGAGTGAAAAGAATTTTAGCATTTACATTTGCTGACAAGTCTCTTAAATAAAAGTACAGTGAGTTTAGAGATAACTAGAAATTGATGGGGGAAACAATGTTCTATTGTATATACAATTAATAGGAGAATTAGATACTTCTTTACAGGTATCTCTTCAATGTCTGCAATATTCATTTGATGGGTGGGAAACAACATTATTAAAAGATTTTAATATAAAACAACTCGTACTAGAGTTGAGAAGGAAGTGACTTATCTTACTAGCAACATTCATGTATACTCAAGGTTTCTCCAGGCATGTGGTAATTCTGTGTTAAGTCCTTGTGATCCTGAGGAAAGGCCCTGTCAGTCTGATTGTCCTTCTGCCACCAAGATATGCTTGGGACATTAATGAGCTAGCAGTTTATGAGAACTACATTTGAAGCAAGTGGCAGGAGGCTTCCCTTCAGCCCCTTTACTCTCTTGAAGCATCTTTTGACATTTATGGCTTATGTGACTGTTACTCGGCTTTTCACACTGGAAGTAAAAGCCTTGGAATTTGGGGTTTGGGGCATGTCTTCTCTAATGGTTACCCATGGCGGACAGTGTTCAGTGGATAACAGATTAAAACAGCTTGGAAGCAGGAATGCCATACACTTCCAAAATAGCTTGCCTCAAGAAACACTTAGAAACGATGATTGTTATACAACAAAGTTCAGGTTTTTTTCCATTCATAAGGTCACTATGAGTCAACAACAATAACAATAACTTGACAACAATAAATCCTAGATGAAAATGACTAGGGTTTTCAATGTTCTGCGACAGAAGTTTTCTTTTTTCTGTTTTATTATTTTTTTTAAATTTTTAAATTTTTTTTAATAATTTTAATGAACATTTACAGATAATTTGGATTTCCATTCATTCATTGCTGCACTTCTCTACCCGCCCAGCCCTCTCTCCCCGCCCCCCCAGTTCGCTCCTCTCTTTCAAAAGTAAAAGAAAGACTCCCTCCCTGGTACACAATCCCGCGACAGAAGTTTTAAGAAATTTGGCTTTTAACTAGTCCTTCTTTCCCTCTTCCAAGTCCCTATTGCTGAACATTGACACAGAAGCGTTAAAAATTAGTTTGAGTGATGTTGATGTCCTAAAGTCTTTTTGTGAGATTTCCACCTAATATCAGAGGCAGACTGATTGATGGAATGAGAATTTATCACTATTCTTCCCTCATGACACTTAGGGTCTATGTTAGTGAATTTTAAAAGTTGCACAGTTCTCTTCCTTATTTTGTGTCATTTCTGCTAATTTAGAGTTGTTGTTGCTGTTGTTTTTATTATGTGGCATAGAGTTGTCTGCAACTCATAGCAACCCTATGTACAACAGCCCTAAACCCTGCTCTGTCCTGTGTCAATCTCACTGTCTCTGACATACCTACCCCGATTACCCCAGTCACTGAATCAATCCGCCTCATAGAAGGTCTTTCTCTACTGTACTGTCCTCCCACCCTCCCAAGCATGATGTCCTTCTCCAAGGATTGGCCCTCCTTGCAACATGTCCAAAGTATATCAGTCAAAGCTTCAGAATCCTTGCCTCCTATGAGTAGCCTGGTTTAATCCTCTCTAGGATGAACTTATTCATTTTCTTAGCAGTCCATGGCATATTCAATACTCCTCTCCAACACCTCAGGCTCAAAGGCATCAATTCTCCTTCTATCCTCCCTAGTCACTGTTAAGCTCTCTGATCAATAGCAAGTGATGGCAAAGATCATGGCCTATAACAGGTGCACCTTAGTTTCCAGAGTGACACCATTTCTTTTCAGTACTTTGAAAAGGTCACTAACAGCAGACTTTCCCCATTGCAATACATCTTTTAATTTCCTGGATGCTAGTACCAAGAGTGTTGACTGTGGAGCAAAGCAAACTAAAGCTGTTAACAATCTCAATCTCTTCACCATCCATAATGATGCTGCCAATTGGCCCAGTGGTGAGAATCTTTGTTTTCTTGATATTAAGCCTCAATCCATATTAAAGGCTTCAGTCCTTGACCTTCTGCAGCAAGCACTTCAGGTCTTCCTCAGTTTCAGTAAGCAGGATTGTGTCATCTGCATAATGCAGGTTGTTGATGAATCTTCCACTAATCCTGAAGGTACACTTCTCATACAGCCCAGCCTCCTAGAGGAATTGCTGGTATACCAGTTGACATATTTTAACTAACAGATTGTGCCCTAGATGTGCTCACCAAGTTGTGTCAAGAAATCTGGAGAACAACCACTTGTCCAACTGATTGAAAGAGATCTATATTTGTTCCCATTCCAAAGAAAGGTAACCCAACAGAGTGTGGAACTTATTGAACAATAATGCTATCACATGCAAGCAAGAGTCTACTGAAGATTATCCAAAAGTAACTGGAACAGCACATGAACAGAGAACTACCAGATGTGCAGGCTGGGTTTAGAAGAGGTTGTGGTACTAGGATTACTGTAGCTAATGTTAGATGGATCTTGGCTGAAAGCAGGGAGTACCAGGGGAATGTCTGTTTGTGTTTCATTGATTGTGTAAAGGCATTTGGTTGTGTGGATCACAACAAACTGTGGCTGACTCTAAGAATGGGAATCCCAGAATACTTCATTATGCTAATGCAAAACCTACACTTGGACCAGGAGGCAGTCATCAGAACAGAGCAAGGAAACACTGCATCATTCAAAGTTGGGAAGGGTGTACACCAGGGGTGTGTCCTATCTCCGTACTTTCTCAATTTAGAGTAGTTTAACAATACTACCTGAATATTTTTTTATTTTATGAGACAAATTTGTATGTAATCTCTAGTAGCTATCTTGTAACTCCAGTTCTTTGTTTTATTAAAATGTTTATTTTAGAAATTTCTTGAGTTGTATCTGTTGTGTGTGAGTTTACAGTATATATATATTATTCTAATGCCTAGCATAAGTAATATTGTTTGTACTTCTTATTAAAACAGCAGAAAGGAAAAATAACTTTAATTTTTTCTTTGTTAAATAAAAAAATTAATAATTAATTAATAGTAATTTTAAAAGCCTTTTTCATGTGAACAGGGACCAGACAAGGATGCCTATTGTCACCACTTCTATTCAATATTGTATTAGAAGTGCTTCCTAGGATGAAACAATATGAGAAAGAAATAAAAGGAATCCAGATTAGCAATGAGATGGCTAAATTATTGTGATATGCAGATGATGTAAAAATGAACATAGAAAACCTCAAAGACTGAATGAAAAAAACTGTTAGAGAGTTAGTAGGCCAGTTTAGTAGAGTGATAGGATGTAAGATCAATACCCCAAAATCAGTAGGATACTCTACAGTAACAAAGAGAACTCAGAGAAGGAAACCAAGAAAGCAATCCCATTTATAATATCCAATCACCAATTGAGATACTTATGAGTGAACTTAACTAGAGATACAAGAGACTTATAAAAAAAACCCATACAGAATATTTTTTGTAAGATACAATCAAAGATCTAAAGACATGGAAAAAATGTGCCCTGTTCATGAATAGGAAGACTCAATATTGTGAAAATGACAATTGTAAAAAAAAGCAATCTATGTATTCAATAAGTTTCAAGTATAAGTTTCACATTAGCACGATCAAGTGTTCTGGGATTCCCATTCTTCTCAGAGTCAGCCACAGTTTG
>NW_006399988.1:2238991-2240770 GCF_000299155.1 Elephantulus edwardii
TCTGACATACTTTGGTCATGTTGTAAGGAGAGACCAGTACTTGGAGAAGGACATCATGCTTGGGAGTGTGGAGAGCAGGTGCAGGAGGGGAAGGCCCTCTGGGAGGTGGATTGACTCGATGACTGGGGCAATCGGGATGAGTGTTTCAGAGACAATGAGATTGGCACAGGACAGAGCAGAGTTTAGAGCTGTTGTACATAGGGTCACTGTGAGTCGCAAGCGACTCACGGCACATAACAATAACAATAACAAACAATAACAACGTATTCAATGTAATCTCAATACAGATACCAAATGCATTTTCCAATGAGATCAAAAGAGAAATCACTAAGTCGATTTGGAGAGGCAAGACACCCCAAATGAGCAGAACACTTCTGAGAAACAAAAATGAAGTGGTAGGCAAAGCACTCCCTGACCTCAAAATCTATGATACAGTGGTAGTAACCAAAACAGCATGGCATGGATACAATGACAGGCAGATAGAACAATGGAATAAAATTGAGAACCCAGAAATAGACCCAGTTATCTATGGTCAACTGATATTTGACAAGGAAATAAAATCTATCATATGGGGAAATGACAATCTATTCAACAAATTGTACTAGAAAAACTGGACTCCTACCTGGAGAAACCTGAAACAAGATCTCACACCCTACCCAAAAATCATCTCAAAGTGGATCAGAGACCTTGAAGTAAAGCCCCAAACCATTAAGTTCATAAGAGACAAACCAGGATTAAGCTAAGAAGGCCTAGTCTACAGTATAAAGAAAATGCCAAATATAGACAGAAAAAACACAATCTGAAGTGGATAAAATCAATGAGACCTTCTAAAGATTAAATCCCTGTGCACATCACAATCTTTTCCCAGCAGGGTGAAAAGAAAACCTATCAATTGGGAACAAATATTTGGCAATAAACTCAGACAAGAGTCTCATAACAAAAGTTCACAGAATACTCCTGGGCCTCCACAAAAAAAATACTAATAACCCAATTACAAAATGGGCAAAAGACATGGAAAGAATTATCATAGAGGAAGATATTTGAATGGCAAACAGACACATGAAGAAGTGCTTAAAATCACTGGAAATCAAAACCACAATGAGACAACATCTTACTCCAGGAGAAGTGGCAACGTTTAGCAGGACAGCAGGCAATAAATGTTGGAGAGGATGCGTTGACATAGGAACCCTTATACATTGTTAGTAGGATTGTAAAATGGTACAACCCCTCTGGAAGGCAGTCTGAAGCTTCCTCAAAAAGCTGACCATAGACATTCCATATGATCCAGCTATTCCACTCTTTGGGATATACCTTGAGAAAATGAGAACTGAGGCAGAAATGGAGACTTGTACAACAATGTTCATAACAGTGTTATTCACCATCACAAGAACATGGAAATAGCCCAGATGTCCAACCACAATGGACTGGATTGAGAAATTATGGTACAGTAACTCAATGGAATATTATGCAGCACGCAGGAGCTATGATTTTGTAAATCACTACCTAACTTGGGAGGGACTGGAGAACATTATGCTGAGTGCCCCATAAGGACAAATATTGTATAAAACCATTATTGTGGAATGGGTATGAGGATCCAAGGAGGGGGGAGGATGGAAGCAGAGGGGTGAGGATGGGTGGATGGGAGAGTTAATCATAGTGTTGTACAATGTGATGGGGGAGGGTGGAGGAAATGGGAAAGATCTGGTGTGAAAAACAATGTGTTTGAACTTTGTAAATAAACCTGTGTAAAATTAAAAAAAGACCCTAGAGGTAAAAAAA
>NW_006399988.1:2240870-2248870 GCF_000299155.1 Elephantulus edwardii
TATATTTAATTGAGATTTTAATGAAAGTTTATAGAGAACTTGAATTTCTATTCATTCATTGTACATTTTACTTCCTGCCCACACTTCCCCCTCAGTTCACTTTTCTCTTTGAAAAGAAAAAAAAAATTCATTGTTATACAATCCCCCCACTCCCAGTCCTCTTTACTACACAGCTCTTATCTTATTCTGGACTCTAGTCATGCAAATAATACATAATCTTATATTCCTTTTAAACAGTTCTCTCCCTCATCTGTTTCAATGCAGTGAATCTCTTAAGATCCTGAGAAAATTTCTAGTTTGTTTTTATAACTTCTTAAATTTTTTATACTAAGGAGAACATGGACTTGGTGATGTTCTTTTTAGTTCTTTTATTGAAATTGTTAAAGTTCAGTTTCAACCTATTGATGTATTAAACTAAAAGCAAAGAGGCTTATCTTTTAAACTTTTTGTTTCTACTACTCCCTGTAGTAGCTACTATTGAGGGAGAGGAAGAGTGAGTTTACAAAAGGAAGTTTTTATGACCAGAGCATGACTTTTTTTAAAAAAACTGTTCATCTGCTGGTTTATGGAAGGTTGGGGTGGAATGAAAGAGATAACATAGATCTTATTAGCTTCTAAAATTACTAACTCAGCCTGAAATAAATGAGCTATTAACAGGAAAAAAACATTACAAACTATGAATAAACACATTTACTATTACAAAGCAGATCTATGCTAGATGGAGAAGAAATACCAACTATTAACAAATTTTACTTTATTTAACTATCAGTAGTGACAAAATCAAATTTCTTTACAATCTTGTCATGTACTTAAAAAAATTAATTTATACTGTTTTACATACAAAGTTCATAAAGTTCATACACATTATTTTTCACACCAGACATTTCCCCTTTCTTTCCTTGACCAATCCCTCCCTCCACCCATCAAATTGTGCAACCCTATGTTTAAGCACCACCTGCTTGGATCCTCATACAAGCTCTACAACAATGGTCCTAAACAGTATTTGTTTTTATGAGACTTAGTTCACTTAGCAAAATGCTCTCCAGTCCCTCCCATGTTAGGTAGTAATTTACAAAATCATTGCTCTTATGTGCTGCATCATATTCCATTGTGTGACTGTACCATAATTTTTGAACCCATTTCATTGTGGTTGGACGTCTGGGCTGTTTCCATGTTTTTGCTAAGGTGAATAATACTACAATGAACATTGGTTTACGTGTCTCTGTTTGTGTCTCAGTTCAAATTTTCTCAGGGTATATTCCAAGCAGTCGAATAGCTGGATCATAAGAATTTCTATGTTCATCTTTTTGAGGAAGCTTCAAACTGACTTCCAGAGTGGTTGTACCATTTTACAATCTCACCAACAATGTATAAGAGTTCCTATGTCACCACATCCTGTCCAACATTTATTACCTGCTGTCCTGTTAAACTTTGCCACTTCTCCTGGAGTGAGATAGTATCTCATTGTGGTTTTGATTTTCATCTCTCTTATTTCCAGTAATTTTAAGCATTTCTTCATGTGTCTGTTTGCCATTCAAATATCTTTCTTTGGGAAATTCTATCCATGTCTTTTACCCATTTTGTAATTGGGTTATCAGTCTTTTTCTTGTGAAGGCCCAGGAGTATTCTATAAACTTGTTATTAGACCCTTGTCTGAGTTCTTGTTGCCAAATGTGTCTTAGATGTTATTACCAAAAGTTTGTTCTTTGCACTCTGTTGGAAAAAGCTTTTGATGAGCATAGAGATTTAATCTTTAGAAGGACCCATTCATCAATTTTATCCTTTTCAGATTGTGTATTTCTAGATGTATTTGGCAGTCCTTTTATATCATAGACTATGCCTTCTAAGCTTCTTCCCAGTTTGTCTCTTATGACCTTTATGGTTTTGGACTTTATTCTGAAGTCTCTGACTCACCTTGAGTTTTTTTAGTATGGTATGAGATGTGGATCCTATTTCAGCTTTCCTCAGGTAGCAGTCCAGTTTTGCCAGCACCTTTTGTTGATTTTATTTCCTTGAAAATATCAGTTGACCATAGATACACGGGTCCATTTCTGGGTTCTCAATTCTATTTCATTGGTCTATGTGCCTGTCATTGTACCAGTGCCATGCTGTTTTGGTTACTACTGCTGTGTAGTTGTAGGTTTTAAGCTCAGGGAGTGCTATGCCTCCCACTTCATTTTTTGTTGTAGGAAGTATTTGCTTATTCAGGGCTGTCATTCCTCTCTGAATAAAATTGGCCTTTTCCCTTTTGGTGTTCTTGAAAAATGCATTTGGTATCTCTATTGAGATTGCACTAAACATGTAGATTACTTTTGTTAGGATTGTCATTTTCACAGTATTGAGTCTTCCTATCCATGACATTTTCCCATTTCTTTTGGTCTTTCATTGTGTCTTGCAGAAATGTTCTGTAGGCTTCTTTGTACAGGTCTTTTGTATCTTTATTTAGGTTCTCTCCAAAGTATCTCAATTTGTGATAGGCTATTGTAAGTGAAATGTCTTTCTTGGTTTCTTGGTTTTCTCTGAGTTCTCTGTTTCTTGTTACTATAGAGCAATCCCACTGATTTTTGGTTATTAATCTTGTATGCTGCTACTCTGCTTAATTGATCTACTAGCTCCAATGGGGTTTTTGGTTGTTGTTAGTGTTGAGTCCTTGTGTTTTCTGTGTACAATATCATATCTTCTGCATAGAGTGACAGTTTAACCATATTGCTGCTGTTCAGGATATCTTTTATTTCCTTCTCTTGTCATATTACCCTAGCAAGTACTTCCAATACTATATTAAATAGCAGGGGTTACAGTGGACATCCTTGTCTGGTGCCTGTTTGCAAGGAAGATGCTTTCTTTTACTCTTTCTCCATTGAGAATCCCTAGAATAGAATGAGAATCCTAGACACTTGATTGTGCTTATGTGAAACCTATACTTAGACCAGGAGGCAGTCATCAGAACAGAGGAAGGAAACACTGCATGGTTCAAAACTGAGAAGGGTGTGCACCAGGGATGTGTCCTATCTCCACACCTTTTCATTCTAGACACAGAACAGATTTTTCTGGGAGGCTGGGCTCTATGAGGATAAATGTGACATAATGTTTGGAGGAAAACTCATGCACAATCTGCACCATGCAGATGACACCACACTACTTGCTGAGACTGAGGAGAACCTGAAATACTTGCTGCAGAAGGTCAAGGACTACAGCCTTGAGTATGGATTGAAGTTCAACATCAAGAAAACAAAGATTCTCACCACTGGGCCAATTGGCCGCATCATGATAGATGGCAAAGAGATTGAAATTGTTAACAGATTTAGTTTACTTGGCTCCACATTCAACATCTTGGTACCAGCATCCAGGAAATTAAAAGATGTATTGCGATGGGGAAAGTCTGCTGTTAGTGACCTTTTCAAAGTACTGAAAAGAAATGGTGTCACTCTGGAAACTAAGGTGCACCTGTTACAGGCCATGATCTTTGCAATCACTTGCTATTGATCAGAGAGCTGGACAATGACTAGGGATAATAGAAGAAGAATTGATGCCTTTGAACTGTGGTGCTGGAGAAGAATATTAAATATACCATGGAATCATAGGAGGACAAAATAGTTTTGTCCTAGAGAAAGTGAGACCAGGCTGCTCCTTGGAGGCAAAGATTCTGAAGCTTTGACATACTTTGGACATGTTGCGAGAGGGACATCATGCTTGGGAGGGTGGAGGGACAACGCGAGATAGGGAGACACAATGTGATGGATTGATTCAGTGACTGTTGTAATGGGTGTAGGTGTGTCAAAGACAATAAGATTGGCACAGGTTAGAGCAGGGTTTAGGACTATTGTACATAAGGTCACCATGAGTTGCCGGTAACTCGACAGCACATAACAACAACCACCCCTGAGAATGTTATTGGCTCAGGGTTTGTATATATATATATATATATATATATATATATATATATATATATACACTTTTGCCTGTGTTGGGGAAATTCCCTTCTATTTCAATTTTGCTGAGTGTCTTAATCAGGAAGAGGTGTTGGATTTTGTTAAATGCCTTTTCTGCATCAATTGCTAGGATCATCTGGTTCTTATTTGTTCTATTAATGTGTTAAATTATGTATTATAGATTTAATTTCCTCTGGTTCCATTGTTATGTCATCCCTATAATTCCTTAAATGCATTATTTGTGTCTTCTCCTTTTTAAAATTTCTTAAGTTTTCCAATGATTTGTCAATTTTATTGATCCTTTCAAAAAACCAGCTCCTGCTCCTATTAATGGCCTCAATTGTTTTTCTGTATTTTATCTCATTGATTTCCGTTCTTATCCTTATACTTTTCTTTCTTCTAGAGGCTGTTGGGTCAGATTGTTGTTCTTGTTCTATTTGATGAAGGTGTTGAGTGAGATAATTTATTTTGCTTCTTCATTTCTTTTTATGTGTTTACCTATTGCTGTAAATTTGCCCTTGAGGTCTGCTTTAGCTGAATCTTAGAGGTTTTGGTATGTTGTGTTTTCATTATCACTCATTTCAAGGAACTATTTCATTGTTTATTTCTTCTATAGCCAAGTCATGTTCAAGCAGGGTGTTATTTATTTAGAGGTGGAACAGGCAGACAAAGGCTTGTTTTATTCAATGATTGATCTACATAACTGCCAAGGCCACTATGTACAGACAGGAGAGGAGCTTTATTTTTTGGTCTCTTTCTCTTTAGAGAGTCGTTGCTGTTGCTGTTAAGTGCTGTCAAGTTGTAGGTGACTCATAGCGACCCTATGAATGAAAGTCCTCAACACTTGTGTGACTTTCATCCTTTCTCCAGGTTCATAGGGTTTCCGGAAGCAAGCTATTATGGAAGTGGATGCCACTCCTTCTTCCAAGCTTGTTTTTATGGGGGAGCACCACCAAACACTGTCCACCATAAATAACCATTAATGCATTTGACACATTAGTGTCACAATGTTCAGCTTCACAGCAACCACAAGTTACCTCTGTATGGCAGGCAAGTGGACACGCCAGAGCTATACAACCTAAAAGAGAGTCTTGATAATTTCTTCGTTCTTGGCTTGGAGCCACTCCTCACAGTGTTTGCATGCCTCCTTGATCTTAAATCTACAGGCCTCAGCCTGGTAAGCTAGGAGCTTCTTGCAGGCTTTACCTGCCTTCAGCTTGTGAATGTGTTCCATGAGAATTTGCTGATTCTTGAATACATTCTCCTTTACTTTCAGGTACAGGCTGTGATACATGTGGTGATCAATCTTCTTAGACTGTCAGTATCTTCTGAGCAGCTGACACAAAATCCTCATCTGCCTCATCCAGGTCAACTTCTCAGGCATTCAAGCATTAGCAATGCCCTTTTACTTACCTGTGTTCATATGCCTGCCCTTCCTGTGGGCTAAGGTATTTTTTTTTGGCATTGAGCCCAAGAATGGACAGTCACAAGCTTGTGGATGATCAGGCCATCTTTAATCAGTTTTCAGATTTGCTGCTGAGAGTTGGCATTGGCAATTTCATTGGTCTTGTAGTCCAACCAGACTTTCTTCTTGCCACAGCGGAGGACACTAGAGGCAAGCTTCTTATGAAGCCTGAGCATGCTCATGGCTGCAAGCAGGGTGTTATTTAGCTTCCATGTTGATGTCTTAATAAGCTTTATCCTTTTGTGGTTAATTTCTAGTTTTATGGCATTGTGGTCTGAGAAGATTCTTTGTATTATTTCAATGTTTTTAATTTTTTGAGGTTTGCTTTGTGCCCTAATAAGTGATCAGTTCTGGAGAAAGTGAATTGAGTTTTAGTTGGGTGCAGTGTTCAGAATACATCCACAATGCCTATTTGGCTGACTATGTAGTTTAATTTTTCTGCATCTTTGTTAAGTTTCTTTTGAATTGACCTATCTTTTAGTGAAAGTTTGGTGTTAAAGTCTCCTACCACTATTGTGGTCTTGTCCATTTCTTTCATCAGTTCTGTCAACAGTTCTTTTATGTATTTAGCAGGTCTATCATTTGGTACATAGATGCTGACCAATGTTATGTCCTCTTGATTTACTGTGACTTTAATCACTATATAGTGTTCTTCCTCATCTTTTATGTTTCTTTTAATTCTGAAATCTATTTTATTAGAGATAGTATTGCTACTCCTGCTTTTTTATGGATGCCATTTGCTTGGTATATTTTTTCCCAGCCTTTCATTTTGAATCTTTCTCTTTGTTTATTAGATATGTCTCTTGTAGACAACATAATCATGGGATTTGCTGTTTTTATCCATTCTGCTACTCTCTTTCTCTTGATTGGTGTATTAAGTCCATTCATATTAAGTGTGATTATTGACAGACCACGTTTTATTGTTGACATTTTGCTGTTTTTCTTTTTTGGTTGTTTCTTGTTACTATGGTCCATCTACTTTCTTTTCGTGTCTCTGTGTGTAGGACTTCCCTTAAAAGCTCTTGTTGGTTTGGTCTTGTTTTTACAAATTCCTTAAGGATTTTTCCTGTTTGCAAAGGATGTGGTTTTTCCTTCGTTATTTGATGGAGAGCTTTGCTGGTTACAGGATCCTGGGTTGGCAGTTGTTTTCTTTCAACTTTCTGTATATGCCATCCCATTTTCTTTTTGTGTGCATGGTTTCTGCTGCAAAATCAGAACTCAATCTGATGGCTTTTTCTCTGTAGGTAACTTGTTTTTCTTGTGCTGCTTTCAGTATTCTATCCTTATCTTTCATTTTGGAAAATTTGACTATGATATGTCTTGATCTTTCTTTCTTTCTTTCTTTCTTTCTTTCTTTCTTTCTTTCTTTCTTTCTTTCTTTCTTTCTTTCTTGTTTTGGTTTGTTGGGTTTTTTTTAAAAGAAGACTTAATTTATTTTTTTCATGGTGTTTGAAGCTGTCTGTTGATTATTATTTTTTTTACATGATGTGAAGTTTTTCTTGATAAGTGTTGTTTGCTTGTTTCTATGATGTTTGTGAGAGTTGGTAGTGGTTCTTGCCTTTGTTACTAGTTAGTTGCCAAATTAAAATGTGGTGAAGTGCTCACTCCACCTAAATTTTCCCCATTGGGGAAAACTTGCCTTTCTTAAAGTCATTGAGATTCTCTCTGTTCTGCACTGGAGCCCTGTAGAAAT
Organism: Elephantulus edwardii; assembly: GCF_000299155.1. Classification (NCBI taxonomy): domain Eukaryota; kingdom Metazoa; phylum Chordata; class Mammalia; order Macroscelidea; family Macroscelididae; genus Elephantulus; species Elephantulus edwardii. Next base: position 2,247,958 of record NW_006399988.1, read on the forward strand.
CTATCTTTGAAGCAGTCTCCTGACATCAACTCTATAGGCCTCCTTTGTATAATAAGTGACTGGCTAGTATGAGACCAGGTGCTCTACTCAATTTGATATACACCTTTTCTCCTGGAGCTTAATGTCTTCCTTTACATTTGGAGTGACAGGAGATTAGAGATCAGGGCTGCTAGCTCAAGCAGCTTAAGTGCAAAGGGTCTCAAATCAGCTCTCCCTTTCTCTCCCAGAAAGCTACAAAAATCCCTTCCCTCTGCCTGAAGTTCTAGATACAAAAATTTCTTATCTTCTTTGGCCCCTGGGATGGCCCTGCAGCCATGGAGGCAAAGACACCCCCAGATGGAGATACCTACAGTCCCAGGGACACCTCAGTCCTATCTCTCCACAGGAAACACATAGTGCTTGATACATCATATACTTTTTACAGGAAGTTTGAAAAGGCACAAAAACCAAAATCCCACAAAGGTAAAACCAATTGCTTAAGCAGCAAAGTGAAAGGATTAAGTCTGAAAATGACCTTTTGCTGAGAGGAAGCCTTAGCTTATCAGTAAAAAGTTGTTGTTGTTATGTGCCGTCGGGTCACCTGCGACTCATAGCGACCCTATGTACAACAGCCCTAAACTCCACTCTGTCCTGTGCCAATCGCACTGTATCCAACAGTCCCATCCCAACTATCCTAGTCACTGAATCAATCCACTTCATAGAGGGCCTTCCTTTCCTGCGCCGTCCCTCCACCCCACCAAGCATGATGTCCCTCTCTAAGGACCGGTCTCTCCTCACAACATGTCCAAAGTATGTTAGACGGAGCCTCAGAATTCTTGCCTCCAAGGAGCCACCCGGTTTAACCCTTTCCAGGACAAATCTGTTTGTTTTCCTAGCAGTCCATGGTATTCTCAATACTCTTCTCCAGCACCAC
>NW_006399988.1:2250730-2253756 GCF_000299155.1 Elephantulus edwardii
CTCTTAAAAGTGTATTTGCTATGAATAAGTCATTGATTGTGCGATCAGTACAGAGAATGAATTATAAAAACAGAAGAAATGGTTTATGTTTTAAAACTGTTTTATGGTTTAAAACTTTTCTGATTTTGCTGTGTCTCAGAATTTACTTTGAAAATATTAAAATAGGATTTAGCAAGAAAGGTGTGTTTGCCGCTGGACAGATTTTATATATCTTTAGGAGTTGGCTAGGGAGCTCTGATGGCCTAGTGGCAAGAAACTGTGCTGCAATCCTGAAGACACATGGTTTGAAGCCACCAAGTGCTCTGTGTGAGAATGATAGGCAATCTCTTCCCATGTGATTAACTGCCTCTGAAAACCCACCAGAGGGTCAGCTATGGCTTGGTTCTGACTTTAAGGTACACAACAAGGAAAACAAGAGTTGGCTAGCTGAATTTTGAAAGACAGTAGTGTGTTGTGAGGAAACAGGGAAAGAGTTTTGGGGGGTAGGGTGGTGAGAGGCTGAAGAGTTTGGTGAATTTGTTTTGGTTTGGAGTGCTGGGGAAGGATAATATGTGGGATTACCTGCTGAGTTGGGATCAGAGGAGGAAGGAGGTGATAATTATCTGCAGGTCAGGGATGGAAAAAAGAGGATGCTATTTTAGTTGCAGGTTTCTTCTTAAGATTCTTTTTTAACTGGGAGGTTAGTCATGAGGAGCTAAATGGATGAGCAGGATGAGCAGAGAGGGATGTGAAAGGAGATAGTAAAGAATGTTTGAGTATAGGAAACATCTGACCATTTGCCATTTTGGTGTCTATATTTTGGAGGACAGATGGATTGAACATGCTGAATTTAGGTTACAAAATTTGAGAATGCTTTAAATTAGGCATGATGCTGAAGGTGCACGTGTTTTAGAAGACACAGAAAAAAGGACTGTCCCCATGATAGAAGGCACAACCTCCATACTGAGGTAAAATAGAGCCTGGGCATTTAGAATCTGACAGTGGATATCTCTGCTTATCAGAAACTTGCTAAGCAGATCCTTCTCATTGAATTTCAGAACTGTGTCCTTGGACATAAGAGGAGGGAGAGTGGTAACAGAGAAAGGGGAGTGGTCAGTCCCTGGGCACATCAAAGAGTGTGACCTTGGGCTCTTACCTCAATCAGAGGAAGGTTGTTGTTGTTGTTAAGTGCATGGAGTCAAGTACAACTCATAGTGACCCTATGAACAAAAGATATGAATGTAGTCCTGACTTGTGCCATCCTCACACATCATGACACACAAGAGCCCATTGCAGCAGTCACTTTGTCAAGCCACCTGGTTGAGGGTCTTACATACTTCACTGACCCTCCACCCTTCTCAACATCATGTCCCCTCCAAGGAATAGTATCTCCTAGCAATATGTCTGAAGTATGTGAGGCGAAGCCTCAATATTCTTGCCTCCAAAGAGCACTCTGGCTGCATCCTTTCCAAGACATATCTATTCATTTTCTTGGCTGTTCATGGGATATTCAGTGCTCTTCTCTAACATCACAGCTCAAATTCATCAATTCTTTTTCTGTCATCCTTATTATTTTTCAGGTCTCAGATACATAGCTAATAATTGGAAAGACCATGGCCTGAATCAGATGCACCTGAGTCCTCAAACTGACATCACTACTCCTCAATAATTTGGAAAGGTCCCAAACTGAATATTTTCCCATTGCAATACATCTTCTTATTTCCTGACCGCTCATACCAAGGGTGTTAATTGTGGATCCAAGCCATATGAAGCTGTTGACAGTTTCAATCTCTTTTCCATCCATCATGATACTGCCTACTGGACCAGTGTTAAGAATCTTTGTTTTCATGATATTGAGACACAATCTATACTTAAGGCTGCATTCCTTGATCTTCTGCAATGAGTGATTCAAGCCCTCCTCACTTTCAGCAAGGAAGTTGTGTTATTTGCATAATGCAGGTTATTGATGAGTCTCGCTCAAATCCTGATGCCACCTTCCTCTTCATAGAGTCCAGCTTCTTGGATAATTTGCTCAGCACACAGATTGAACAGGTATAGAGATAGAGTATATCCCTGACACACTCCCTTCCCAATTCCAAACTATGAAGTAATCTCCTGCTCCATTCGCACAACAGCCTCCAGGTCCAGGTATACGTTCCTCTTGAGCACAGTCAAGTGCTCTTGGATTCCCATTCTTCTCAATGTCAGCCACAACTTGTCATGATCCACATAGTCAAATGCCTTTGCATAGTCAATAAAGCACAAATAGACATTCTGGTATTCCTTACTTTCAGCCAGGATCCATCTTATATCAGCCAATATATTCCTTGTGCCACAACCTCTTCTAAATACTGCTTGAACTTCTGGAAGTTCCCTACCTATGTACGGTTCTGGCTGTTTTTGAAATATCTTTAGCAGTATTTTGCTAGTATGTGATATCAACGATATTGTTTGATATCATCCACATTCAATTGAATCACCCTTCTTGGAACACATATAGATCTCTTCCAATTCATTGGCCAAACAGCCACCCTCCAAATTTCCTGGCATAGACTGGTAAGTGCATCCAAGACTGCATCTGTTAATTTAAACAAGTCAGTTGGTATCCTCTTGATTCCGGGGACCTTATTTTTTGCCAATGCCTTCAATGCACCTTTCACTTCCTCTTTCATTACCATTGGCTCCTGTTCATGTGGTACTTCCTGAAATTTTTCTGTGTCAATCAATTCATTCTGGTACAGTGACTCAATGTTTTGATTCTTTTTGGATCACTCAATATAGCCTAAGGCAATTGAGAATTGAGGCTAGTGTTCAATGTTATTGGATTTAAATGGCAAATGGCTGTCTACCTTTGGTAGACAATACTTTTCTCAATAATTTGGACTACAGACTTTATCAGTACAATTTCCTGATTTCCTCACTGCTGGTACCAAGAGTGTTGATTGTGGATCCAAGCAAGACCAGAAGGAAAGTCAGTTTGGAGAAAAGAAGAAGAGAAGAGAAGAGAAGAGAAGAGAAGAGAAGAGAAGAGAAGAGAAGAGAAGAGA
>NW_006399988.1:2253921-2258916 GCF_000299155.1 Elephantulus edwardii
AGACAGAGAGGGAGAACTTGGCCTACTTTGGAGGGTATAAGAAGACCAGTAAGGAGCCCAGACAGGCTTCTGCTCCATTTATGTAAAAATAAGGCTCTAAAGAGCCACTGCCTCAAAGAGGGAAGGTAAGCTCCAAGTCTTCACTGGCTGCTGTTTAGCTGTTAAGTGAACTTGGAGGGCAGACTTAATTTCTGGGTTGGCTGCCTGTGGAGAAGTGAAGAGATTTCAGCGTATGACAGAGCATTCTTACCAGTGAGGGAACCATATGTTAGACAGACGAAAGAGAAAAAAAGAAAGAAGCTGATCCCAAAATATAAACAGGCCTTTATTGCATGGTCTAAGAGGGATGCTAGGTGACACCTTACAGAGAGGATGAGAGTGGTGTGTAGGCAGACAGTCAGTTTCATTTTATAGGGACTTTTAGGGAAGGTTAGGGAAGAAGGTAATTTGCTTGTAATTTAGGGGTAAGGGATCTGTCAATGAGTGATCAGACCCAGAGCCTTATCAGAATCTTGTCCTCTAGTTGCCTTATCAGGTAATAGATATTATCAGGTTTCTTGGAGGAAACTGGGGGCAACTGCAACATGTGAGACAAAGCTTTGCCATCCTTGCTTCCAAGGATCACTCTGGCTGTGCCTTCTCCAACACATATCTCTTTGTTCTTTAGACAATCCGTAGGGTATTCAGTACTCTTCTCCAATACCACAGCTCAAAGGCATCCATTCTTCTGTTAGCCTTATTCATTGCCTATCTCTCAGTAGAATATTATTATTATTATTAGGTGCCGTCGAGTTAAGTATGACTCATAGCAACCCTATGAGAAAAGATCTGAACCCTGTTTTATCTTGTGCCATTCTCATACTTCCTGACACCCAGAGTTCACGGTGGCAATCACCATGTCAATCCCCCTGGTTGAGAGTCTTCCTATCCTTTGCTGACCCTCTACTCTTCCCAGCATCATGTCCCTCTCCAAGGAATAATCTTTCCTAACAATATGGCCAAAGTATGTGAGGCAAAGCCTTATCATTCTTGCCTCCAAAAAGCACTCCAGCTGCACCCTTTCCAAAACATATCTCTTTGTTCTTTTGGCCATCCATGGATGTTTAGTACTCATCTCCAACACCACAGCTCAGAGGCATCAATTCTTTTTCTGTCATCCTTATTCATTGTCACTGTCCAGCTCTTAGATGCATAGCAAGTGATCAGAAAAACTATGGCATGAATCAGATGCACCTTAGTCCTCAAACATAGCAAGTGGTTCAAAAGATCATGACCTGAATCTGATACACCTTAGTCTTCAAACTGGCATCATTACTTCTCAATAATTTGGACTACAGACTTTATCAGTACAATCTCCTGATTTCCTCACTACTGGTACCAAGAGTGTTGATTGTGGATCCAAGCAAGATTAAGTTATTTATAATTTCAATCTTTTCTCCTTCTGTTATGATATTGCCTATCAGTTCAGTAGTGAGAAGTTTTGCTTTTTTGATGTTGAGATGTAATCCACATTGAAGATTGTAGTCTTTGATCTTCTGCGGCAAATGTTTCAAGTCCTCCTCACTAAGATAATCATTGGCATAATGCAAGTTGTTGATGATCCTGATCTGATCCTGATACCATATTCTTCTTCACAAAATTCAGATGTTCAAATGGTCTGCTCAACATACAGATTAAATAGCTATGGAGGAAGTATAGAGCCCTGATACACTCCTTTCTTAATTTTGAAAGATGTATTCCCATGTCCTGTTCTGACAACAGTATCTTAGTCTCAGTATAGGTTTTGCTTGAGCACAATTAAGTATTTTTGGGATTCTCATTCTTCTCAATGTTAACCATGATTTGTTATGATTTTAGCACAAAAATTTTGCCTATTTTGAGACTTTGAGAAAAGCTAATTTAGTTGTCACCAGGCCAGAAAAGCACAAACAAAATGAAAATATTGCAAAAACTGTCCTACCCATACCTAAAGAAAAAAGAGAGAAACTTCTTTCACTTTACTGTCCTATCCTTTCCCTATTTAAACTCCCAAAGTCTCCAAGGCAAGGAAGAAAGTTTGGGAAGACTTTATTTCTTATATACTTTTCTTGTTATGTGCTCTTGAGTCGAGTGTGACTAAGAACAACAGATATGAACCCATGTTACACTGGTAACAAATTTGGTAGCTTGTACAGGGAGATTATATCTAATAAAGTCAGGTTTTCACCATTTCCGTCTTCTTCTCAGGGTGGCTATGCTAGAATCGGATTCAAGGGTGACACAGTTGGAGCTTTGGGCTATTAATAAACTTTTTGCTCTTAAAAATAGACCTCAGCCCTACTGTAGGAGGGCAAAAAATATACTTTTCTGAGGGATAAAAATATTTGGACAAAAAGTTAAAACAGAAAATACATATAGACGATAAACATTTAACTACTGTCAGTTGACATAGACAATAAATACTTAATCACACATAAGTCAGAAATAGACAAGGAACAAGTTGCTTGCCAAGGGAGAACTCACTGCTTTAAAAATGAACAAAGTTTCTGGCTGCTGCTTGTCTCTCCAAAAATGTCTTTTCTGATAAACTAGAAATAAAGCTTTGAGGAAATTTCACAGGTGTAGGTTGCTTTCCCTCTACACTAATCTTTTCAGGATTTTTTCTTTACCTTAATAATTTTCTGGAGTGGGTAAAGAGAAGATGTTAGTATGATGTTGCCAAAAGAGTACCTGAAAAGCATTTTTCTTTTACATTCTGTCCCTTGTCTGTTTTTACCCAACTTTGAAACGAAGAAAAAAAAGTCCCCTAATCAAATTCTTTCCTTCCCTTTATTGCCCTGGCTGCTGAGTTGTAAACATAAGTGAGCACGCTATCCACTCACACAAGGCTGTTCCACAGATTTTTCCAGAGCTGTTGGGACTTTAATCTGTCAGTACTCACACTTGGAGCCTCTTAAGCATCCCTATGCACGTAGCTGGGCTAACCAGCTTGAATTAGAACCATAACTGCCCCAAATTAACCAGTTAGTTTTTAATCTCCCAGTCCCTTATAAGCATGTGAAAAGGAAGCTGTCTCACCCTTAGCCAGCTCTGATTGGGGAATCCCTATTGCTTCTTTCAGGCAACTGGAGCCTGGTAGTGCCTGGAGAAGAGTATTGAATATACCATGGACTGTCAAGAGAACAAACAGATCTGTCATGGAGAGGGTGAAGTCAGGTTGCCTCACAAGGATTGTGAAACTCTGTCTCACATACTTTGGGCATGTTGCCTGGAGGGACCAGTCCTTGGAGAAGAAGGACATCAGGTTTGGAAGGGTGAAGCGTCAGTGAAGGAGAGGAAGACCCTAGATGAGATGGATTGACACAGTGACTGTGGCAATGGGGGAGGTATGTCAGGCATAACCTGAGTTTGGCTCAGGGTAGGGTACGGTTCAGAGCTCCTGTTCACAGAGTTGCTATGAGTTGCAGGCAATTAGATAGCACATAACAATAACAACAACAGTGCTTGGGTGATTCACCTTTGTGAAGTAGCAATCAAGTCAGATAACACTCTACAGCTGCAGTGAGTCAGCACTTATATTTCTTACAGGCTCCACCTCCCAAAAAAGTCAGTCTCCAGGTTGCTGTTAGGTGCTTTAAGTAAAACAGATTCATAATATCCTCGGAATGACAGATCTAAATCTTGTCCTATCCCCTGCTATCCTTGTTATCTCTGATACACTTGAGCACATTGCTGCAGTAATTATATTAATCCATTCCCTTGGAAGTCTTCTTTTTTGCTGACCCTCCAACTTTCCAAGCACACAGTCTCTTTCCAAGGAATAGCCTCTTCTAGCCTCATGTCCAAAATGTCAGAGGTGAAGGTTCACCATCTTTGCTTCCAAGAGGCACTCTGGTGACATTTTTTCCAAGATATATCTTTTTGTTTTTTTGGCAGTTCATAAGATATTTGGTACTCTTCTCCAACACCACAATTCAAAGGCATCAGTTCTTTTATCATTCTTATTTATTGTTCAGCTCTTAAAGGTAGAGCAAGTGATTGAAAAGGCCATGGCTTAAATTAGTCCTCAAACTGACATTATTGATCTTCAGTAATTTGGAGAGGAACTTGACAGCATCCTTGCCCAAAGCAAAATTTCTTCTGTTCTCCTGACTGTTGGTACCAAGAATGAGGATTGTGGAATTGTGAGAAGTTCAAGTTGAGTTTAGAAGAGGTTGTGGCATCAAGATTATCATTGCTGATGTCGGTTGGATCCTGGCTGTAAGTTGAGAATACCAGAAGGATTTCTATCTGTGTTTTATTGATTGTGCAAAGACATTTGACAGTGTGGATCATAACAAACTATGGCTAACATTGAGAAGAATAGGAATCTCAGAACAATTGGTTGTGCTCTTGTGAAACCAATTCTTAGACCAACAGGCCGTTGTCTGAACAGAGCAAGAGAACACTGCATGGTTCAAAATCAAGAAAACTGTGTCTTTCCCCCATTCCTATTCAATCAGTGTTCTGGGCAGATCATTCAAGAAGCTGGACTTTATGAAGAACAATGTGACATCAGGATCAGAGGAAGATTAATCAACAACCTGTGTTGTGCAGATGACACAACCTTGCTTGCTGAAAATGAGGAGGACCTGAAACCCTTGCAAGAGAGCATCAAAGACTACAAACTTCAACATGGATTACATATCAACATCAAGAAGACAAAATTTCTCACCATTAAGTCACAATGAACAACAGATTTAGACAGTATCTTATCCTGTTCCATCATCGCAATCTCTGACACACCTAACCAATTGCTGCAGTCACTGTACCAATCTACCTAGTTGAGGATCGTCCACTCCTTCAGAGTCCCTCCTCCTTCTCAAGCATGATGACTCTCTCCAAGGAATAGCATTTTCTAATAAGATGCCCAAAGTATGTGAGATGAAACTTTATAATTTTTACCTCCCAGGAGCACTCAGGCTGCACTTTATCCAAGACAATCTGTTATTTTTTTAAATATTTTAATTTATTTAT
>NW_006399988.1:2266483-2276301 GCF_000299155.1 Elephantulus edwardii
ATGCAATACCTGAAGATGGGGGTCGTGGGTCAGAGCTGCACAGGTGTGTCCCGATTCAAGTCCACTCCCACTGTTCACTGCGTCTGCGCACAGCCCTTGGCCAGTCCCAAAGTTCAGAGCTGGTGGGGTCGGGGGGCGCGAGCTGGGTTGGGGGGGAGCAATGCAATATCTGAAGATGGGGGTCATGGGTCCTATTTTTATTTTTTATTTCAGCCCTTGATAATTGTGATTTCTAGTAATTTTATTAAAATTATATTTTTAATGAAAGTTTTAAAAAAAGAAATAAGGAGACATATTGCTCTGGGGAAATCTGCATTTAGGAACTTGTCTGAATTATTTAGAAGTAATGATGTTAGTTTGTGGACTAAGATGCGTCTGATTTAAGCTATAGCTATAGTCTTTGCAATCACTTGCTATGCATCTGAGAGCTGGACAATGAATAAGCATGACAGAAAGAGAATTGATGCTTTTGAGCTGTAGTGTTGAATATGAGCACTGAATATCCCATGGATGGCCAAAAGAACAAATAAATATGTCTTGAAGAAGGTTCAGCCAGAGTGCTCTTTGGAGAAAAGAATGATGACGCTTTGCCTCACATACTGTGGGCATGTTGATAGGAGGGGCTATTAGTTGAAGGACATAGTGCTGGGAATGGTGGAGCATTGGAGAAGGAGAGGAAGACTTTTAGCCGAGTGGATTGACACAGTGACTGCTGCAATGGACTCTTGTGTATTAGGAAGTGTGAGGATGGCCCAGGATAGAACAGGGCTCAGATCCTTTTGTTAGGGTCATTGTGAGTTGTACTTGACTTGACAGTGCCTACAATCTCTGAAGAAAGGCTTGGTGATCTGATGCTGAAGTTATCCACTGAAATTCCATAAAACACAGATCTGCTTGATTGCTAGTCAGAATCAACTAGACAACAATTGTCGCTCTTTGTGTTTGTGTGTGTGTTGTACACACACACACACACACACACACGCACACACACACACACACTTTTAATTAGTATGCAAATAACCTGCAGTACACTTTACACTTGTCTTATGTAATTTCAGTTGAATTATACCTTTTATTGTCAATTCTGCCTGAGAGTTGGTTTTCTGGTTAATCTCTCCAGCCCAATCTCCTGTATTTTCTTCCCCATCAGCTTGAGATACGTGCGATTTCTGGAACATGTCAAGCCTGGCAGTCACGCTCCTGGTGATCATACTTCCTTAATTGTACTTTCTAGTTCTCTAAGAAGAGAGCACTTGGGGCCTAGTCGCAAGAAGCTGTGCTGCAATCTTGGAGGCACATGATTTGAATCCACCAGCTGCTCATGGGAGAAAGATGGGCAATCCCTTGTAATTAACAGCTTCTGAAACCCTGCTGGAGTATCAGATATGAGTTGGTTCTGACTCAGCAGTACACAACAGTTTTCTATGTGAGGAGTTTAGTGATGTAGTTTATAGGTAATTGTGCTGCTAAGCCAAAGTTGGCAAGTCTTTGCCAATTTGAATCTACTGGAGATTCTGTGGGAGAAAGATGAGCAATCTTCTGCGGCATTTACAGCCTTGGCATTCTACTGTGAGGCTATGTCTGGGTTAGAGCCAGCTCAGTAGCAATGGAGAGTGAGAGAGAGAGTTCTTTCTGTAAAATGGTGGCATTGTGTATAACACTCTGGGACTAACCAAAACGTCGACAGTTTAACTCTTTCTCTGTGGGTCTCCTTCCATAAAAATTACAGCCTTGGAAACCTGATTGAGGGTTGTCAGAGTCAGAATCTGCTCACTGACAGACCCTGAAGTGCTTTTTTCAGATGCAACAAATCAGATAGGATGAGACTGGCCATTTTTCTCCCATAGAGCAGCTGGTGAATTTGAACAACGTGCATTTGGGTTGGTAGCACAACTCTATACTACTAAGCCACCAGAGGCCTGTACAGAGGTACAGGTATAGGTCGATACACATTCTCTGGTGATTTTTTTTCTTGGAAATGTTGACTAGGGTTGCCTGTGACAGCAGAGAATGGGGAAGGAACACACAAGTGCCGATGCCTGCTTGCTCTATTGTTTTATTTTCACACGGGACAGGATTAGATGCAGCATATCCAGAACACTATTTTATTCTCCTGACATATTTATGGGTCATTCTGAGACTTTCTAAAGTGTTTGGGCTAAAACACTTAAAAAATGATATTTACAATTTTTAAAAATCCCTTAGAGGCTCAAGAAAAACTGCCAAAAAGGAGCAACTGACTCTTAATGGGGTTACTCTAAAGCAGCTCTGATGGCCTAGTGGTAAGAAGATGCACTGCAATCCTGAAGGCACAGGGTTTGGATCCACCAGCTGCTCCACAGGAGAAGGATGTACATTCTTCTCTTGTTTGATTAGCTATCTCTGAAAACCTGCAGGAGGGTCAGCTATGGGTTAGTTCTGACTTGACAGTATACAACAATAACAACAATGGGGAACAGCAGCAGGTTGCTCTGACCTAGTCTGTAGAAAGTTGTACTGCTAATGCAAAGGTTAAACACATCTCTGGAGGTTTGCACTCAAAAGCAGCTGTTCAGGAGAAAGATGTATTCACTTAATTTACCACCTCAGAAAACCTACCAGAAGGTCAACTATGATCAGTTCCAACTCCATAATAATGAGTTTGAATGAGGTTTCCCATAGAGTAGCAACTCTCAAACCTTCATACCTCTCCTCTTTACAGTACCAGTTTAGAACCAGTTTCCTACAACACCCTCAGCAACACTTTTTTCTCAATGGATGAGGGAGCAGGGAGGGGTGGAGCCGAAGGTCAAAGGAAGGAGAGCTATTGGGAGCAGAAAAGATGTAGGTCACTTTCTCTGGGCATCAACTAATCTGTTGTGGTGAGGGTGAGCTGTGGCAACACTCCTTATCACATCTTACATTAAGGATATCCTGTTGATCTAACCTAACACAAGTAGACACCAGAGAAACTAATAGTGGGAAGATGACCTAATGGATTGATTTTTTTCCCCCCTCTGTTCATTCAGGGCAAATATGTTGTTTGCTTTGACCCACTGGATGGCTCTTCCAACATTGACTGTCTGGCTTCCATTGGCACCATATTTGCCGTCTACAGAAAGGTTAGTAGGTATCTGATATGATATGCAAAACCTGCGTGGGGGGGTAAATTTCTGAAAGGGCCTTGGACTGCAAACAATAAATCTGTCCTTTGACTAACTAGACACACTGCTGCCCCCAAATTAGAAACCTCTTGCTGCTTCATCTTCCTGTTTGGAAGAACTGAATTGGCAATTCTTCTGCTCTCTCTATGGAATTCTGGTAAGTTTATAGATCAAGCTGTCTCTTCTACTTGCTAAATATCAATTGGAATTCTAATCACTATGCCTGTGGAAGGGAGCACTGGTGGTTTCCTCTTTAGAGACTTGCACTATGAAATCAAAGACTATACCTACATTTTTAGTGATTTGAGTGCACCAGAAGCTTGTGGAAGAAAGATGGAAAGTCTTCTTCAGTGTAATTTACAGCTTTGAAAACTCAGTGGAGGGTCCGTTATGAATTGGTTCTGACTTGATCAACTCTTCATAGTTCTTTTCAACTTTACCTTATGGTACTTGTTCTGCGTTATGTGGATGACACAACCCTACTTGCTGAAACTGAGGAGGACCTCATGAACTTGCTACAGAGGGTCAAGGACTGCACCCTTCAGTATGTACTGAGGCTCAATGTCAAGAAGACAAAGATTCTCACCACTGGACTAATTACATCAGGATGGATGGCAAAGATATTGAGATTGTTCACAGCTTCAGTTTGCTTGGCTCCACGGTCAACACTCTTGGCACGAGCAGCCAGGAAATGAAAAAATGTATTGCGATGAGAAAGTCTGCTGTTAGGGACCTCTCTAAAGTACTCAAGAGCAACGGTGTCTCTCTGGAGACTAAGGTGTGCCTGATACAGGCCATGGTCTTTGCAATCACTTGCTATGCATCAGAGAGTTGGACAATGACTAGGGAGGACAGAAGGAGAATTGATGCCTTTGAGCTGTGGTGCTGGAGAAGAGTATTGAATGTACCATGGACTGCCAAGAAAACAAACAGATTCATCCTGGAGAGGATTAAACCAAGCAACTCCTTGGAGGCAAGGATTCTGGGGCTTCGTCTGACATACTTTGGGCATGTTGCAAGGAGGGACAGGTCTTTGGAGAGGGACATCATGCTTGGGAGGGTGGAGGGACAGCACAAGGGGGAAGACCCTCTATGAGATGGATTGATTCAGTGACTGGGGTAATCGGGATGGGTGTGTCAGAGGCAGTGCGATTGGCACAGGATAGAGCAGGGTTTAGGGCTGTTATACATAGGGTCACTCTGAGTTGCAAACGACTCGACATAACAGCAACAACAACAACTTGTTGACTATCCGTCTTGTGCTGGTATATAGTCTTAGATAGAGTTTACCACCCCCTTAGGGCTGCATTACCAAACAATGTGATTCTGGGGAGCACTGGACCTGGTCTTCTAGGGAACCCCTTAGCCAGGGATTTGGCAAGTGGTACTAGCAATGAGTTTGAATGATGACTGTGGATATGATCCTTTTTGGAAATAGACAAGAGAGTTTTATTGCTTTGTTAATCAGATTATACTTAATTGGGATGGGTTCTAAATCTAATCACTAGTGAATTACTTAAAAAGCAGATTTGACATAGGCATAAGCACATGTATGGGAGAAGACAGATGTCATGTGAAGATCTCAAAAAAATGGGAATGCCTACAAGGAAGTTCACATGGCCAACACCCTGATTTAGACACCACAGTCTTCAGAACTAGAGAAAAAAAAAATCCTGTTCTTTAAAGTTACCCACTTGTATTCATGTTATAGCAACACTAGTTTAGACACAGAAAGCTCTATATGTATAGTGCATTAAGGAGTTGCACTGTTAACCCATAAGCCATCTCTTCTATATGATTTACAGCCTTCAAAACTCAATGTCAGATCAGCTGAGTCAATTCTGACATGACAGCAATGAGAGAGTTTAGACATGTGGGGAAGTGAGGTAATAGATAAGATCTTATCCCAGAAATGTGGATGACTATTCAAGTTAACCCTATTATTAGGTTACATTTGACACCCAAAGACCCTTTTTCTTTCTCTCTTTGTGTATCCCGAATTTCACTTTACTAATTTTCTGTTGATGTCCTAACAATTTACTTGTTAGGAGGTTTACAGTAACAATCCTTTATTACTTCATATCTCTGTAGTTTAGAAGTCTAGATTGCTTATCTGGGTTCTCTGTTTAGGGTCTCATGTTTCAAAATGAAAAGTAAATCCACTTCCAGACATTTAGGTTGCTGCCACAAGTAAGTAAGCAAAGGTCCCAGGGCCATTCTATTTCTAGAAGTTATCTTCTTTGGCTTGTGACTCTTTTCAAAGTCAGAGGAGGTAGGTCTTTTGCATTTCTATGACCTCTCCTTCTGTCTTATCTCTCCTGCCTCCAGCCACAGAACGTTTTCTAGGTTGGGTGGCTTTCGTTTTTGGTTTGTTTTTTTAAAATATCTAAAATTCTGTTTATTGAGATAATTTCCATTCATCGTGCTTGTTAGGTTTTTTGTGGTTTGGTTTTTGTTTTTTTTCCTTTTTCTTAATGCTGCTAAGGTCTGAAGGAGCTTCCTTCTATAAGCCTTGCTTTTTCCTCTTATAGGCTGACAGAGAACAGTGGAACAGCCAACACACAAAACTGCTGTTTGTGCATGGCTGAAGACTGGTGATTTTATAGCATTCTGGACATTTCACATACATGAAATAGGAATCCGGATTCAGCACCAGGCGCTTCTACTTGTGTGTCCTCTTCTCTTTTTCTGGAGAGGGATGAAGGAGATCCTTTGCAAGAGGCATGTTGGCATGCTGAGGTCACCACTGGAAAGGCGAAAGCAATTAGGTTGGACCCATCTGCATAATCTCTCAATTCTAAGATTTACAATTCCAACTGTATTTTCAAAGGTCTTGAAAAATAACATATTCACAGATTTTAGGATTTAGGATAGGGATATCTTTGAGACCATTTTAACTTATCTTATGTACTTCCCAATCTTATAAGTTGCCTTGTAACTACAGTTTGTTGTATTGTGGTGTGGTTTACATGATGCTATAATTTTGGAAGATGGAGCACTAGTACTTCAGATATTAACAGGGTCATTTACATGGACAGGTTTCAGACTAAGGCAGACTAAGAGAAAAGAATCTGGCAGTCTGCTTCTGAAAATTACCCAAAGCAAAACACGATGGATAGCAATCCATATTGTCTGGTACTGGCCTGAAAAAAAAAAATTGATGGTAAACCAAAACAAAAGAATGAGATGCTGAAGTCAAAGAACTAAACAAAAGATTTCAAGGGGCAGCTTGAGAAGACAAAGCAAAACATTATAACGAAATATACAAAGAGCTGGAGTCAGAGAACTAAAAAGGGAAGAACTCAGTCATTGAGAGAACTTGGAAATGAATTTCAGCCTTTTGTTGCAATACTGAGAAATGCTGTAAACATAACCTTGAATGATCCAGGAAGCATCAAAAGAAGATGGGGAGAACACACAGAATCACTGTACCAAAAAGAATTGATTGACACTAAAAAATTTCAGTAAGTAACATTTGGACATGTTCTGGGATTCCCATTCTTCTCAGAGTTAGCATTTGTTGTGATCCATAGTCAAAGAGACAGTCCTCTGCTACTCCCTCCTTTTGAAAGACCCCAAACTAGGGCTTTTCCCAGATCGGGAATGACCCCGAGCAACTCACACCAGATCCATTCGCTGCAATCACAAGAGGCTTTATTGGCGGAGGAGACAGGGAAGTCGACCCTGAGCCAAAAAAGCAAGGGATTTTTATAGAGGGGCTAGGGGTTCCTTGGCGTGGAGTTTGCTCATTGGTTCTTCGGAAAAGCAGAAGTTCAGTTCTAGGTCAGCCACCTGCTGCTGATGTTAAGATATGGTTTTTGCCAGTAATTGCTTGTTCAGCTTGTGGTCAGTCGTGGTCAGCTAGTTCCTGGAACATAAACGTTTACACAAGATCAAAGGTATAGGTTCTTACAATACGTGGGTGTGGGGACATTATTTTAAAAATTTTCCTTTCATTCCCCACTTCTTTTAGTACAAGGTTCTAATCATAGAACCAAGAATCCCTGGAGGCAGTATCATTGTAGTCAGATTCTCTCATATTTTGATATTGTTGTCTTAGAACCATTAATTGAACAGTACTGATGCAATCTTTAACAAAGGTAACAAGCTTATTTATAATACAAGGCCCAACTAATAACAATATAAACAAGAGTATCAAAGGACCTATAAGGGTAGATAAAAGAGTAGTTAACCATGGGGATTTATAAAATAAGCTCTCGAACCATGTTTGCGGAGATTCTCAGTCTCGTTTTCTTTTGTCTAACCTTTCTCTTAGCTTTTGCATGGAGTCTTCTATTACTCCTGAATGGTCAATATAAAAGCAACATTCTTCTTTTAGTGCGGCACAGAGACCCCCGACTTTGAGGAATAATAAATCCAGCCCTCTTCTATTCTGTAAGGTTACCTCAGATAAGGAGGTCAGGGATTCTTTTAGCTGAGTAATTGATGACTCTAAAGCCCGAAGATTCTCGTCTATGGCTGTTTTTAACTCATGGTATTGTTGTTGCCCATAGACAAGTGCTGAAGTCCCTGTACCTATTCCTGCAGCTATTCCTCCTACTCCTAATAAGACTGCTAGGGTCATAGTAATAGGTTCTCTGCGAAAACGGCGCTCAGATGCATGATCAAATTCTTTAACAAATTCATCATCAGGGTGATAATATATTCAGGGCATCAGATAAATTAATACACAGTAATCAAAGTTAGAGTTAAAAACAGCTAAAGAGACACACGGGGTTAATCCAGTATTGCAGGCCCACCAATACCCGGTATTGGGAACTAAGTATCCCTTGGAGGGGGGCACTTGGGTAGTGGTATTACATAATGAGCGGAGATTGCCAGAAGGGTTCCCGATACAGGTTCCAGTTCCTGAAACTTCAGTTAGAGTTAACTTTGTCTCAGTATCCCAAGTCCAGTTATTATGTTCAGTGGTGTTTTTATATGTTCCTGCCACTGCAATACCTTCATAGTAAGGTGGGTTGGTGGCTAAACCCAACCAACAAGAATCAGTAATTTGGGGGTTGATATTGTTTAGGGCACTAAAAGCTCCTTTAATTAGATTGAGGAGACGGTCTCTTGTAGAGGTGGGTCGCTTTTTTAACTCCTTTGGTGGTGTGGGTGAAGTTAAGATGGGTTGGCTCTGGGGTGGCACAGGAGGCAATTTCTCAGCTGGGGAGAGCCCTGCCAGCACAGGGTTAGGTCCTATTGTTGTACTCTGTAGAGGGCGATCAAACAGCTTTATCATAAATGATAGCCCATTATCATAGTGTTCTTGGTAAAGTCTGATTCCACCAATATCCTGACTGCCATTGACAGGCCTTTTTGCCAGGATCTGTGAAAGAGATTTTTAGGGGTGACACCAATTACTGCATGCAGCTCTTGCTTGTTTAACGGAATTGGGATTTCTAGGGTTAACTCGGGAGTAGTTAGTTAGCTGTTACAGTTATGAAATCCCAAGAAGAGGAAGGGTTCCAGTAAGTATTCCCAGTTGTTTCACATTTCCAGCTTCGGCAATAGAAATCACTCTGACCCCCACACATGGGAGTTAGCCCTCGTGTACTCAGGTCATGCCCCGGACAGACGTAGAAAGTGAACCATCTTAGGTTCCCTCTCTGTTTCTGATTTCCACAACCTGCTCGCCCTCTGAGGAGGGCAGGGGCTAGAAGGCCTTGAGCGTCATTGGGAGTGGGCCATGAGGGAGCAGTGGGTTTAAGAGTTGTTTCTACGTCCCAGTCTGCAGGGGCTCCATGGGCTAACTTACAGAGGTCAGGGTACAGATCTGGCCACCAGGTACAAGGGGTAGCGATTGCAGATATAGACCATACAACGTTCCCTGCTTGAGATTGGACTACCCAGGTGAGGTTGTGGTTACTTGCGGCTGTCTCGATGAAGGCGCAACCGAAAAGGATTGTCAGTCCTTTCCAGAGTCCACTGGTCATCTTCACCGGTCGGAGCTGGCTTGACATGAGAAGCATGGACCCAAGCTGCTACTCAGTCTACTTTAACAGCTGTAGGAGTAGTCAGCAGCACTTGATATGGTCCTTTCAAGCGAGGCTCAAGATTGCTGGTCCGGTGCCGGCGGATCAAGACTTTATCTCCAACCTGAAAATTGTGCGGGAGGGGAGGCAATTTATCATTATAAATCTCTTGAAGCATTGGCCAGGTCACCTTTTGGCATGTTTCTAGAGCTTTCAAATGAGTCATTAATGATGCAGAATCAGTAAAACTGGCATCATTGTACTTCACATTTACACTAGTAAGGGGGGTGGTCCCCCATACATGATTTCTTAGGGGGTAAGTGAAAGGATCCCTGGGGTGTTCCGCACACGGAACAGTGCGAAGGGAAGGAGAGCAATCCAATCTTTTATGCCGGTCTCAATAGCTATTTTAGTTAAGGTCTCTTTTAGAGTTCTATTCATCCTTTCTACCTGACCTGAGCTCTGAGGTCAATAAGCACAATGCAATTTCCAATTCACCCCCAGTTGTTTGGCCAGTCCCTGACTCACCTGGGCAAAAAAGGCTGGGGCATTGTCCGACCCAATTACCTTGGGTATTCCAAACCGTGGGAAAATTTCTTCCAGGATCTTCTTGGCTACCACATTCGCAGTCTCCTGCTTGGTGGGGAATGCATCGACCCATCCTGAAAAGGTATCTACAAACACTAGCAGATACTTA
>NW_006399988.1:2276786-2284881 GCF_000299155.1 Elephantulus edwardii
TGACTTCGCTGGTGCCCTGGACAGTGCATGATGGCTACTTTCTTTGGCAGGTGTATAGCATCTAATAGTTCTAGGATTTCTTTTTTGTTTTTGACTTCTTTCCCTGCTGACGCAAGAAGGCCTCGCTGCTGGTAAATGGCCCCATGGATATGGGCTGTGGCGAAAGCACACAGACTATCTGTATAGATATTTGTAGCCTTTCCTGCTGCTAGTTTCAATGCCTGAGTGAGGGCTATTAACTCGGCTTTTTGCATGGAGCTTACTTCAGATAAGCTGTCGGACCAAATAACTCTCTTCCCATCTACCACTGCCGCCCCAGCGACCCGCTTACCGTTCTTGACAAAGCTGCTGCCGTCAGTGAACCAGGTTGGACACCCGGGCCAAGACTGGTCTCTTAGGTCTTTCCGGGTGCTGGCTTATTCTGCTAGAATTTCATCGCAGCGATGGCAGGGTTCTGGGTCCCCTTCCGCAGGCAGTAGGGTCGCCGGGTTTAGGATGCCTGGGGCTCCGAAGGTCACCCTGTCCACGAGGAGTAGGCTCTGATTGTGAGTCAGGCGGGCATTATTCACCCATCGGTCAGGAGGTTGTTGAATGATGCTCTCTAATGCATGAGGGGATATGATAGTGATATGCTGCCCCATGGTTAATTTGTCTGCGTCTTTTACTAGGACTGCGGCAGCTGCAATGGCCTTCAGGCAGACTAGCCAACCACTGGCCACTGGGTCTAGTTTCTTGGACAAATAGGCCACTGGCCATTTCCAAGGTCCTAAAGCTTGTGATAACACACCTTTAGCCACCCCAGCTCTTTCATCTGTGTATAAGGTAAATGGCTTGGTCAGGTCAGGCAAAGCGAGGGCAGGAGCTGAAAGCAAGGCTTTCTTAATGTCCTCAAAGGCCGTCTGATGTTCAGGATTCCAGGTGAATTGTTCCTGGTTTCTGGTTAGAGGATACAGGGGGACTGCCAAGGAGGTGAACCCGGGTATCCACAGGTGACAAAACCCAGCTGTCCCTAGGAATTCCCTTACCTGCTTCCGTGAGGAGGGAGTTGGGATGTGCATCACAGTCTTTTTTCCGGGCCTCTGTTAGCCACCTTTGGCCATCTCTCAGTACATACCCTAAGTTACTTCAGCTTTGTACAGCTGGGCCTTTTGGGCTGAGGCACGATAGCCTAAAGTCCCCCGCTCCATTAGAAGCTTCTTTGTACCTTCAATGCATTCCTCTTTGGTTAGGGCGGCTAGGAGCAGGTCATCTGTATACTGTAAAAAAGTCACCTGAGGGTTGCTGGTCCGGAACTCACTGAGGTCTTGGTGCAAGGCCTCATCAAAATGGTTTGGCCAGTGCTTGAACCCCTGAGCCAATCAACTCCATGTTAATTGTCCAGTTATCCCGGCCTCAGGGTCTCTCCATTCAAAGGCAAAGATGGCTTGGCTAGCGGGATGCAACCTCAGACAGAAAAAAGCATCTTTCAAGTCTAAGACAGAATACCATTTTCTTTCGGGTGGCAGCATGCTGAGGAGGGTGTAAGGGTTAGGAACTGTCGGGTGTATGTCCTGTACTCACTGATTCACTTATCTTAGATCCTGCACTGTCCGGTAGTCATTTGTCCCTGGCTTTTTCACAGGGAGGAGAGGAGTGCTCCAGGGGGATTGGCAGGGCACTAGGACCCCTTGTTTTATCAACCTGAGGATGTGTGGTCGGATTCCCTCCTTGGCTTCTTCACTCATAGGGTATTGTCTAACCCTAATTTGGTAGGCATCCGCTTTTAATTCTACCACTATTGGTGGAGCATTTTTAGCCATACCTACCCCCCCGTTTCTGCCCAGGTGTCTGAGAATTCCTTTAACCAATCTACGAGGTCCGAATCTTTAGCCTCTGTCTCTGGTTCATGGAGCCTATATTCTTCGTCTAGTTGAACTACTAGGGCTAGAGTGCTGGGATTGTTGCTTTCCCAGGTAACTTCAGGCCCCCTTGGAGTGAACTGAATTTGTGCTTTCAGTTTAGTCAGGAGATCTCTTCCTAAGAGTGGGGCTAGGCACTCCGGTATAACAAGAAAAGAGTGGGTCACTTGATTTTTTCCTAGATCTATAGTCCGTTCCGTGGTCCATGGGCAGAATTTTTGTCCAGTAGTCCCTAGCACCACTGACTTGTTTGTGCTCATCTTCCCCAGGGGCTGCTTCAGAACTGAATGTTGTGCCCCCGTGTCTACCAGGAAGTCAATGCCCCCCCCCTAGATATAGTTACCCTAGGCTCAGGGAGGGGATCCGAGTCCCGTCTTCCCTAGTCTTCATCTAAGGTGAGAATTTTTGACGGCTTATTCTTTTTCTTGGGACACTCTTTAGCCCAGTGTCGTTTGTCTTTGGAGTATGCACACTGGTCTTTGTCCAACTGCAGTTTCTTTTCATATTGCTTCAATCCCTTAGTGCCCAGGTGCCCTGTCTGTCTAGACGCTGCTCTTTCTCTTTCTTTTTCACTTACTACTGCGGCTAAGATTTTTGTCAAATTCCTCTCTTTACGGCGGTCTCACCAGTCCTCACGTTCCTCTTTCTTTCTTTTCTCCCTCTGCCTTCTCTTCCTCTGTCTCCCTCTTGTGGTACACTTTCTCAGCTTCTTTCACTACATCCCTCAGTGTAAAATCTTGTAACCCCTCTATGTGCTGTAATTTTTTCCTGATGTCTGGAGCAGACTGCCCAATGAAGGCCATAACTATTGCTGCTTTCTGTCCCTCTGATGTGGGGTCAAAGGGAGTGTATCTCCTATAGGCATCCATTAGTCTTTCTAGAAACACAGAGGGGGGTTCGGTAGGTCCTTGAAGGACTTCTCTTACCATGGCCAAATTAGTGGGCCATCATGCAGCCCCTCTGAGACCTGCTACGAGAGCCCAGTGGTAGGTGGATAGCTGCTCCCTCCCTTCAGCAGTGTTATAATCCCAGTTGGGGCGAACGAGAGGAAATCCCACGTCCATGGCCATAGGAGTCTGGACTGGTTGTCCTGCAGCCTCTCGGACGTTTTTCCTGGCTTCCGTCTGAATTCTCTCCGCTCCTCGGTAGTGAAGAGGACCTGGAGAAGTTGTTGGCAATCGTCCCAGGTAGGTTGGTGAGAGAACATGAGGGACTCAATTAGTCCAATAAGCCCTTTGGGGTTATCTGAAAAGTAAGGATGGTTAGTCTTCCAATTATAGAGGTCAGCAGAGGAAAAAGGCCAGCACTGGAGGGGTTGGAGTTGTCCTGGCTCTGGGGGCCCTCCGTAGGCTCGTAAGGGGAGAGCCACAGTGGAATCTGGGCTCTCTAGACCCCTCCGACTGTGAGTCCCTCGTGCTGGTCCCTGGGGGGGCACTTGCACGGATGGGGGGACTGGGATCAGCCTGGCCCTGATATGGGGGACGATTGTGGCGCATCTCAGGCCACTCAGGTGGGTTATCAATCTCAGGATAAATTTTGGGTGGTGCCGATGGCGCAGCTTCTGGGGCCAGAGGAACTCTGGACTCAGAAGTTCGGGTTTTTAGGGCTAATGCGTGCGGAGGGGTGGTATGTTTCTTCAAAACCCAAGGTTTTACCCACGGCGGTGGATTCTGCACTAAATCTTGCCACATGATGATGTATGGCTGTTGATCAGGATGCGCATTTGGTCCTTCCTGGAAAACAAGATCTTTAACTGCCAAAATGATTGTTAGGTCAAATGCTCCCTCTGGTGGCCAACCGACTCCCAAAGTGGGCCACTCAGAGTAACAGAAGGTTTGCCAAGGTCCTTTTCTAACGTTAACAGAGAGATTATTAGCCCTGGTTCTTACTTCAGAAAAAATATCCTAAAGTCAAAGATAGAGGAGTCATCACTCTCTGTCCCATATTAGTCGCCCACAGAACATAGCAGACACTCACAAGAAATACAAGACACACAAGAAGCTCTCTTCGTGACAACCAATTGAAAGCTGTTTCAGACGGGAGAGCCCTCCGGGCCCCTCCTCTCTGGCGAGACACTCTAAGTCCCTCAGATGGATCAGAGACTATTAAAGCCTCTGGATCTGTATTCCACCCAAAGGGACGTCTCCCCAGGGCTGTGACTTGTGGTTCTCAGGCACATCTGCCCACCACAGTGGTCCAGCCCTGGCAGGCGCACGACAACCACAAACTGAAAGCAAGCTGAAAGTAAAACAGACTTATGAACACACAGCTTTGGCGGCGCCGCACAGACAAAGGAATTCTAGAGGATCCTCTTACCTCCAAGTGGCTGACTGGCGGGTTGTGGGGGTGGTCGCTCAATCCTGGACGAGAGAGTCCCCAAGTGAAAGACACCAAACTAGGGCTTTTCCCAGATCGGGCGCAAACCCGAGCAACTCACACCAGATCCACTCGCTGCAATCACAAGAGGCTTTATTGGCGGAGCTCCGGGACGACTTGTATCTCACACAGGAGATAGGGAAGTCGACCCTGAGCCTCAAAAAGCAAGGGAATTTATACTAGGTCTAGGGGTTCTTTGGCGTAGAGATAGCTCATTGGCTCTTTGGAAAAGCAGAAGTTCCATTTTAGGTCAGTCACCTGCTGCTGATGTTAGTTAAGATATTGTTTTTGCCAGTAATTGCTTGTTCAGCTTGTGGTCAGTCCAGTAACTGCTTGCTCAGTTTGTGGTCACCTAGTTCCTGGAACATAAACGTTTACACAAGATCAAAGGTATAGGTTCTTATAATACTTGGGTGTGGGGACATTGTTTAAAAAAATTTCCTTTCACTTTCAGCCAAGATCCATCTAACATTATTTATAATATCCCTAGTACCATGCCTTCTTCTAAACCTGGACTGCACTTCTGGCAGTTCTCTATTGATGTGCTGTTCCCGTTGTTTTTTTCAGCAGAATCTTGCTTGCATGTGAAATTAACGATATTATTTTTGATAATCTCCACACTCTGTAGGGTCACCTTTTTTTGAAATGGAAACAAATATAGATTTCTTCCAATCAGTTGGCCAGGTGGTTGTCCTCCAGATTTTTTCTTTTTAAAATTATTTATTTATTTTCAATTTGGTGTAACATCAAATTGGATCTGACTGGCACAGGAGGAGTTTGCCCTTCTTTCTCCAGCAGAGCATCTGGTGAATTTGGGATTCCTCCAGATTTCTTGGCACAACTTGGTGAACACATCCAGGGCAGTGTCTGTTTGTGGAAATATGTCAATTGGTATGTTGTCAATTCCTGAGGCCTTGTCTTTTGTCAATTCTTTCAGAGCTGCTTGAACTTCTTCCTTTATTACCAAAGGCCCTTGCTCATACATTGTTATATGATGTTAGGTCTTCACACGGGATGTAAAGCAAAGGACTCAAGGAAGGGACCAGAGAATGAGAAAGCTAAAGAAGGTTTATTAATGAGATTCTTGTGTGTGTGTGTGGGGGGGGAATTCCTTAGTCTGGAGAGAGAGAAAGACCAGTCCAAAACTTCACCCCAAGGTGGATAGGGGCAAGTTTCTATAGTAAGTTTTTTAGAGAGGGAAGGGAGGGGCATTCCACTGTGGTTTAGTCAGGTGAGTTAGGCTGATCACTCCCTTTGTTGACATGTTGATATTCTTTGAATCTTTCATTCTCCTCCTTTGACCTTGGTCTGGGCCTGACAATGAAATTCTTTTGTGTTCACCAATTCCTTTTGGTACAATGACTCTGTATACTTTTCCCATCTTCTTTTAATGTTTCTTGGATCATTTAATATTCTGTCCAGAGCATTCTTAAGTTTTACAACTCAAGGCTTAAATTTGTTCTTCATTTCCTTTGGCTTAAGAAATGCTGATCAAGTTTGAGCCCCTTTGCTTTCCTGACTCCCACCTCTTTGCACATTTTGTTATTTTACTTTGTTTTCCACGCTGCCCTTTGAAATCTTCTGTTCAGATATGCTGTGCAAGCTCTTTTTTCAGCGACTGGCCAGTCCTTTTATTCTCTTAGCATTGTCCGTCACGGATTCCCTCATACCTTGGCCCCCACGTTGGGCACCAACTGCCCCGGCCTGCGGGGTCTTCAATGTGAACCTAAGGAGGGACAAGAGATGCAAAGAAGGGAGACAAAACAGATTCCTGATCAAGTCTCAATTTATTAAAAGTTTTCACAGGCTTATATAGGAGCTTGCCTAGATCTCTTCCATAGCCTGGGTTACTATGGAAACCCAGCCTCAGGATATCAGTATGCCACAGGAAAGAGGAACACGCCCTAAGACCTTGAATTACAGATACTGAGCTAGTGAAGGAAGCAGTTTCTTTGAGACTGGGTGGAGATTCTGAGCTGAACTTATCTCTAGACATGCCAAGTAGGCCTTTGTGGACTAGTGAGCAGTATAAAGCAACTTAGGCCTTAAGTCAGGAGCCTCAAAAGTGGCTCTCTACAATATTTTACTTTGTTTTCCATGCTGCCCTTTGAAATCTTCTGTTCAGATCCTTAATATCTTGATTTCTTCCCTTTGCTTTGGCTTCTCAGCACTCTAGTACAATATTCAGAGTATCTTCTGACATCCACCTTAATCTTTTCTTCCTCCTCTGTCTTTGTAATGAACTTTTGAATTCTTCCTGGCTGATATTCTTGATGTCCTCCCACACAGCTCATCCAGTCTTTGCTCATTAGTGCTCAAGGCCTCAAACCTGTTCCTGAGATGGTTTTGAAATTCAGGTGGGATAAACACAGGGTCAAATTTGATTACTCTGGATTTGAATTTATTTCATTTTCCTTAGCTTTAGCTTGAACTTGCATATGAGTAGTTGGTGGTCTGTTCCACAATCAGCACCTAGCCTAGTTTTTGCAGCAATGCGGAGCTTCTCCAGAGTTTCTTTCCACAGAGGTAATGATCTAATTCCTGCACATACCATCAGGTGAAATCCATGTATGTAGCCTTCCTTTATGTTTCTCATAAAACATATTTGGAATGAATGAATCATTGAGTGTGCAAAATTCTATCATTCTATTTCCAGCTTCATTTCTGTCATCAGGTCCATGTTTTCCAACTACTGATCCTTTTTCTCCATTACTAACTTTTGCATTCCAGTCACTCATTATTATTAATGCATCTTGATTGCATGTTGGATCAATCTCTGATTTCAAAAGTTGGTAAAAATCTATTTCCTCTTCTTTGGCTCTGGTTGTTGGTACATATATTTGAATGATAGTGATATTCACTGTACTTCCTTGTATGTATATGGATATTATCCTGTCACTCACAGTATTGTATTTCAAGACACATCTAGAAATGGGTTTTTTTGACTATGAAAGCAACCCTGTTTTTCCTTACCTTTTCATCTCCAGCATAGTAGATCATATCTGACTCAAAATTTCCCGTCCCAGTCTATCTCATTTTGCCAATACCTAGTATGTCAATATTTATGTGTTCTATTTCTTTCTTAATAATATCCAATTTTCCTACATTTATGGTTCTCACATTCCAAGTTCCAATTATTAGTGTCTGCTTACAACTGTTTCTTTTCGTTTGTATTTCCATAATTGAGGGCTCAACCTCAGTTGCCATATCTGCTGCATTGTTAAAAATTCAGAAGGGTGGGTGCAACCACTGTGGAAGGCAGTATGGTGCTTTCTCAAAAAGTTGCAAACAGAGATACCATTTGACCCAGAAATTCCACTACTGGGAATATACCCCAAACAGACCATAACTGACATCCAAGCAGATATATGCACACTCATGTTTATTGCAGCTTTGTTCACAATAGCAAGGAGTTGGAGACAATCTAAGTGCCCATCAACAAAAGAATGGATAGAGAAGCTGTGGTATATTCACACAATGAAATACTATGCTGCATTGAAAAACAAGGAACTCACGCAATAATATTAAAAATGGGTGACCCTGGAGGACATTATGCTGAGTGAAGTATCCCAGTCACAGAAGAACAAATACTGCATGGTTGTTGTTGTTATGTGCCATCGAGTCATTTGCGACTAATAGTGACCCTATGTACAACAGCCCTAAACCGTGCTCTATCCTGTGCCAATCTCATTGCCTCTGACACACCCATCCCGAGTACCCCAGTGACTGAATCAATCCACCTCATAGAGGGTCTTCCCCTCCTGCGCTGTCCCTCTACTCTACCCAGCATGATGTCCCTCTCTCTAAAGACCTGTCTCTCC
>NW_006399988.1:2286466-2326917 GCF_000299155.1 Elephantulus edwardii
GGACTGACAGGCCCCAGCTCCCAGCTGGAAACAAAGGAGGACGCTTCAATGATTCAGATCCTCCCAGAAGAGCTGTGGATGAGCATTAACACTACTGGTAAGTATATTCATTTTCTCCTGGACACAAGAGTCCATTATTTAGTCCTAAAAGCCTTTTGAGGTCCCAACTCTTCTCACTATGTTTTAGTTGTTGGAACTGACAGAAAACCTCATAAGCAGTTCCTTACTTCACCTCTGCCTTGCATGCAGACTTATGAGCTGTAAAACAACCCAGTGGTAGATGGAATTTGGTCCAGGACTTAAGAACCATAAATGACATAATTGAGCCTCTACTTCTTGTGGTTCCTAACCTTTACACTATAATAGACAAAGTGCTAGTCAATAAGCCTTTTCTTTTAAGAACTACCTTCCCTCTGTAACTTGATTTGTGCCACTGATAGAACGTCTACTTGGGATATTCTTGCTTTTCATTTTTGACTCATGTACTTTTAACTTGTTAATTGAATTTGTGTCTTCTAGGCTGCAACAATTCCATGATGCATCTTCAAGTATATGAACATGTATGGCTAAGCACAATTGATAACAGTGCATCTAAATTCCAAAATAAATCTCCACAGTAGTCTACGTGTTTCCTATTGCCAAAAGGGCCCTTTAGAGCAATGAGAGAAGATCTTCACCCTGAAACCTACAGCGTCCTTTTTCGGCAGGAAGTAGCTAAAATAATTCGCTGTCCCCTTTTCCTTATGAATCAGGGTGAAATCTCTCTCAGGGAGGAGTGATAGGGAATGGCAAAGGACACACTGACAAAGGAGATTACTCAGAATTGGTTTTGACAAGCACTGTGGCAATCGGACAATTATAACAAACGTTCAAGGAATATTCAACCTGAATCCTTCTAATCATATGGAGAGTTTTGAAAGTATTTCTTTGAGTTTATTATGTTTAATTTGTTTTATTTGTTTGTTTTTGTATAAAGGATGCTCATCTAGATGATAACATAATTATGGTAAAAACAAAAGTGGAGAAATATGGGAAGCCAATACTAAATATTTGTAATAAACTGAATGTTATTTAAATTAAAAGGGGGGGGAAGAAACAGATAAGGGAGAGAACTGTTTAAAAGGGATATGTGATTAGGTATTTTTGTCATGACATGTGTCTAGAGCGAAGGCTACATGGTGAAGTGGACCTGGGGGAGGGTTTGTAAAACAATGAAAGAATTTTTGTTTTACTTTTACAAGAGAGTAGTGTACTACAGAGGAGGGTTGGGAGGGGAGAAAAGTGCAACAATTAATGAATGGAAATCCAAAGTCTCTGTAAATTTTTACTGATATTAATAATAAATTTTTAAAACATTTTAAAAAAGAAGTTAAAGAATAAAAAACATTTAAAAAAATTGAGAAGTGTGTGCATCAGGGATGCATCCTATTACCATACCTTTTCAATCAATACGCAGAACAAATTATCCAAGAGGCTGGACTCTTTGAGGAGAAATGTAGCATCAAGATTGGAGGAAGCCTCATCAACACTTTGTGTTACACACATGTTACAAGCAAGTTTGCTTGCTGAAACTGAGAAGGACCTGAAGTGCTTATTGCAAAAGGTGAAGGACTGCAGCCTTAAATATGGACTGAAGTCCAGCATCAAGAAAACAAAGATTCTCACCACTGGGTCAATTGGCAATATCATAATAGATGATGAAGAGATTAAGATTGTTAACAGCTTCAGTTTGCTTGGCTCTACAATCAACAATCTTGGTACCAGCAGCCAGGAGATTAAAAGATGAATTGCATTGGGAAATCTGTTATCAGAGACCTCTCCAAAGTACTAAAGAGAAATTATGTCACTGTGGAGACTACTATGGACCTGATCCAGGCCATAGTCTTTGCAGTAACTTGCTATGCATCAGAAAGTTAGACAATTACTAAGGATGATAGAAGAAGAATTGATGCTTTTGAGCTATGTTACTGTACAAGAGTATTGGACATAACATGGACTTCTAGGAGAACAAACAAGTTCACTCTAGAGAGAGTGAGATCAGGGTTCTTCTTGGAGGCAAAGATTCTGAAGCTTTGTCTGACATTATTTGAGCATATTGTAAGGAAGGGCCAGTTCTTGGAGAGGGACACCGTGCTTGGGAGGATGGAGGGACAATACAAAAGAGGAAGACCCTTGATGAGATGTACTGATTCAGTGACTGGCATAATGGGAATAAGTGTATCAAAGATAATAAGATTGGCATAGGATAGAGCAGGGTTTAGGGCTGTTGTCACAGGCAACACGATGGGACATAATAATAACAACAACATATGAACAGTCAAACCCTATGACTGTGCTCACGTGAAACCTATTCTTGGACCAGGACGCAGTTGTCAGGATAGAGCAAGGAAACACTGCATGGTTCAAAATTAGGAAGGAAGGATATCAGAGATGTGTCCTGTCTCCATACCTTTTAAATCTGTATGCAGAACAGATCATTCAGGAGGTTAGACTTTACAAGGAGGAGTGTGGCAACAGGATTGCAGGAAGACTCATGAACAACCTGCTTTATGCAGATGATACAACCATGCTTGCTGAAACTGAGGAGGACCTGAGTGTTTGTTTCATAAGGTCAAGGATTATAGTCTTCAATATGGATTAAAACTTAATATCAAGAAGATGAAGGAAGATTCTCACTACTGGGTCAAGTGGCAGCACCACGATGGATGGAGAAATGATTGAGATTGTTAACAATTTCAACTTGCTTAGCTGCACAATCATAACTTTTGGCACAAGCAGTCAGGAAAGCAAAAGACAAATTACATTGAAGAAATATGCTGTCAGGTACCTCTTAGTCTAGAGACTAAGGTGCATCTGATTCAATTCCTTGTCTTTGCAATTACTTACTATGCATCAGAGAGCTGGACAATGACAAAGGATGACATAATTGATTCCTTTGAGTTGTGGTGCTAGAGAAGAGTATTGAACATAACATGGACTGTCAGAACTATTAAATCTGTCTTGGAAAGAGTGAAACCAAGTATCTTTTTGGAGGCAAGAATTTTGAAGCTCTGTATCACATAATTTGAGCACGTTGTCAGGACATCATGCTCGTGAGGGTGGAAGGAAAACACAGGAAAGGAAGACCTCAGATGAGATGGATTGACAAGGTAACTAGGGCAGTGGGACTAGGTGTGTCAGAGTCAGTGAATATGGCTCAGGAAAATGGCTCAGAGCAGGGTTCAGAGCTATTGTACATAGAGTCGCTCTAAATCAAAGGTGACTTGATGGCACATAACAATAGCAACAACAACCATATGAACAAGAGCCAATGGTAATAAAGGAAGTTTAAATGGGATTTAGAAGAGGTAAAGTCATCAGGGATGTCAGTGCTGATGTCAGATAAATCCTGGTTAAAAGCAGTGAATAGCAAAATGTCTATTTGTGTTTTATTGACTATGCAAAAGGCATTTAACTGTGTGGATCATAACGGACTATAGCTAATTGTGAGAAGAATGGGAATCCTAGAACACTAAATTGTGCTCATGTGAAACCTATACTTAGATCAAGAAACTACTGTCTGAATGGAGCAAAAGAACACTGCATGGTTTAAAATCAGGAAAAGTATACATCTCCATACCTATTCAATCTGTATTCAGAGTAAATACTTCATGAAGCTTAGACATTATGAAGAAGAATGTGGTATCAGGATTGGAGGAAGACTCGTCAACAGCTGCTGCTGCTGATGCCCACTTGCTTGCTGAAAGAAAGGAGGACCTGAAGCACTTGTTGCAAAAGATCAAAGATTATAGCCTGTGGTGTGAATTACATCTCAACCTCAAGAAAACAAAGGCTCTTCTAGGTAGCGCCTGGTTGCACTACTTCCAGGACAGATTTGCTTGCTTTTTTCGCAGACTATTGCAATAATACCACTGAGTATTATTTGCAAATATTGCAGTTGGGGGAGGGCACCCATTCTTTCATCTTCGATGTTTATTGTCCAACTTTCATATGGCAATGAAATTATTGAAATTGTGTCAGGCACAATATAGTATCTAAGGTAAAATCTTTGCTTTCTATAATTTTACATAGATATTTGGAAGCTGATTTAATCATTGCTATATGAGGATAAGTGTGGCATTAGATTGGTGAACGATCTATCAACAATCTGCGTTATGCAGATGACACAACCCTGCTCACTGAAACTGAGGAGGACCTCATGCACTTACTGCAGAGGGTCAAGGACTGCACCCTTCAGTATGGACTGAGGCTCAATGTCAAGAAGACAAACATTCTCCCCACTGGACCAATCGGTAGCATCAGAATGGATGGCGAAGTGATTGAGATTGTTCACAGCTTCAGTTTGCTTGGCTCCATGGTCAACACTCTTGGTACCAGCAGCCAGGAAATAAAAAAACGTATTGTGATGGGAAAGTCTGCTGTTACGGACCTCTCTAAAGTACTCAAAAGCAACAGTGTCTCTCTGGAGACTAAGGTCCACCTGATACAGGCCATGGTTTTTGCAATCACTTGTTATGCATCAGAGAGTTCAACAATGACTAGGGAGGATAGAAGGAGAATTGACGCCTTTGAGCTGTGGTGCTGGAGAAGAGTATTGAATGTACCATGGACTGTCAAGAAAACAAACAGATTCATCTTGGAGAGGGTCAAACCAGGCTGCTCCTTGAAGGTAAGGATTCTGGGGCTTCGTCTGACATACTTTGGACATGTTGTAAGGAGAGACAGGTCTTTAGAGAGGGACATCATGCTGGGTAGAGTGCAGGGACAGCGCAGGAGGGGAAGACCCTCTATGAGGTGGATTGATTCAGTGACTGGGGTAATCGGGACGGGTATGTCAGAGGCAATGAGACTGGCACAGGATAGAGCACGGTTTAGGGCTGTTGTACATAGGGTCACTATGAGTCGCAAATGACTCGACAGCACATAACAACAACAACAACAGCAGCATATGTAATTTAATTCCCCCCCCTCTATTCTGTGTCAATTGTGATCCAAGTGAAAAAAAATGAAGAAAGAAAACAACGGTCCTCATCACTGGGCAAATAGGCAACATCTTAATAAAAGAAGAAAAGATTGACGTTATTAAGATTTTCTCTTGCTTGGACCAACTGACAACTGTTTTAACCAGCGGTCAGGAGATCAGGAGACATTATAGTGGGCTGTCAGGGACCTCTTCAAAATATAGAAGAGCAATGATGTTAGTTCAAAGAGTAAGGTGTACTAGATTCAGATTCAGACCATTTTTTTTACCATCACTTGTTATGCATCTGAGGGCTGTACAATAACAAGGATAAGGATGATAGAAGAAGTGATGCCTTTGAGTTCTATGTAGTGTTGGAGAAGAGCACTGAATATCCCTTGGACTGCCAAAAGAGCAAACAGATATATCTTGGAAAAGTGCAGCTATAGTGCTCCTTGGAAGCAAGAATGATGATGCTTCATCTCTCATGCTTTGGGCATGTTTTTAGGAGAGGGTTCCTTGGAAAGAGACTTCATGCTTGGAAAGGGTTAGGTCAGTGAAGGAGAGGAAGACTTACAGCAAGGGAGACTGATACAAAGACAGCAGCAATATGCTAAAGTATGTTGGGGATGGTGAAAATGGCACAAGATAGGCATGTTGTTCATGAGGTGGCTAAGAGTTGTACTCAACTCAACAGCATGTAATAACAATGAGGTTGTAAGATTCAAAACACATAGTGGCTCCTACTTTGTGGCAATGGGGCAGGACTGGGCACCATTTTGTTCTATTATACATAAGGTTACCATGAGTTGGCGCTGACTCACTGTAATCAGTAACATAACCCTAGACCATATATTCCAGGCTCTGACTTATCTGTGCTCAAGGCCATTATCACTCATTGCTCCAATCAGGGTGACTGAGCCTTTGCTTTTGGAGGTTTCATGTAGAGGGAGGCCAAGGACACATGAAACTTTAAACTGCTATTGGTCAGCTTCTTCCAGAAATCTCCTGACCATTTTCGCTCTGCCCCATTTTACCAAAAGAGCCCCCACAAGCCATCCTGGTCTCTATGTTTATTTTGTTCTGTGCTACCTACACTGGAGATAAAAAGGATATTATATTGTTTTTCTAGGGCTGCAATAACAAAATAGCACAAACTAGGTCACTTAAAAACCAAAAGCTATTGTCTCACAGTTCTAGAGGCCAAAAATCCAAATACAAACATGTCAACATGGCCGGACTCCTTTTGGAGTGCTTAGAGGATGATTTCCTGTCTCTTCCATCTCTGATTGTCCCAAGTAGTCCTTCACTTACAGATGCATCTTTATATGGCTATCTTTCGCTCTGCATTTCTCTTCATTCATAAGGACCCTACTCAGGTTGAACTAGGACCCATTTTACTTCAATATGACCTTATGCTAACTGATAACTTTATCAAAGACTCGACTTCCAAAGAACGTTGACAGATGTAAGCAAAGGACTTTCCTAGTTATCAAGTGCTACTATAACAGAAATGCCACAGTGAATAACATTAACCAACAAGAATTTGTTAACTCAATTTTGGAAACTGTAAGTGTGAATTCAGAGTGCTGACACTAATGGAAGGTTTTCTCTCTTGGTTGGTTCTGGAGGAAGAGCCTTGTCTCCTATGATCTGCAAGCCTGCCATTCCTTGGAGGTCTCCATGTGTCTTGGTGTGTGAATCTCTTCCAGTATCTGGAAGGTTCACTCTGCAAGGAAACTGGGTGCAAAGCATGTGCTCCTCTCTTCTTCTTTTTTGGTGATTCTGAGCCCCATCCCTCATCCTCACTCACATCTTTCTCCTTTTTAAAAAAAAATCGCTAAGGAATTTTAATGAAAGTTTACAGAGACTTTGTATTTCCATTTATTCATTGTTGCACTCTTCTCCTTGCCCAACCTCCCTCATACTGCCCCAGTTCGCTCTTCTCTTTGAAAAGTAGAAGAAAAATGATTTCATTTTCATACAGTTACTCTCCTCAAGTGCACTCCACTATGCAGCCTTTGTTCTGGACTCCTGTCATGACAAAACTTTCTCCTTTTATCTCTCATAAAATAAAAGGTGGTGTGGTCATGCCCCGTGGAAACTCCTACTCTATTAGATCAAGGTTGTGACTGGAGTAAGGGAATTAAATTCCACAATGATCTCCTTATCTTGTACTATAGATTCAATCATTGAATAACTATGACATTATATAATTATATCTAAAATGCTGAGAATCAAATCCCAGTTAATTTGATACTTTTCTTGGGGTATGATACAATTCATTATGGACTTCAACATATACTTTTGAGGGACACAATTTAAATAATAAAATATATCAATCTTAGAGAGTAGTTGAGAATGGAGAACGAGCTACTACACATAATTGGAACTCAATAGTCTAAGTTACTATTATTGGTCAAGGAGTATGGGTTATTTATTATTGGCATGTGGCTGCTCACCAGAACATTGGTGATCAGAACGCACCAGCTGCTCTGCATGAGTAAGATATGACAATCCGCTTTTGGAGAGATATATAGTCTTGGAAAGCTCAGGGGACAGCTCTACTGTGCACTATAGGGTCTCTTTGAGATGAAATTGAACTCAGTGACAAGATAGTTTTGATGGTTTTAGCACTTTGGAGTACTCACCTTGGTAGAATGCGGATAGTTGTGCTCAGAAAATAAGATGTCCAAGAGGGGCTTTGCTGTGTAGCTCAGGTAAAACTATCCATTAACAAAGAAGCTTGATTTCTTCAGAAGCATTTACTGCAGCTTAACATTCTGGAGCTGTACTTCTCGAGTGACTCAAGGTGATCTGAAGGCCAAGCCCCTTGCAAAGATAATAATCACACACATATTTTCTCTGTTCTTTTCCACAGACCACTGAGGATGAGCCTTCTGAAAAAGATGCCCTGCAGCCTGGTCATAACATTGTGGCTGCTGGCTATGCACTCTATGGGAGTGCAACTCTGGTGGCCCTTTCCACTGGACAAGGAGTGGATCTCTTCATGCTAGATCCAGTACGTACTGAATATGGTGACATAAGCACTTGAATCTTCTTGGGATCTCTGAGTTGTAATTGCCTTGCTTTTGGGCCAGAGATGCAGGAAGACTTGTTTAGGGAATTGAGAGTATAATTAAATAAGGCAGAGCAGAGTGGCTCAGCGGAAGCGTGCTGGGCCCATAACCCAGAGGTCGATGGATCAAAACCATCCTCTGCTAACAGAGTATAATTAAATAACATTAAGGACCTCTATCTAACTGTGTATATATTCTACAAAGTCACTGTTATAAAGCCAGACCTTACCTCTAGAGTATTTATAATCCACACATACATTCTATAATTTTGGTTTATAGAGATGCCATGATTTAAGAATCTCAGTGAAAATTACCTACTTTCAGACAGAAAGAAAAAAGGATTGTTTAAAGCAGATTCTTCTGGTAGACTTCTCTGTGATAATGACTGCTTTAGGTTTCTCTAGATAAACAGAACCACTGATGCATAAATACATACATAAATATATTTCAAGGACTTGACTCGTGCAATTGTGGAGCACTGGCAGGTCCAAAATTTGTAGAATAGGTGACAAGCTAGAGACTCCAGCAGCTTTGCATCCCAAGATCCATAAGTCAGATGCAGGAAGAATGCAGAGTAAATTTTTGCCAAAATATTTACCTACAATGGGAAGGAAGAACACACCCTGGGTAAATTCCTTTTTTAACTGATTACATGACATTGTTATATTATTGGAATAGGAGAAATTACATTATAATATACATTAGATTTGTTCCTGGGGAATAAGACATTTCAAATTTGAGCATAATAATAACAATATACTGGCCTAGGGGCCATTTATTTCAAACTATACTTTCCCTAAGGACAAAGTAGAGACTATATATTTTATTATATTAACAAGATGAAGACAAACAAATGATTCCAAAATGAAAGAAACTTATCAACAGTGACATAGATAGTATTCTACTGATTAATGGCTGCTGCTTTCACTTATAAGGTTCTGAGCACCATTACAGGCAAGGCTACTATAACAGGTGAAATACCATGATTTGGATATGTACACAACTTCAAATTAAAAGCTTAGAAGATTAATTTTATGAGGTCACCTGACTATGTATTAGTCAGAGCTTTGGTTTATTGAAATCACAAAGAATAAACACAGATAACTAATTGTCCCTAACTAGTAAAATGTGTGTGAGGGTACAAGGAGGAAAGGGATGAGGATGAGTAGGAGGGAATCACAGGGTCACACAATTTGGTGGGTGGAAGGAGAGGATAAAGAAATGGGAAATGTCCAGCAGGGACCTGAAAAGACAGACTAGTAGTGGGCATAGTTTAATGGTAATTAATTTTATAAGCCACTATATATGAGAGAGAATATATGAAAAATAATGTCAATGAAGGAAAGTGTGAAACACAATGCATATAAATTTAAAAAACAAAAGGAAAAATAAGAAAAATGGATGCCATTGGATTGTATTGTTGGAAAAGAATATTGAATGTGCCATGGAATGTCAAAAGAAAAAACCAAATCTGTCTTGAAAGAAAGTCAGCCGCTTGGAAGAGTGTTCCTTAGACACAAGGATTGTGAGACTTTATCTCACTCATTTTGATCATGGTGTCACAATGAACCATCCTCTAGATGGACATCATATTTAGAAAAACAGAGGGCTAACAAAAGACAGGAAAATCCTCAGCAGGAGAAATTGACATAGTGACTACAGCAATGTACTTAACACAGCAGAAATTGTGAGGGTGGCACAGTATCAGGCAGTGTTTCCTTCTGCTGAACATTGGGTAGCTATAAGTCAGATCTGACTTATTCTGAGCTGGAGCTGATTCTATGTCACATAGCAATAACAATATGTTGGTCTAGGAACTAGGTTCTGATTTCTAGCTATAACTTTCCCTAATGGTGTAATGTAGTGGGTTTGTGTTTCAAAATTACTTTCCTGGGCCATTGCCTGAGACTTTGCCATATGAATGGGTAGGAAGATGCAAATAAGTTTTCTAGACTTATGATGGGATCAGCGAGTTTTAACATTCTTCCAGGTTTAAATTGAGTAGATTTAGTAGCAGAAAATGGGAATCTCACTACTATTAAGAACGAAGAAGCAGAAGATAAAGTGCATATCCTTTGGGTTCACAGAGATTCCTGGGTCAGTCATACCAGGTTCTAGATAAAAGCAGCAGCAGCAGCAGCAGCAGCAGAGAACCAGAGACTGATGTGAGACTGAACTGGCCTGATATTGCTGCTTCACTGAGCCAGAGTCAGGGACCTATGGCCAAGCTTGCTGAAGTCCTGGAGGTGGGGGTATGGGGCAGACACTAATTGGTAGGATTAAGAAAGCTTTGTAACAGTAGCCTAAAGCCATAAAGCTTGAAGTTAAAGGGTTTGCAAGCATTCCTGAGAAGCTGGCCTAATTGAAAAATTCATCTTGTTTCCAAGGTGAATTACAATTTACTAATCTCTCTAATAAACTCAATAAGCATGAACCCCCCACAGTTTGCACATGGCAGGAATCTGAGACCACCTTCTTCCCTCCTTCATCAGCCATGTACTACAAAAGGAAGAGCAGAGACACTAAGACACAAGACAACAGTTTTGGCGCAGAAGTTCAGGGACAAGAACTTTTCCCTAGTACTGCCTCAGACAGAAATCCTTCCCTGAAGCTGGTACATGGGATTTGGACTTAAATCCTCCTAAATGTGAGACAGAAATCAGTGTGAGAAACAAGTAGCAAACTGAGGAGTAAGACGTCACAGAAATGACTTCTGGCCTAACTTCAATGAGTGGTTGGAAGGAGGGAGGTGCTGGACAGGGTAGGTGGTAGTGCAAGGAATGTTGATGTAGCACAGAAAGGGAAGGGACAGGCATACAGTGGTGGAGTTGGGGAACTACAGGTATTGATTATTTCTGTAAGGGGAAGTGTCTTTCTTACACCCCTTTCACTAAAATGTTTGTCTGTCAGATATTGTTCTAAAGCTAAGTATCCAAATTAAGAAAGACTAGGAAGAAGAATTGACCCTCCATTTCTGAAATATAGCAGGCCTTCAAAAACCCTATTATGATAGAGCACACTTAGAGCAGAATAACAAACATGGTAACTGAGGCTGGGCCCTCAAATATGGAAAAAGGAGGAGGAACAGGCGGGAACAATGGAATATGAGAAGTATGAATGTAAGAAAACTGGACATCATTAAGAAAGAAATGGAACACATAAATTTTGACATATTAGGTATTGGCAAAATGAGATGAATAGGCATGGGACATTTTTAATCAGAAGATCATATGCTCTACTATGCCTGAGATAAAAAAAAATACATAAAATCAATTACATCTGTGGGAGGAACTGCTGGAGTAGTTCAATGTCAGCAATGAAAACTAGGCCAGGTGCTGATTGTGGAATAGGCTATTAACTACGCATATGCAAATTCAAATTACACAGGAAACAAAATTTGATCTTGAGTCTATCCCACCTGAATATAAAAAAAAAACAATCTCAGGGACAGGTTTGAGGCCTTGAACACTAATGAACAAAGACCAGATGAGCTATGGGAGCATATACAAAATATCATCCATGGTGGGGTGTGTGTGAGTGTGAAGGAAATTGGAAAGATCTGGTATGAAAAACATTGTATTAGAACATTGTAAATAAGCAGTATTAAAAAATCACTCATGAAGAACACCAGAGGTCATTACAAAGACAGAGAGGGAAGAAAAGACCAAGACGGATGTCAGAAGAGACTCTGAATATTACATTAAAACACTGAGAAGTGAAAGGAAAGATAAAAAGAATCAAGAATTTAAGGGGCTGAATAGATTTCAAAGGGCAGCATGGGAAGACAAAGTACTGTATTGAAACTGGAGTGGGAAAATCAAAAGGGCCAAACTTGCTCAGCATTTCTTAAGCTGAAGGAAAAACAAATTCAAGCCTCAAATTGCCATTCTTAAGGATGCTATGGGCATAATAGTGAGTAATCAAGGAAGCATTAAAAGAAGATGGAAGGAGTAAACAGAGTCACTGTACCAAAAAGAATTGGTTAACACAGAAGTATTTCAAGAAATAACATAAGCTCAAGAGGCAATGGTGATGAAGGAGGAAGTGCAAGGTGCTCTGAAGGACTTAGCAAAGAAAAAAGAGAAAGAAAAAAAAGGGGCCCCAGGAATTAATGGAATATCAATTGACATATTTCAACAAATTGATGCTGGCCTGGATGTGCTCACTAGGTTGTGCTAAGAAATCTGGAGGATGACTACCTGGCTAACTGACTGGAAGAGAGCCATATTTATTCCCATTCCAAAAAATGGTGACCCGACAGTGTAAAAATTATCAAACAATGTCACTAATATCACATACAAGCAAAATCCTGCTGAAGATTATCCAGAAATGACTGGAACAGTATATTGACAGAGAACTACCAGAAATACAAGCTGGATTTAGAAGAGATCATGCACTAGAGACATTATCACCAATGTCAGATGGATCTTGCTAGAAAGCGAATACCAGAGGAATGTCTGTTTATGTTTCATTGACTATGCAAAGGCATTTGACTGTGTATATCATAGCAAATTGTGGCTAAACTGAGAATGAGAAACCTAAAACACTTGATTGTGCTCATGTGAAACCTATACTCAGACCAAGAAGCAGTCCTCAGAACAGAGCAAGCAAACACAGCATGATTCAAAATCAGAAATGGAGTGTTTTAAGGATGTGTCCTGTCTCCATACCTTTTCAATCTATTTGCAGAACATACAATTCAGGAGCCTGGGCTTTATGAGAAGAATGCGACATCTGGATTGGAGGAAGACTCATCAACAACCTGGATTATGCAGATAACACAACCTCGGTGGCTGAAACTGAGGAGAACATGAAGTACTTGCTGCAGAAGATCAAAGACTGTAGTCTTCAAAATGGATTGAAGCTCAACATCAAGAAGACAAAGATTCTTACCAATGGATCAAATGGCAGCACCATGATAGATGAAGAAGAGATTGAAGTTGTTAACAATTATTGCTTATTCCACTCCACAATCAACATTCATGCCACCAGTAGTCAGGAAATCAAAAGACAAATTGCACTGGGAAAAGCTGCTGCCAGGGACCTCTTCAGAGTAAGGAAAAGCAACAAAGTCAAGAGACTAAGGTGCACCTGATCCAGGCCATGGTCCTCACAATTTCCTTTCTATGCATCAGTGAGCTGGACAATGAGTAAGGATGACAGAAGAATTGATGCCTTTGAATTGTGGTGCTAGAAAAGAGTCTTGCACATACCATGAACTGCCAAGAAAACAAATAGGTCTGTCTTGGAGAGGATGAAAACAAGTTTCTCCTTGGAGACTAAGAATTTGAAGCTCTGTCTCACATACTTTGGGCACATGGCCAGGAAGGCCCAGTCTTTAGAGAAGGACATCATGCTTGGAAGGGTGGAGGAACAGCACAGAGAGGAAGATCCTGGATGAGATGGATTGATACATTAACTGGGGCAATGGGACTAGGTATGTCAGAGTCAGTGAGACTGGCTCAGGACAGAGCAGGCTTCAGAGCTATTATATATAGGGTCTCTATGAGTTGCAGGCAACTCAGTGGCACATAACAGCAACAACTCTGAGTTCTTTGTGGTCATTGCAATAGTAGAATGGAGCCAATAGTAGTGAGAGCCCTAGAAGAAATGGTTGCTGTTAGAATTGTTAGAAGTAGTTGCGTGAGTAATTCCCTCATTAGAACTGGGGTTTTGCTGTAAATGTTGTGGTTGGGTAGAGTGGAGGTCAAATACCACTGTTCTCACACTTCTTGCACTCTTTACACAGGTGGCATCTGGGCCAAAGTAAAGAACTAGAATGAAAGCTCTATTATAGACTTCAGCCTTATATAAACCTAGTGCTTCAGATTTTATGCTTTAATGCAGATTATCATCCCACACCTCATCTGGTCTTCAATAATTGGTGTTCAGGGCCTCAAATCTATTTAAAATAAATTCAGATGAAATTGATTCAAGATCTTGGTTCCTGTGAACTTATTTTCATTGTCTTCAGCCTCAGTTTGAACTTGTACATGAGTCTGGGACTATTTCCAGGCTAGACAGATGAGTAGAATGGCCAGATTCTGCAAAAGTGTATTTTCTGATTTGGGGTTAAGACTAGGGTGTGGCTGTTGCTCACAACAGGGTATAAGCTGATTGGTTTTGTTCTTGTATTTAAAAAGGCTTTTGGGCCTGAGAACTGCTTTTTGTGGATCTTCTGAATAAAGCAGGCTTGGAAGCAGGATTGGCATCCACTTTCAAAAAATAACAAGCTTGCCTCAGAAAATGATGAACTTGGAGAAAAGATGAGAATTTTATGTTCAAGTCTTTCATTCATAGGGTAACTATAGGTCATCTACAACTTTATGGCACTTAACAACAACAACATGAGTAATTGATGATCTGACCCATAGTCTGCCCCTGGTGGAGTTTTGACTGCTGATATTGAGCATCTCCAACAATTTCTTCCACAAATGTAGTCAATTTGATTCCTATGCAACCCATCAGGTGAGGTCCATGTTTAAAGCCATCATTTGTGTCTTTTTAAAAAGGTATTTGCAATGAATAAGTCATTATAAATACAATATTCAATCATTCAATTTCCAGTCTCATTTCTATCACCAAGCCCTTATTTTCCAAATGCTGTTCCTTCTTCACTGTTTCCTACTTTTGTATTGAGTCACCAATTATTATTAACACATCTCAGTTGCATATTTCATCAATTTCGCACTGCAAACTTTGGTAAAAAAATCTCAATTTCTTCATCTTTGACTCTGGACATAGAAGCATATATTTGAATAATAGCCATGTTAACAGGTCTTCCTTGTATGTGTATAAATATTATCCTATCACTCACAGCATTGTACTTCAGGATAGAAGTTGAAATTGATTTTTTTACTATGAATGCAACACCATTCTTCCTCTGTTTTTCATTCCCTGTACAGTAT
Source organism: Elephantulus edwardii (assembly GCF_000299155.1). Taxonomy (NCBI): domain Eukaryota; kingdom Metazoa; phylum Chordata; class Mammalia; order Macroscelidea; family Macroscelididae; genus Elephantulus; species Elephantulus edwardii. Next base: position 2,301,415 of record NW_006399988.1, read on the forward strand.
GCCATATGATTATCTGGTTCAAAGTGGCCATAACCGGGCTATTGCATCTCACTAATGACTGTTGTTGTTGTTGTTGTTAAGTGCCGTCGAGTCATATACAACTCATAGTGACCCTATGAATGAAAGACGTAAACACTTGTATAACTTTCATCATTTTTCCAAGTTCATAAAGTTTCCAGAGGCAAGCTATTTCAGAAGCCATTCCTGCTTCCAATCACTAGTGACTAGTATGTCAATATTAAAATGCTCTATTTCATTTTTAACAATTTTCAGTTTTCCAACATTCAAGCTATTTCATGTTCCAATGTCAAATGATGTTTATTATTGTTTCTCCTCATTTCAGCTGACTTCCAATCTGGACTCTACCGCTATACTACTATAATTAACTATCCTCTTTCTTTAGTGTTCATAGAGTTTTCAAAGGCTTATTGTTTAGGAAGTATATGGCCCATCCTTCTTCCTAGTCTGTCTTAATCTGGGAACTCCACCCAAACCTGTCCACCATTGGTAACCCTTATGGCATTTGTGGGATGATATAAAGTATATTATCCATGAAAAAAGCAAAAGGTCAACAAAAACAGAAGTTGTTATTGTTATGTGCCGTCGAGTCGTTTCCGACTCATAGCGACCCTATGCACAACAGCCCTAAACCCTGCTCTATCCTGCGCCAACCGCACCGCCTCTGACACACCCATCCCTATTACCCCAGTCACCGAATCAATCCATCTCATAGAGGGTCTTCCCCTCCTGTGTTGTCCCTCAACTCTCCCAAGCATGATGTCCCTCTCCAAGGACCCGTCCCTCCTGGCAACATGTCCAAAGTATGTCAGACGAAGCCCCAGAATCCTTGCCTCCAAGGAGTAGCTTGGTTTAATCCTCTCCAAGATAAATCTGAACATTCAGATTAAGACAGACTAGGAAGAAGGATTGGCCACCCACTTCTGAAATAGCAGGCCTCTGAAAACCCTATGCACAACAGAACACACGCAGATTAACAGAAAGGGCAACCTAGGTAGAACTATCAAGAATGGAAATACAAAGGAGGAGGAACAGTCGTAAGCAGACCCTAGTGATTGGTACATGGAATGTGAGAGCCATGAATGAAGGAAAATTAGAAATTGTTAAGAAAGAAATGGAACGCATAAATATTGACATATTAGGCATTGGAGAGATGAGATGGACTGGCATGGGGCATTTTGAGTCAGATGACCATATGATATATTACTCTGGAGATGAAAAGACAAGGAAAAATGGGGTTGCCTTTTTAGTAAAAAAGTAATTTCTAGATCCATCTTGAAGTACAACACCGTGAGTGACAGGATTATATCCATACGCTTACAAGGAAGCCCAGTGAATACCACTATCGTTCAGATATATGCACCACCAACAAAAACAGAAGAGAAAGAAAAATTCAAAATGAATACCAGAAGAGACTCCAAAGATTGCACTGGGGAGTTGAGAAGCCAAAACAAAAGAAAAACATGGCAAAGTGAAAGAGCTGAACAGAAGATTTCAAAGGGCAGCTAGGGAGGACAAAGCAAAACATTATAATGGAATGTGCAGAAAATTGGAAAGTAAAAGGGGAAGACCTCACTCTGCATTTCTCAAACGGAAAAAACTAAAAAGCAAATTTAATCCTGTGTCGCAATATTGAAATATGCAAAGATGCTATGGGCAATATATTGAATGATCCAGAAAGCATCAAAAGAAGGAGGGAATATACAGAAACACTATACCGGGACAAATTGATTGTCCCTGAAAAATTCCAGAAGTAACAATATGAATAGGAGCCAGTGGTAAGGAAGGAGGAAGCAGAAGCTGAATTGAAGGCACTGGCAAAAAGTAAGTCCCCAGGAACTGATGGGATACCAACTGACTTGTTTCAGTTAGCAGATGCAGCTTTGGATGCACTCACCAGTTTATGCCAGGAAATTTGGAGGACAACTGTCTGGCCAATGGATTAGAAGAGGTCCATATTTGTTTTAATTCCCAAGAAAGCTGATCCAACTGAATGTGGAAATTATTGAACAATAGCGTTAATATCACAAGCAAGCAAAATACTGCTGAAGATCATTCAAAAACGGAGTACATTGATAGGAGGGAACTGCCAGAAGTTCAAGTAGGATTTAGAAGAGGTCATGGCACCAGGGAAAGTAAGAATACTAGAAGAATGTCAATTTGTGCTTTACTGACTATACAAAGATATTTGACTGTGTTTTATAACAAGTTGTGGCTGACATTGAAAAGTATTTGCACTATCTAAAACAGTACCCACTATACCACTATGTGACTACTGAATACTTGACATGTGGCCAGCACAACCACATAAATGAATTTCTAATTTTATTTCATTTTAATTAGTTTAAATAACCTGTGTGACCAGTGACTACCTTATTGGACAGCTCAGGATTAGAAAATACCCTCTAATAGATATACTCTTCCAATATGAAGAAACAATTGATAGAAAACTCTAGTTAGGTTCTATGTTGATTTTCCACAGTAAGAAAATGATCAATGATAGAAGGAAAAAAATATGATAGCATAACCTGATTGAAGAAAGAATGAATAAAGACACAAAAGTCCATTTTGTTCAGAGGGTCTGTTTCATATTAATAAATTCTCAATCATGGTGTAAATTACAATTTTTCACTAACAAATAAGAGATACTGCTTCTGAGTGACAAATACCTGATGCCTGCTCATAAAATACCTCTTTCTCAAGGCTTGTGGATATCATGTTAATGATTGGAGATTGTTAGTGAACTAAGGCAGGTTGTGCTAAGGCACTATGATCATATCTCCCTAACAATAGTCTTGCATGATTGTCTCAATCACGGATGACAGTCACCTCCATTCAATAGGACAAGTGACAACCACGTGTATATGTCATTGCACTTTGCTTTCTAGCAAGAGAAAACAACTCCCCAAAACTTAAGTAAAATGCTATTAACCTGCATCAATGAAAAAAATCTGAGGATCCAGTTTAGACATTGGCAAAATCTCAGGGCCAGGAGGTCTGACAATAGATTTAGTCTGGTCTGGACATCATCATGATTTCTGGTCACTTGCTCAGTTTTTAAAAGTCAGAGAAATGTTTTTAATTTGCCAAGCTAAGTGTTTGACTTTCAGTTAGAGGAAACCAAAATTACTATGTTCCTTGACTGTTATCCAGTGGAAAGGGTTAATTTTTCAATGGATATTAAAGTGCTTTTAAGAAGTGTAAATTAGTACTGAATTTACTCCAAGTGCCCATGGTAATGGGGTTTTAAAAATTTTTTTAATTGTGATTTTAATAAAAGTTTACAAAAAAACTTGGATTTTCATTCCTTGTTGCATATTTTCTTCTTTTCTTTCCTTCTCCCCCTCCCAGATATATATTTCTTTATATTTTCATTCATTTTTGCATAATTTCATCCCTACCCCCAACCCAATCCACTTAGCCATGCACCTCTTATTCTGGACTGTTGTCATACAAATAATATCTAACCATATATTCCTTATAAACAGTTCTTTCCTTCATCTGTTCCAATGCAGTGTTAATTATTTATCCCCTCTTTCTTAGTTTTCCCCAACCCCCATGTCAGTCCTGTTTTATAACAGTGGCATTATGCAGTATTTGTCTTTTTGTGACTGAGATATTTCACTCAGCATACTGTCTTCCAAAGTCACCCATATTGTATAAGTTTTTATGAGTTCCTTGTTTTTCATTGCTGCGTAGTATACCATTTTGTGACTATACTACAGCTTCTCTATTCATTAATTTATGTTTAGGTACGTAGGTTGCTTCTATCACTTTGCTATTGTGAACAATACAACAATAAACATGGGTGTGCATATATTTGTTTGGTTGGCAGCCCTGGTTTCTTTAGGGTATAGTCCCAGTGGTGGAATTGTTGAGTCAAATGGCATTTCTATTACCAAATTTTTAAGAAAACTCTATACTGCATTCCATAGTAGTGGTACCCTTTTACACTCCTACAAAGAGTGAATAAGGTTTCCAATTTCTCCACAACCTCACTAACAGTTGTTGTTTGCTGCTCTTTTGAACTTTGCTACTGTAAATGGTGAGAGATTGTATCTCATAGTTGTTTTGATTTGCATTTCTCTTAGAGCTAGGGATTTTGAATATTTCTTCATGTGCTCTTGTTCACCATCTGAATGTCTTCTTTGTTTAAGTGTCTGTTTATATTCTATGCTCATATTGTGAGTGAGTTGTTTACCTTGTTGAGGTACTGGATTATAAGTTTAATTTTAGATATGAGTCCCTTATCAAATATGTCATTACCAAATATACCAGTCTGCGGCTTTCATTTTTACCCCGTAGGGGAAATTTTTCAATGTGCATAGGAATTTGATTCTTAGAAGGTCCCATTCATCTATTTTATTTTCTCCTGGTTGTAGATTTTCCAAGATGCTTGGAAGACTATTAATATTGATTAATATTGTGGATTAGGGACCTCTTATAGTTCTTCCAAGCTTTTCTCTGATGAAGTTTATAGTTCTTGGTTTTACTCCTAGGTCCTTGATCCACTTTGAGTTGGTTTTTGTGTATGGTGTGAGGTGTGGATCTTGCTTGAGTTTTCTACAGATAGTTTTCCAATTTTGCCAACATCATTTATTATAGAGGCTTTCATTTCCCCACTTAACTGATTTTATCTCCTTGTCAAAAATCACTTGACCCTAGGTATATGAGCTGATACCAGGGTTCTCAATTCTGTTTCATTTATCTATGTGTCTATCACTGTACCAGTACCACACTGTCTTAACTACCATGGTTGTGTAGCACAATTTGAGAACAGGGAGTGAGATGCCTCCTATCTTATTTCTCTTTTTCAGGAGTGCTTTGTTTATTTGGGGTCTCTTTCCATTCCAGATGAAACTGGAAATTGCCTTTTCCATCTCATTGAAGAATGGAATTGGTATTTGTATGGACATTGTATTGAACTTCTAGATTGCCTTTGGTAGAACTGTAATTTTCACAATATTGAGTCTTCCTATCCATGAGCATAGTATATTCTTCAATTTCTCCAGGTCTCTTTTTGTTTCTTGTAGTAACATATTGCAATATTCCCTCTCCAAAGTACTGAAGAGCAGTGGTGTCACTCTGGAGGCTAAGGTGAATCTGATACAGGCCATGGTTTTTGTAATCACTTGTTATGCATCAGAGAGTTGGGCAATTAACTAGAGAGGATAGAAGGAGAATTGATGTCTTTGAGCTGTGGTGCTGCAGAAGAGTATTGAGGGTACTGTGAACTGCTAAGAAAACAAACAGATTCATCCTGGAGAGGGTTAAACCAGGCTGCTTCTTGGAGGCAAGGATCCTGAGGCTTTGTCTAACATACATTGGACATATTCTATGGAGTGACTGGTCCTTGGAGAGGGACATCATGCTTTGGAGGGTGGAGGGACAGTCTAGGAGGGGAAGGCCCTCTATGAGGTGGATTGATTCAGTGACTGGGGTAATTGGGATGGGTGTATCGGAGACAGTGCGATTGGCACAGGACAGAGCAGAGTTTAGGACTGTTGTACACAGGGTCATTATGAGTAGCAAGCAACTCAATGGCACATAACAACATAACAACAACAGTCTTTACTGGTTTGTTTTGTTTTGTTTTTTTTTAGTTAGATTTGCTTACAAGTATTTAATCTTGTGGATAGATATTGTGATGGCTCCATCACAGTTCTATATTCTCTTGGTCACTGTAGAGAAATCTAATTGATATTTTTTATGTTGATCTTGTATCCTGCTACTTTTCTGAATTTTTTGAGTATATTCAGCATTTTTCTCACTGAGTCTTTAGGGTTTTCTAAGTATACTATCATATCATCTGCTTATAGAGATAATTTTGCCTCTTCGTTCTCAGTTTGGATACTTCTTATTTCCTCCTCTTGTCTTATTGCTATCACTAAGATTTCCAATGCAATATTGAATAGGAGATGTGATAGTGGGAGTTCTTGCCTAGTTCCTGTTCTCAAAGGGAATGCTTTAAATTATTCTTCATTGTGAAAGATGCTGGCTCTTCTTTTTAGTATGTACTTTTTGCTATGTTGAGGAAATTCCCCTCTATTCCTATTTTGTTGAGTACTTTAATCAGGAAAAAGTTATGGATTTTGTACAGGGTCTTTTCTGCATCAATTGATAGGATCATGTGGTTCTTGTTCTTTACTTTTTTTAGTATAATGGACTACGGTGATTGTTTTTCTTATTTTTGAACCATACTTGCATACATGTTATGAATCCCACATGGTCATGGTGAGTTATTTGTTTGATGTACTGTTCAATTCTATTGGCCAGGATTTTATTCAAGATTTTTCCATCTATGTTCATAAGAGATATTGGCCTATAATTTTCTATTTTGGTATAGTCTTTACCTAACTTTTGTAATCAAGGATGTGTTTACTTCATAGAACGAGTTTGGGAGAATTCCATAGTTTTCTATTTTCTTAAATACTTTATTTGGAATTGATGACAGTTCTTCTCTGAATGTCTGATAAAATTCAGTATTAAAAGCATCTGGTCCAGGGCCTTTTGTTGTTGTTTGTTGGAAGTTGTTTTATTACGTGTTAAATTTCTTCTGTGTGTGTGTTTTGTTTTGTTGTTTTTTTTTTTTGTTTTTTTAATGGGATTCTTACCATTGGACCAATAGGCAGTGTCACAACGGATGGAAAAGATATTGAAACTTTCAACAGCCTCATCTTGCTTGGATCCACAATTAAAACCTTTGGTACAAGCAGGCAGGAAATAAGGATACATATTCTAATGAGAAAATCTGCAGTTAGGGACCTTTCCAAATTTTTGTGGAGTAGTGATGTCAATTTGATGACTACGGTGTGTCTGATTCAGGCTATGATCTTTCCGATTAGTAGCTATGCATCCGAGACCTGGACTATGCATAGAGATCACAGGAAAATAATTTTGTCCCTTTGAGCTGTGATGTTGGAGAAGAGCACTGAACATTCCATGGACAGCCAAGAAAATAAATAGATAGGTCTTGGAGAGGGTGCTGCCAGAGTGCTCTTTGGGGGTGAGAATGGTGAGGCTTCACCTAATATAGTTTAGACATACTGCTAGGAGAGGGACATGATGTTGGGAATTGTGGAGGATTAGTGAAGGAGAAGAAGACCCTCAACCTGGTGGATTGACATGATGACTGCTGCAATGAGTTCTTATGTGTCAAGAAGGTGAGGATGGCACAGGACAGGACTGGTTTCAGATCTTTTGTTCATAGGGGTTCATAGGGTAATTATGAGTCATACTTGACTAACAACAACAACAATGGGTCTATTCGGGTGTTCTATTTCGGTCTGTGTCAGTTTGGGTAGGTTGTGGGTATCTAAGTATTTGTCCATTTACTCTAGATTTTCATATTTGTGTGAGTATAATTTTTCATAATGTTCCCTTGTTAACCTTTTTAATTTAGTTGATTCTGTTGTGACATTGCCTCTTTCATCTTTTTTTTCAGATTATTTGTGTCTTTCCTTTCTTTTCCTTTGTTAGTTTTGCTAGTGGTTTGTCAATTATATGGACCTTTTTAAGAACCAACTCCTGATTTTATCGATTTCAAGTGTTCTTTTTGTTTTCTATTTCATTTCTTTCTGCCCTAATTTTTATAATTTCAGGTTTTTTTAGAGGATGTCAGCTTTTATTGCTGTTCTTTTTCAACTTGTTGTAGATGTTGGGTTAAAGAATCAATTCCATTTTTTCTTCCCTTTTAATGTGTTTGTTTATTGCTATAAGTTGACCTCTAATTACTCCTTTGGCTTTTTCTTAGAGGTTTTAGTAAGTTGTATTTTCATTGTAATTTGTTTCAAGAAACTTTTTTATTTCATTATTTTATTTCTTCTATACAACATGGAGAGCTCAGTTGACCTAGTGGACAGAAAATGATGCTACCAAGCCAAAGGTGGGTTATTTTAATGCGCAGCCCTCAGGCCTGGTTTTAATTGTTTTTGGTCAAGCATTCTTCTAAGTGGCATAACATTGGTTGGTCTGTCCATTTGCTGTACAGAGGTAACTCATGGTTGCTGTGATGCTAAACACTGTGACACTGATGTGTCAAATGTGATAATGATTGCCCATGGTGGACAGGGTTTGGCGGAGCTCTCTGAGTAAAACAAGCTTGGAAGCAGGGGTGGCATCCACTTCCGAAATAACTTGCCTCTGGAAACCCTATGAATGTGAAGAAATGATGAAAGTTATACAAGTGTTCAGGTCTTTCGTTCATCAGGTCGCTATGAGTTATCTACGACTCGACAGCACTTAACAACAACTCACTCATTGTGCAAACAAGGTATTGTTCAGCTTCCAAATGTGTTGTTGTTGTTGTTATGTGCCGTCGAGTCACTTGCGACTAATAGCTACCCTATGTACAACAGCCCTAAACTCTGCTCTGTCCTGTGCCAATCGCACTGTCTCCGACACTCCCATCCCGATTATCCCAGTCACTGAATCAGAACACCTCATAGAGGGCCTTCCCCTCCTGCGCCGTCCCTCCACCCTCCCAAGCATGATGTCCCTCTCCAAGGACCGGTCTCTCCTCACAACATGTCCAAAGTATGTTAGACGGAGCCTCAGAATCCTTGCCTCCAAGGAGCCACCCGGTTTAACCCTTTCCAGGATGAATTTGTTTGTTTTCCTAGCAGTCCATGGTATTCTCAATACTCTTCTCCAGCACCACAGCTCAAAGGCATCAGGTCTCCTTCTATCCTCTTTGGTCATTGTCCAACTCTCTGATGCATAACAAGTGATTGCAAAGACCATGGCCTGTATCAAACGCACCTTCGTCTCCAGAGAGACACCATTGCTCTTCAGTACTTTGGAGAGGTCCCTAACAGCAGACTTTCCCATGGCAATTCGCCTTTTAATTTCCTGGCTACTGGTGCCAAGAGTGTTGACTGTGGAGCCAAGCAAACTAAAGCTGTGTACAATCTCAATCTCTTCACCATCCATCCTGATGCTGCCAGTTGGTCCAGTGGTGAGAATCTTTGTCTTCTTGACATTGAGCCTCAATCCATATTGTAGGCTGCAGTCTTTGACCCTCTGCAGCAGGTCCTTCAGGTCCTCTTCAGTTTCAGCAAGCAGGGTTGTGTCATCTGCATAACGCAGATTGTTGATAAATCGTCCACCAATCTTGACCCCACATTTCTCCTCATAGAGCGCAGCCTCCCGGATAATCTGTTCTGCATATAGGTTGAAAAGGTATGGAGATAGGATGCATCAGACTGGTACAGGAGGAGATAGCCCCTTCTTCTCCGGCAGAGCATCTGGTGGCTTCAAACCGCGTATCTCTAGGATTGCAGTGCAGCTTCTTGCCACTAGGCCACCAGAGCTCCCCTTCTTCCAAATGTATGATGTTGTTTTTATTTCTTTCTTTCTTTTTTATCTTCCTTGTAATTTCTAGTTTTGTAGCATTGTGATCTGGGAAGATGCTTTGTATTATGTCTGTGTTTTTTAATTTATTGATGCCTGCCTTATGACCTAAAATGTGATCTATTCTGGAGAATGTTCTATGTACATTGGAGAAGAAGGTATATTCATCTCTTTTAGGGTGCGTTAGTCTGTATATATCTCTTGTGTGGTTTAATTCTTCAGGATCTTTGTAAAGTTTCTTTCTGGTAGTTCTATCTTTTCTTGAGAGTGGTATATTGAAATATCCTACTACTATTGCAGTGGTATGTATTTCTTTCTTCAGTACTGTTAAATGTTTGCTTTATATATTGTTCAGTTCTTTCACTTGATACATGATATTTTATTATGGTTATGTCCTCTTGTTCTATTGACCCTTTAAGTATTATATAGTGACTTTCCTTATCCTTTGTGATGATTTTTGCACTGAAATCTATTTTATCAGATATTAATATTGCTACTCCTGCTTTTTTTCTGGTTTGCATATTTTTGGTATATTTTTCTCACCTTTTTATTTTTTAGTCTTTTTTGTCTTCACTTTTCAGGTGTGTGTCTTGTAGACAACTTATTGATAGTTTGTTATTTTTGTTTTTACCATTGTTTGTTTTGGTTTTTATCCAATCTGCTACTCCTTTTCTCTTCACTGGTGCATTTAAACCATTCACATTCATTGTAATTATTGAGAAGCAAGGTTTTATTGCTATTACTTTGTTGACTTCTTTATGGTGTCATTGCTGGTTACTTTGGTCCATCCTGCTTTCTGTGGCATCTCTGTAAGAAGGACTTCTGTCAATATTTACTGCAACACTGGTCTTGTTTTAACAAACTCCCTTAAATTCTGCTTTTCTGAGCATATCATGCCCTCTCCATCATATATGATGGACAATTTTGCTGAGTACAGTGTTTTGGTTCATATTTATTTTCCTTGAGTGTTTTATGTATGTCATTCAACTGCCTTGTTGTTTTTGCATGATTTCTGCTGAGAAACTGACAGTTAATCTTATTTGTTCTCCCTTATTACTGGTTACTCTTCATTTCTCACTAGCTGCTTTCAGAATTCTCTCCTTATTTTTGGTTCTAGTAAACTTAACTGTGATATGCCTTGGTATTTTTCTTTTTGGGTCTATCCTACATAGAGTTCCCTCAGATTCTTCAATATATATTCTCTGATTTTTCATTGTGCCTGGAAATTTTCTTCTAGTAGTTTTTCCACAACTTTCTCAGTGCCTTTACTTGCTTCTTTCTGTTCTGGGATACTGATGAGGTGCATGTTATTCCTCTTGATGGTGTTCCGTATTATTCTTAGGCTTTCTTCTTTTTCCTTCCCCTTTGACTTTGCTTTTTGTTCTAGCAGATCAGTGGCGACAATCCTATCTTATATTTCACTGGTTCTGTGTTCCATATCTTCACCTCTTCATATGTCCTTCCAACATCTTGACAACATCTGAAACATTGGTTCTCATATTCTGGATTGTGGTTTCTTGTTTTTCCAGAGCCTCTACTGTCTCATTTGTTTTATATGCATTGCCTTGGATTGTTGTTTTTTTAAGTTCCTCTTGGTGTTTGCTTGCAGAGTCTTATAGTTCTTCGAGTTTGTCTTTCACTTATTCAAAGAAAATACTCCATCATTGTCCTTTTGAATTCTGTGTCATAAAGTTCCATCAGACTTTCTGGCTTCAGGAAATCATTGATACTGTGTTATGATGACTTTTGGGGGTGCCATTTGTTTCAGTTTTATGCCGGGTATGAGGAAGTCTGCTTCTTCTGTGACATTGCTGTGGTATGGTTTTTCATGTCTGAGGCCTTAGCAGTCCCCTAGGCTCAGGAGCTCACTGCTCCAGAAGAGGGAGGGGCAGTGACCCTGACTATGTTTCTCTATCATTCTTTGACTCAAGGGAAGATTTGCCTCAGTTGGGGAGAGATATGGCCCATGAGTTAGCAGCCTTCTCTACCAAGTGACTGGCGCAGGTAGGCAGATCCAAAGGGTCTGCAGCTCAAGGGAGTTCAGGCTCTGGGAGGGGGAATGAATTGGCTTCCCCTGTGATACTGGTCCTTGTGATATAGTTCAGAGGGGCTGCAGTGCAGGCAGAGTGACTGGATTCTTTAGGCATCAGGGCAGGAGCATCCAGGCAGCAGGGCCTGCTGTCTAGTGCTCTGAGAAGGATCACAGTCCAAGCCACATTAAGAAATTTTTAAGACAGCTACTGAGCTAATCAACTGGAAGACATCCACACCTCTGTTATTGGTGCTCCTCTCAATACGATGGCGTTGAGGCAAGTGTGTCCCCATGGTAATTGCTAAAGCTCCCTAACCAAAGATCAAAGAAGATGGAAGGAATATGCAGAGTCATTATACCAAAGTCAACAGTCCTGAAGAAATAATTTCAAGCTTCACTGAAGGCATGGATGAAAAACAAGGCTCCAGAGACTGATGAAACACTACTTCAACCATATCAACAAATAAATTTAATGCTGGTGCTCACTTATCTCATGCCCAGAAATTAGGAAAAGCGTTTTCTCATCAACTTAATGGAAAATATCCATCCATATTTGTGTCCTTTTCAAAGGAAGATGATCCAGCAGAATATAGAAATTATTGAACAGTATCATTAATAGCCTAGATGTTAAATTTTGGTAAAATCAATTGAAACATGGTTGCAGTAGTTCATTGGCAGAAAAATTGCCATAAATTCAAGTTGGATTCAGAAATGGAAGTGAGATGAGTGATAAAATTCCTAATATCAGATAAGTTATGGATAAAAGCAGAGAATACCAGAAATATGTTTGCATTTTTTTTTGGCTATTCAAAGATGTTTCACTGTATGGAACATAGCAAAGTATGGATAATATTGTAGAAAAACATGAATTACATAGCATTTTATTGTCTTTCTGTGGAACTTGTGTATAGACCAAAAATCATTTGTTCCAAGCAAAATAAAGGAGGAAACTATGTGATATAAAATCAGGAAAGGTATGTATATGGATTATAATCCTTTCATCATGTTTATTCAATCTATATGCTAAGTAAATAATCTCAAAAGCTGTACTTTTGGAAGATTGAGGCATCAGGATTGCTTGAAGTCTTATTAATGACCTGTGCTGTGCAGAAGCCATATCCTTGCTGGCTAAAAGTTAAGAGGACTTGAAGTACTTACTGATGACTATTAAAGACTACAGTCTTCCATACAGAGTACACCTCAGTGTAAAGAAAAAGATAAAGCTTAACAACGGGGCCAATAAACAACATTATAATGAATAAAAAACAGACTGAAGTCATCAAAGACGCCGTTTTATTTGGACCCACAATCAGCATTCCTGTAAGAAGTGATCAAGGAAGCAAAACATGCCCAACAAACGAGTGGATAGAAAAGCTATACACATTCACACAGAGGATTGTTAAGCAACATTGAAAAACAAAGAGCTCATAAAGCATTAACAAGATGGGGGAATATGGAGAGTATTATACTGAGTGAAATTTCTCAGTCATAAAAAGGCCAATGCTGTATAACACCATTGTTAAAAAATAGGATAGATAGCAGTGGAGTGGGCAGAGAATGAGAAAAGTGTGCATAGAAAACGAACACTCCAGTAGAAACAGATGAGGAAAAGAATTGTCTGAAAGGAAAGATGAGGCATTATATGTATGAAAACAATCTAGAACAAGGAGTGCATTGCTGGGTGGACCAGGTGTGCTGGAGGAGGGAGGGAAGACAATGTGTTACAAAAAAAAGAAAAAGAAATAAAAATGAAAGTTAACTGAGGGAGGAAGGGAGGGAAACGTGCAACGATGAACAATGAATGAATCAAAATCTAACTTTTCTTTAAACTTTCATTAAAAATCACAATAAAATAAAGTGTATTTAAAAAAAAGAAAGAAAGCCACATACTGCATTGCAAGTCTTGTTCAAAAGACTTCTTTCCAATGTTAAAAAAAGAAAAAAATAGATGATACTTTCAGGACTGAAGAGAACTTGATCCAAACTATTGTCTTTCAGTAACCTCATATGCATTTTGATGTTGGACACTGAAAAAGGATGAACTAGCAGAAGATTGAATATATCTGTCTTGAAGAAGAACAGCTGGCATGTTCCTTAGAAACTGGGATAGTGACACTTCATCTTGGATACTTAAAAGATGTTTTCAGGAGGGATCACTCTCTGAAGAAGGATATTATGCTTTGTCAAGTAGAGAGCCAGCAATAAAGAGAAAAACCTTCAGTGAAATAGATAGGCACAGTATATTTCATTTTCTCAAGTATAGCAAAAGCTGTGAAGATGGTGTGAGCCTGGTCAGTGTTTTGTTTTGTTGTGTGCAAGGTTACGATGAGTTGAAACATCATCTAATGACAACAGCTATTGGGTTACTAAAATAAACAAAATAATTGAACCACAAATTAATGGCCAAGTGTATCTTTCTCTCTCTCATGCTTAATGGCCCAAATATTCATAGAAACATCAGTAATTAAATAAGAATGAGAACTTGAAGGACAAATAAAACTAGGTCATGTATATATGAATAACCTGCTGATAATGCAACACAATATTAATTAGTAGCACAGGTAACAAAGAAATAGAAAGTCTTATGTTTACTTTCCTTTTAATTATTTTATCTTTGCATAATATCCCTGAATAGGCTCAATAATATTCCTTATACAAATCTAAAACCTTCATTAGAAAGGTTTCAGAATGGCTATGGCAAACCCTTAAATTCGTCAAGCAGACTGAAATATTTTATTTTCTGGTATTTCTCTCTTTTTATAGTGTCTTTCCTCATTTTTCTAGGCTCTCGGTGAATTTGTGCTGGTGGAAAAAGATGTTAAAATAAAGAAGAGAGGAAAGATTTATAGCATCAATGAGGGATATGCCAAATATTTTGACTCTGCCACAACTGAATATGTGCAGAAAAAGAAATTTCCTGAGGTGAGTGAAGAATATGTCAGTAGAAGGAAAAAGGTTTCCTCTGTTGGTACCTGTTGGGGAAGTGACTTTTGACACCATGGTTGGAAAAGGGTAATGTTACTCCTTATGGCTCTAGTTAGTATAAGCATTGGAGTAGAACATATATTTTGCTGTTGTTGGGTTGTTGCCTGCCACTGAACAACAGATCAGGGTATTGCCTTATCCTGCACCATGCTCACAATCTCTGATATATTCAAACCCATTGTTGAGGATCTTCTCTTTTGCTGACCTTTTACCTTCCCAGTATAATGTCTTTTTTCCCAGGAACTGGCCCTTCTTAATGACATGCGTAAGGTATATGAGAAGAAGTTTCACCATTCTTGTTTCCAAGGAACACCCTACTTACCCTTCCTCCAAGACAGTTTTGTTTGCTGTTTTGGCAATCCATGGTATATTCAATACTCTACTTATACCACAATTCAAGGATACTGATTCTTCCTTATTCCATATTCATGATCTAATTTTCATATACATATAAAGCAATTGAAAATATCATAGCTTCGATCCAACTCACCTTAGATTTTAAACTTACATCCCTGCTCTTTAGCACTTTAAATAGGTCTTTTATAGCAACTTTTATTGGTGCAACAGAGCTCTTGATTGCCTTACTGCTGAGTGTTGATACTGGATCCAAGTAATATGACATCCTTGACAGTTTCAGCCTTTAAATCTCCCTTTATCATGGTATTGTCTATTGGTTCACTGGTGAGGATTTTTGTGTTTGTCTTTTTATTTTTTTAGTGTCAGAGTGTAATTCATATTGGAGTCTTTGTTCTTCAGTAAGTGCTTCAAGTCTTTCTCAGTTTCTGCAAGCAAGATTGTTTCATCTGCTTAATACACGTAGTTGATGAGTCTTTTTCCAACCCTCATTCCAAGTTCTTCTTCATAAAGTCCTGGTTCTCAAATTCTTTACTCGGCATGCAGACTGAATAGGAATGAAGAAAAGATACAACCCTAACAAACAGCTTTCCAGACAACTGTGCCTTTGTCTATGTATAGGTTTTGCAAGAACTCAAATAAGAATTCTGGGATTCACATTTTTTCAATGTTATTTGCAACTGGTTATGATCCACAAAGACAAATTCAAGATCTATTCTAAAGTACATTGTTGTAAGTGGTAGGATTTTATCCATATGTGTACAAGGAAGAATTGTTGATATAACGATCATTCAAACATATATACCAATAACTAAAGCCAAAGGGGAGGAAATTAAGAAATTTTTTTCTGGAAAGCAGCTTCTTTTTTAAAAATTAACTTTAATAAACATTTACAGAGATTTTGGATTTCCATTCATTCATTGCCACGCCCCCCTCTGAAAAGAAAAAGAAAGAAAAATTCCTTCATTGGTATACAATTACCCCATCCCTTTCCCTTCATCCCCCGCATGAGTACACTTCTCTATGCAACCTTAATTCTGGATTCCTGTGCTAACCATAATAATCATATATCACACTTAAGTTTTATACTCTGAAATTGATCATATATGTAATAAAGACGCATTGATAATTATTGGGGACTAGAATGCAAAAGTTGAAATCTATGAAGAAGGAATGGTAGTTGAAATATATGGACTTGGTGAGAGACATTACGCTGGAGAATGAATTATTGAATTTTATACGTTCAATGATTTATTAATGGCAAATGTATTTTTAAAATATGCAAAAGACAACTTTACATATGGGCCTTACCTGATAGACTGCACAACAATCAGATTGACTACATGTGTGGGCAGCTCAATATCAGCAGTCAAAAGCAGAGCAGGTGCTGACTGGAGAACAGACCATCATTTACTCATGTGCAAGCTCAGAGTGAAGCTGAAGAAAATTAAAACAAGACCAAAATACAACCTTGAGTCCATCCTACCTAAATTTAGAAATCATCTTAAGAACAGTTTTGAAGGATTGAACACCAATAATTAAAGACTAGTAGAGGTGTATGATTAAATCAAGAATATCATCCATGGGCTCTCTGTTCCTCATTGATCAACAGATAACCCTCTCTTCTCATGCAGTCTCAGCCGCTTCCCTGAGATACAATGGTGAAGGTCAGAGTAAACTAATTTGGTCACATTGGAAGCTATCAATGACCCCTTCATTGATCTCAACCACATGAACTATGTTTTCCAGTATGATTCCATCCATGGCATAGTCAATGGCACTGTAAAGGCTGAGAATGGGGAACTTCAATGGAAAAGCCATCACTATCTTCCAGGAGTGAGATCCCACCATCAAGTGAGATGATTCTGGTGCTGTGTATTTTGTGGAGTCCACTTTACAACCTTGGAGAAGGCTGGGGCTCACTTGAAGGGTGGTGCCAAATTCTACCAATGCCCCCATCTTTATGATGGGTTTGAACCATGAGAAGTATAACTCTGTCAAGATTGTCACCAATTCCTCCTGTACAACAACTGCTTAACCTCCCCTTGCCAAGGTCATCTGCAACAACTTTGGCCTTTTAGATGGACTCATGACTATAGTCCATGCCATCACTGCTACCCAAAAGACTGTGGATAGCCCCTCTGGAATGCTGTGGAATGATTGCTGTGGAGCTTCCCAAAACATCATCCTTGACCTACTATTGCTGCCAAGTCCATGGGCAAGGTCATCCCTGAGCTGAATAGGAAATTTACTAGCATGGCTTTCCATATCCCCACTCTCTATGTGTCCATTGTGGGTATGACCTGCTGTCTGGTGAAAGCTGCCAAATATCAAGAAAGTAGTAAAACAGGCATCAAAAGGGCCTCTATATGACATCCTGGGATACATTGAAGACCAGGTTGTCTCCTACGACTTTAACAGTGACACCACTCCTCTACCTTTGATACTGGGGCTGGCATTACCCTGAATGACCATTCTGTCAAACCCATTTCCTGGTATGACAATGAATTTGACTGTAGCAACCAGGTGGTTGACTTGAAGGTTCATGTGGGCTCCAAAGAATAAGAGTCGCTTGGAGCACCAATAGCACTACCACCCAGTAATAGCACTAGAAGAGAGATCCTCAGCTGGAGAATCTTTGCTCCAACTCTATCACCCCCCTACACTGAAAATCTCACATCCTTAACACATTTTCTATCCTATTTCCCTGAGAAAGGAGAGCAGCTTAGAGAGTTCATCTTGTAATGTACCATCAATAAAGTACACTGTACTCAGCCAAAAAGGGGGTTGGGTGGGGTAATAACATCATCCGTGAATAAAGAAAGAAAAACAAAAGTGTGTATCAGAAGAAACTTTGAAAATTAGCATCTAGAAGCCAAAAAAAGGGAAGAGATGCCAAAATAAAAGAGCTAAACAGATTTCAAACGTCAGCTTATGATGACAAAACAAAGTATTAAAACAAAATATACAAAGAACAAAGAGTTCAAGAAAAAGGGAAGAACTAACTCAGCATTTCTCAAGCTGAAAGAACTGAAAAACAAATTCCAGCCTCAAATTCCAAAACTGATAGATCTTTCCTCTATATTTCCTTTCAAGGAGGGAGGTCTGTATGTTTGGGGGGAAAAATTGTAATACTGAGGGATGCTGTAGGCAATATTGTGAAAGATCCGGGAAGCATCCAAAAAAATGGAATGCCCAGAATTATTATACCAAAAAGAATTGGTTGACACTGGAAAAATTTCTGGCAGTACCAAATGAACAAAAGCCAATGGTTACAAACAAGGTAGTTCAGGAGAGCTCTGGTGGCCTAGTGGTAAGAAGCTGCACTGCAATCCCAGCGGTGACCAGTTTGAATCCACCAGATGCTCTGTTGGAGGAGGGACAATCTTCTCCTGTACCAGTCAGATCTGATTTGATGGTATACACAAATAATAATAATTTTTTAAAAAACCCAAAATCAAACAATAACAACAACCAAAAAACCCAAAGAAAACCAAAGCTGGGCTGAAGACATTGGCAAAAAATAAGGTGCCAGCTATTGATGGAATTCCAGTTGATATTTCATCTTTTTACACTGAAAAAATGCAGCCCTGGATATACTCATTAGTTTATGAAAGGAAATTTGGAGAATAGTTGCCTGGCCAACTGAATGGAAAAGATCGTGTTTTTTCCTATTCCCAAAAAAGGTGATCTAATAGAAGGCGGAAATTATAGAATAATATCACTGATATAACATGTGAGCAAAATATTACTGAAGATCATCTAAAAATAGCTAGAACAGTACATTAACAGACGTTTGGTGTCAGAAGTTCAAGTGGGGTTTAGAAGAGGTTTTGCCACCAGCGAAACTACCGTTGCTAAGGTCAGATGCTAAGCTATTCTATAAAAAAAAAATCTATCTATGCTTTATTGACTAGTCAAAGGTATTTGATAGTGTAGATCATAGCAACTATGGTTAACATTGAGAAGAGTGGGAATACCAGAATGCTTAATTGTGCTCATGCAAAATTTATACCAAGACCAAGAACCTGGTTTTGGAATGGGACAAGAGAACACTATATGGTTTAAAATCAGAAGGGTGTGTGTCAGGGATGTATTCTTTCTCCATATCTATTCTTCCTGTATGCTGAGCAAATAATTCACGAAGCTGGACTCTGTAAATAGGAATGTGGCATCAAGATTGGAGGAAGACTCATCAACAATCTGCATTATGCAAATGACACAACTTGCTTGCTGAAAGTAAGGAGGACTTGAGTCACATGCTATGGAAGATCAAAGAATACAGCCTTCAAGATGAATTGCATCTAAATGTCAAGAAAACAAAGATCCTCATCACTGAGCCGATAGGCAACATTTTGGTAGAAAGATTTGAGATAGTCAGTGATTTAATTTTACTTGTATTAACAGTCAACATACTTGGTACCAGCAGTCAGGAGATCAGGAGACATATTACATCGAGCAAATCTGCTGTCAGGGGCTTTTCCAACATACTGAAGAGCAATGATGTCATCTTGGAGACTAAAGGTGTACCTGATACAGGCCATGGTCTTTTCAATCACCCACAATACCTCTGAGATCTGTACAATGAGTAAGTAGGACGAAAGAAAAATTGATGCCTTTAAGTTGTGGTGTTGGAGAAGAGTACTGAAGATTCCATGTGCTGACAAAAGAACAAACAGATTTGTCTTGGGTAAAATGTAGTCAGAGTGATCATTGGAGGCAAACATGGTAAAGCTTTGTCTCTCATATTTTGGGTAAGTTGTTAGGAGAGGTTATTTCTTAGAAATGGACATCATACTTGGGAAAGTGGAAGGACAGCAAAGAAGAGGAAAACCCTCAACAAAACGGGTGGACACTGTGACTGCAGCAATGGGATCAAGCGTGTCAGAGATGAGGATGGCACAGGATAAGGTGGGGTTCAGATCTGTTGTTCACAGGGATAATGTGAGTCAAATTCGACTCAATGACTTCTCACAATAACAACAACAACTCACAACTAAATGCCTTCACATAGTCAATAAAACACAAGCACACATCTTTCTCTTATTCTTTCCTTTCCTTCAATATCCACCTGATGTCATCAATGATATCCCTCATTCCATGGTTTCTTCTGAATTTAACGATAATATTTTGCCTTGTCTTCCCCAGCTGCCCTTTGAAATCTTCTGTTCAGCTTCTTCTTGATTTCTTCCCTTTGCTTTGGCTTCTCAGTGCTCTAGTGCAATATTCAGAGTCTCTTCTGACATCCCTTTTGGTTTCTCCTTCTCCTCCCCCTATGCTCCCCTCCACCCCTCTCTCCACTCCCCCTCTCCCTCCCCTCCCTCTCCCTCCCCCCTCCTCTTCTCTACTCCTCCTCATCCCCCTCTCCCACCTCTCCCCCTTCCCTCCCCTCCCCCTCCCCTTCCCCTTCTCTCCTCCTCCTCCTTCTTCCTTCTTTGTAATGACTTTTTGCATTCTTCATGAATGTTATTACTGATATCTTCCCACAGCTCATTTGGTCTTCATTCATTAGTGTTCAAGGCCTCAAACCTATTCCTGAGTTGGTTTTTAAATTCATAAGGGATAGACTAAAGTTCAAATTTTACTAGTCAATACTTTTACTTTTTTAGTTCCTCCTAAACCAGGCTATGTAAATAAAATGAAACTAAATTCAAACCACTTCCCCTGAGCAAACTCTGAGGAGAGTACTCAATTTAGGTGTCTCAACCACATGTCCTCAGGAATGGGTGAACCTCATGGCAGCTGGATAATTCAAGAACTTGTGTTAAAGAGTTCCAGCTGTGCAAACACCGTGCCACACTGTTCACTCTTTTACATTGGATTTTTATGAGAAATTGCCCAACCATTACTAATATCATGGATTGATTTGTGCTCCTCTAAAATGTGTGTGTTAAAACTATACAGCAACCCTGAAACCCACAGCGTCCCTTTTCAGCAGGAAGTAGCTAAGAGAATACGCCATCCCCTTTTCCTTATGACTCAGGGTGAAGTCTCTCTCAGGGAGGAGTGATAGGGAATGGCAAAGGACACACTGACAAAGAAGATTAATCAGAACTGGCTTTGACAAGCACTGTGGCATTTGGACAAGAACAAACTGGGAGGAGGGTAGAGAGAATAGTGCAACAAGGAATGAATGGAAACCCCAAATCTCTGTAAATGTTTATGAAAATTAATAAAATATAGGGGAAAAAATTATCCGGTAAACAAAGCAAAAAAAACCCAAAAAAAACAACTATACAGCAAAACCCCATTACCTGATAAGCCAAGCAGTTATAAAAGGATTGATGGTGGGATGCAGCACCCTTATTTCTATCAGAGCCTTGACCCATCCAAGGAGAGCTTCCCTGGGATGTGACCTGTGACAGCTTCTATTTCACAAGGCATACAAGGAGACAAAAAGATGGGGGAGAAGAACCTCAGCACCACTAAGATGGAAGAATTAGTTACCCATCGAATCCTTTGGGTCTGGTTTCCTGTTCCTGAACAGAAAGAAAGCCTTCCTGAGAGATAGGAGGAGGATGAGGAGGAGAAAGTAGAGGAGGAGGAGGAGTAATACTAATATCCATTGCTTTCAGTGTGGTTCTGATTCATGGTGACCTGTTCAGTTATGAAGGCTGTAAATCTTTATAGGAAGAGTTTGCTCACCTGCCTTCAACAGAGCCTCTAATGGATTTGAATTTTGTTCCCTGATATGCTCACTATACCACCAAGGGAGTTTTGGTTGCCTGGTGTTAAGAACCAGTGCTGCAATCTAGAAAGCATGCAGTTAAAATCCAACACCAGCTCCAAGGGAGAAGGATAGGCAATCTCCTTCTGTGGAGATTGCCTTGGAAAATTCACTGCAGGGTTGATGGTCCACAGCAACAATACCACCAAGACTTCTTCGCCTGGACTAGCACATCTAACCCCCCTGGAGTGTGAAAGAGTAAATTTACATTTTTTTAATCTTCTGTGATATCTCTTTTCTCATAGCAATATATAACTAAAACATTTACTAATTAATATACACACATACACAAATTTTCTAAATAAGACACCTAAATAGGCCACCAGATTATAACCTTTGACCTTATTGCTATTGACTCATAAGTCACTTTACTTTCAGTTTAAGTCTTTATAAGTTCTTTTGCACTTCTAAACTTCTTAGTTTGTTCTTACTTGTCATTTACACTGGGCTGAATTAATCTCAAACTTTGTCAGAGATGAGACATTGCATGGCTGCACTGAGAAAATCTATCATCACTTACACTCTCAGAGAATGATTAGATTAGATTAGATTAGACACACACACACACGCACTCTCTCTCTCTCTCTCTCTCGCTCACACACATGTGCACACACACTCCCAGCTGGATCACAGGATGGGGGAGGGAAACAAACTTACCAAAGTGTGTTGTTTTTGTCTTACTGGCTATGACCTACTTTGAAGAAAATCATGGTATGTTTCTCTTGACAAATTGAAATGGTAGTTTTCTTTCTAAACAAATATATTCATCATAGAACTAATGGAACTGAGGTTGACAAATAAGTTGTTCTGCATCTTGGACTGGTTTCTAAAGTCATCTAACATTTTGCTAGTGGGTTGCATTACATAACAGTCCTTGCTTAAAGTGCAAAAGCTGTGATTTTTTTCAAGGATATCTAGTTCTCACAAAGTTAAAAATACTATCAATCTGGGAGGAAGTTACAATGGGTTACTAGAAAATTGTTTGTGTGTGCTACCTATGAAGCTGGGGGAAGGAGTAGAGAAGATTAGCTAGTCATTTTGTGTTTAAATTATTTAAGCTGTTGGTTGATGATTTTTTGAGGAATGAAATATTTAAGTGTGCAATGTGTTCATTCCTAAGCTAGGAGTGAGTGGAGGAGTAGGAAGGTACAGTCTACATCCACTGGATTTGTGAACTCTCTGGACTTGCTCTTCCCTCTTTGTTTTAGGATGGCAGTGCTCCCTACGGGGCCAGGTATGTGGGCTCCATGGTGGCTGATGTACACCGCACTCTGGTCTATGGAGGGATCTTCATGTACCCAGCCAACCAGAAGAGCCCAAAGGGCAAGGTAATTTCCCAATGTGCATGTGCTGAGAATCTAACAGTGAGCCAAAAGTAGGTCATTTTCTCCTCGCACCTGCTTCTGGTCACTGTCCTGCTACCTTAACACATCTGCTTGTGAACAGACAGGAAAAGAGAAGCTAGATGTATTTCTCAATCATTAATATTGAGGCTGAGGTAGAAGGTTGGAAAAGGGCAATGCAGATACTATTGCTTTTAGTGGTTTTTAATTGCCTTTATTTCCTCATAAGGATCTTTGATGGTATAGTAATTAAAGCATTTGATTGTTAGACAAAAGATGGGCTGTTTGAACCCAACTGCTCCCATAAAGATTTACAGCCCTGTCCTCAGGGCTGCTATGAGTTAGGATCAACTCATAGGCAATGGGTTTAGTTTAGGTTTTTTTTTATTTTTTGGGGGGGGATTTAGTTTAGGTTTATATTCACTTTATCTGTCCTCATGCCCACCAATCAACGTGAGTCAAATGGTTTATCTTCCACCTGCAACATATTGAGTATTATTTTGAGATGGATAATTTTGAAAACCTAATGAAGGGACCTCTGGTAGGCTACTGGCAAAAAGCTGTGTTGCAATCCTGAAAACATATGGTTCAAGGCCACCAGCTGCTCCACAGAAGAAAAACAGGCAATCTCCTCCCATGTGATTAGCTGTCTCTAAAAAGCTACCATAGGATCAACTATGGGTCAGTTCTGACTCGATGGTATAACAACAACGACACCTGTGAACCAACTTCCTGGGGCGGGGGGGGGGGACAACCAAGTTGTTCAAACTAACAGGCTTTGGAGGCTCTTGTGGCCTAGTTTGTAAGGATCAAAGGCAGGCAGTTCAAATCCACCAGCTGCTCCAAGGGAAAAAGATGGGCTATCTCCTCTGGTGCTATTGACAGACTCTGGAGACCCACTAGAGAGTCAGCAATGAGTTAAGGTCTTACTTAATAGCAATGAGGTAGAAACATTAATCCATTACATAAATTTTAGAGTTTCAAGGCCTGAAGTCAGCCCAAGGATATCTAAAGAGATATCTAAAGGATATCTAAAGAGTCCACAAACATCAGAATTAGAGCACTTGCTCTGAACTCATTAATTTTTTTCTGCAACTTTCTTACTCCAACTTTATAAAACCAAACTAGATATACTGGTATAATCAAATGGAAGAGGTCCCCGGGTAGTGCAAATAGTTGCCATGCTCAGCTGCAAACCAAAACATTGGAAGTTTGCTACTCTAACTTTATTTTCAAGTTCATTCACAGATGCCTTGGAAGAAAGGTCTGGCAAACTCCTTCTGGAAAATCTTTTGAAAACCCTTGGGGCACAGGTCTTCTCTGATAAGTGTGTGATCATGCACCAGAATCAACTCGAGTGCTTTGTCAGTGCAAAGTATAAAATGCCAACCTTGACCAGAGCTTACCATGGATGTCTGATATTCAGCTAATTGCAGAAGACATAGGTAAAGAGACAAATTGCATAGTCCTACCACTTTCTCTGCCACATGTGAATACCTCTCTCAGTGGCTTCAGCTGTTTAAATTATTGGAAAGTCAAATTCAGAGTCTCAATATTAAATCTAACATGGATAGGTTGTTGCTGTGTGCCCTTGAGTCAGAACTAACCCACAGCTGACCCTTCAGTAGGTTTTCAGAGGCAGTTAATTGCATGGGAGGAGATTGGCCATCATTCTCCCAGGCAGCTGCTGGCAGATTTGAACTGTATGTCTTAGGGATCGCAGTGCAACTTCTTACCACTAGGCTACCAGATGGACACGCAGCCAGATAAAATCTTCTAGTGTCCCTACTAATGAAAAAGCTTTCCTTTTTATGTGAATGTTTGTTATTTGCTGTCAAGTTGTGTTTAGCTCATGTATAGAACTAAGTAACAGAGAAATCTGCCTATGAGGTGCTGACAGAGCAAAAAATTGCTGAATATTAAGTGATAATATGTTCAAGAAGGAGAAATTCTTAAATAGACCCGTTTTTGCCACCTATGAAAGAATTTCTTCTTCAGTTTGCTACTGTTTAATATTTAGCAGCTCTTTGTGCCTTGCCAGCACCTCACAGGCAAGTTTCACTTTTTGAAACTTTCAACTTTGGTGGTGTAGTCAGTAGGAAGTTACACTGCTAACACAAAAGTGCCTGCTTATTTGAATCCACTTGCTGCTCTGCTGGAGAAAGATGGGTAATTTCCTCCTGTGTAATTTTCAGGGCCTGGAAGCCCCCTGGAAGGTCAGCTGTGAACTGGCCCTGACTTGACTGTGGTGATTTTGAGGTTTTATTTTTTTATCTACTCTAGACCAGCTAGAAGACCAAATAATTTTGATATTCATTTGAATAAAAGTTTACAAAGAAAACTGGTTTTTCATGGCATTTTATTTTAAACATTAATCACAATATTCACAATGCAATTGTACCTTTTCTACTTCTAATTTCCATTAATTTTTGTTTGCTTTGACTGCTGCCTATATATTAGATGTTGGCTGTGCTTCTTGTATGCCTCTTTGTCTCTTCCATTTCTTTAGTGGCATTGTGCTGATCAGTTCCTTATTGTGTATTTCCTTTCCTGTCACATATTATGTTATTATTTTTGTTGTTATGTGCCATCAAGTCACCTGTAATTCAGATGGTATACCAATTGAAGTATTTCAGATAACAGATGTTGCCCTGGATGTGCTCACCAAGTTGTGCCAAGAAATCTGGAGAACA
>NW_006399988.1:2328112-2333071 GCF_000299155.1 Elephantulus edwardii
ATGCGGTTGGCGCAGGATAGAGCAGGGTTTAGGGCTGTTGTGCATAGGGTCGCTATGAGTCGCAAACGACTCGACGGCACATAACAACAACAACAACATGTACAATAGCTCTGAACCCGGCCCTATTCTTAGCCAACCTCACTGTCTCTGACACCAACTCCCTTACTGTGTCAATCCATGTCATCCACAGTCTTCCTCCCCTGAGCTGTCCCCCAACTGTACCGAACATAATGTCCCTCTCAAAGGACTGGTCCCTGCTGGCAACATGCCTAAAGCATGTGAGACAGTTTCAAAATCTTTGCCTCGAAGGGGCAGGTTGGTTTCACCCTCTCCAGGACAGATTTGTTTATTCTTTTGGCAGTCCACGGTATGTTAAATACTCTTCTCTACCACAAGGGACCTCTTCAGAGTGCTGAAGAGCAACAATGTGAGTCTAGAGACTAAGGTGTGCCTGATCCGAGCCATAGTCCTCACAATTACTTGCTATGCATCAGACAGCTGGATAATGATGTATCTTAATAAATAATTTTTATGTGTTCATTAATGTTCACTCATCTGTAAAACTTTCTTTAGCTTTTTTATAATAGCAGTCTTATACAATATTTATCTCTTGAGACTAACTTGAGTCACTCAGCAAGATGTCCTCTAAGTTTATCATGTTATGCATGGTTAGAAATTTTTTTACTGTTATTTAGAGTTGCACAGCACTCCATTGTGTGAAAGTAGGATAGTTTTTTAAACCACTTGTCTGTTGAAGGACATCTGAGTTGTTTCCATTTTTTTACTATTGTAAATAAAGCTGCTTGAAACATGGGTGTGCTTATGTCTGTTCATGTTGCAGCTCTTATTTCTTTGGGTTATATACCTAGTAGTGGGCATACTGGATCAAATGGCTTCAATTTTCACCTTCTTGACTGCTTTCCATAGCAGTTACACCATTTTACATTCCTGTTAGCAGTTCCAATCTCTTCATACCCTTGCTAAAATTTGTTAGTGTCTTATTGAACTTTTCTTTATTGCTGACTTTGTGTGGTATCTTCCAAAAAGTAAATAGAAAACAGCTGCAAACATCCATTCATAATTGGAACACAGAATGTATCACGTATAAACCTCGAAAAATTGCAAGGTGTCAAAACTTAAATGAAACAGCCATTCTAGAAATTAGTAGCTGAGACAGGCTGGTATTGGGCATTTTAAATCAGACAGTTACATGATCTATTATACCAGGAGTGACAAACTGAAGAGGAATGGTATAATATTCAACATCAAAAAAAATATTTTAAAATAGGATGCTATCCATGCACAAAAAGAAAGACCTGTCAATCCAATGATTATTCAAATAAACACACCAACTGCTAATGTTAAAGATGATGAAATTGAGGACTTCTGCCAACTTTTACAGTCTGAAATGGATTGAATATGCAATCAAGATGCAATAATTGGTGACTGGAATGCAAGAACTCGAAACAAAGAAAGACCAGTAGTAGGAAAATATGACCTTGATGAGACTGAAGATCACATGATAGAATTTTATTCAGTGAATGACTTCTTCATTGTAAGTACTTTAAAAAAACCAAAACCAAAAAACAAACAAACAAAAAAACCACATCACACAATATAAATGGTACTGATGTACATCACAGGACTCAAGTTGACTACATCTGTGCAGAGAGTTGATAGAGAAGTTTGATCTTAGCAGTCAAAACAAGGTCAGGTGCTGACCGTAGAAAAGGCTATTAATTATTACTATGCAACTTCAAAGTGAAGCTGAACAGAAGAAAAACAAGTACATGAGAAATGACATATTACCTTGAGTCTATCCCAACTGAATTGAAAAACCACCTCAAGGTCTGCTGTACAACCACGAGAGGATATCATCGATGAATGTGACCTTCTAAAAATAAAGTTGTTGTGTGCATCAAAAACTCTTTGCAATAGGATGAAAAGAAAGCCTACAGACTGGGGGAAAATGTTTGACAAATGATATCTCAGATAAGGGTCTTTTCATGAAAGTTTGCAGAATACTACCCGGCTTCCATAAGGAAAAGACTAGTAACTCAGTAACAAAATGAGCAAAAGAGAGGAAAAGACTTTTCACAAAGGAAGACATTAACATGGCCAACAGACAAGTGAAGAAATACTTAAAACTTACTGGCAATCAGAGAGATGCAAATAAAAAACACAATAAAATACTGTCTCACCCTGGTAACAAAATTTAACAGTACAGCAAACAATAAATGTTGGAGAGGGTTTGGAAAGACTGGAACTTTCATGCATTGCTGGTCAGAGTGTAAAATGGAACAAACACTCTGGAGGCAGTTTGGCATTTCTTCAAATAGCTGAACATATAGCTCAATATGTTGTGATCCACATTGTCAAATATCGTTGCATAGTCAATAAAATATAAATAGACAACCTTCTGGTACTCTATGCTTTCAGCCAAGACCCAGCTGACATTGGCAATGATATCCCTAGCACCATGGCCTCTTCTAAACCCAGCTTGTGTTTCTAGAAGTGTTCTAGTAGTTTTTGGATAATCTTCAGCAAGATTTTTGTTGATTGATATTTGCATGTGGAATTAGTGCTATTGTTCCAAGATTTCCACATTCTGAAGGATAAATAGTAGAATGTGCTTGAAAGTCCAAAGTGGGAAGAAGAGGAAGGTGAACTGTGGAGGGAGGAAATTACTGAGATGGCAGAGTTTGGTGGGCTGAGGTATGGGTTGAAGAATTTAGGAAAGTTAAGGAGTGTCTGAAAAAACAAGGTAATAGCACAAAGATCATGGTGATTAATTTTCTAAAACACAATGAATTCATAAGAATGATCACATGAAACACAACTTGAATGAAGGAATATGTTAAACTGAGTGTACATGAATGAATCGATCTATCTCTGCCTGTAAGAGTTGGTAGAAATCCGCGCCGCCACCGCCTCTGCTGCCGCCGCGCCTCGGCTTGAGGGCCGGAGGCTGGGGGAGGGTAGCGGAGCCGGCGCTGCCGCCATGTTGGGTCTGAGGCGGCTGCTGTAGGCGCGAAGAGAGCGAGCAGGCGGCGTCGTGGTACCGGCCTCTCTGCAAGCAGCCCCGAGCGGCGGTGGAGCCATGAGCGGGGGAACCCCTTACATCAGCAGCAAGATCAGCCTCATTTCCAAGGCAGAGATCCGCTACGAGGGCATCCTGTACACCATCGATACCGAGAACTCCACCGTAGCCCTCGCCAAAGTTCGGTCCTTTGGTACAAAAGACAGACCAACAGATCGACCGATACCACCTCGAGATGAAGTCTTTGAATACATTATATTACGAGGAAGTGATATTAAAGATGTCACTGTTTGTGAGCCACCAAAACCACAATGTTCTTTGCCTCAGGACCCAGCCATTGTTCAGTCTTCACTAGGTTCCTCTACTTCTTCATTCCAATCGGTGGGTTCATATGGACCTTTTGGCAGGATGCCGACATACAGTCAGTTCAGTCCAAGTTCCATAGTTGGACAGCAATTTGGTGCTGTAGGTGTTGCTGGAAACTCTTTGACATCTTTTGGAGCAGAAGCATCTTCAAACAGTGGTACCTTATCCCAAAGTAATGCCGTTGGGTCTGCCTTCACACAGGGTTCGAGATCTCTAAAACCTCAGTTATCACAAGGTCGTTCAAGCCCTCAGTTAGACCCTTTGAGGAAAAGCCCAACCATGGAACAAGCAGTACAGACCGCCTCAGCCCACTTACCTGCTCCAGCACCTGTTGGGAGAAGGAGCCCTGTATCAACCAGGCCTTTGCCATCTACCAGCCAAAAAGCAATAGAGAATCAAGAGCACAGGCGAGTTGAAGTGCATAAAGTTCCAAGGCTAGAAAATGAGCAACTTAGAAATGAAAGCAAGAAACAAGTAGTTCCAGGAGCTCCTTCAGCTCCAAGGAGAGGCCGTGGGGGTCATCGAGGTGGCAGGGGAAGATCTGGTATTCGGAGAGATGGGCCAATGAAATTTGAGAAAGCCTTTGACTTTGAAAGTGCAAATGCAAAAAAAAAAAAGAAAAGAAAGTGCAAATGCACAATTTAACAAAGAAGAAATTGACAGAGAGTTCCATAATAAACTTAAATTAAAAGAAGATAAACTTGAGAAGCAGGAGAAACCTGTGAACAGTGAAGACAAAGGAGACTCAGGAGTGGATACCCAAAACAGTGAAGGAAATGCTGATGAGGAAGATCCACTTGGACCTAATTGCTATTATGACAAAACGAAATCCTTCTTTGATAATATTTCATGTGATGATAACAAAGAACGGAGACCAACATGGGCTGAAGAAAGATTAAATGATGAGACGTTTGGAATCCCACTACGTCCAAACCGTGGCCGTGGCGGCTACCGGGGCCGAGGAGGTCTTGGCTTTCGTGGAGGCAGAGGGCGTGGAATTGGCAGGGATGGCACCTTCGCCAGCCCTCGAGGGTTTCGTGGTGGATTCAGAGGAGGTCGTGGGGGCCGAGAGTTTGCAGATTTTGAATATAGGAAAACCACAGCTTTTGGGCCCTAAAAGGTCTGGATCGATCATACTGCTTTCTGAAACAAATACAACAAAGTTGCTGCATAGTCTACAAACAAATCTGAAAATGAAAATTCTAGCTGTTCATACTCCTGAAAATTGGTTTCAGTCTTTTGAAGAATGAAGAAGTGAATTCGCTGTATATTTGTCACCAGCACTGGGTTTTGTTTTGTGTTTTGTTTTCTTGCTTAATTTCAAAGATACAGTGAAACCTATGAGAGCCAGAACCTAATGGGACTACCTTGTTTTGGGGTCTCACAGGTTTTCTACCTTTGACAGGGTACAGTCTTAATATGTTTCTGTTGCTCTCTTTAGTGGAAAATATTTTGTTTTTCTTTTCTGACAGGTTTCTGCCTTACACAGGTTCCATCTTTTTCAGGATTTACTATATTGGGGAAGGGGAAAGAAGGTTCATTTTTGAAAATGA
>NW_006399988.1:2336566-2339040 GCF_000299155.1 Elephantulus edwardii
AGAGAGGGACATCATGCTGGGTAGAGTAGAGGGACAGCGCAGGAGGGGAAGACCCTCTATGAGGTGGATTGATTCAGTGACTGGGGTAATTGGGATGGGTTTGTCAGAGGCAATGAGATTGGCACAGGATAGAGCACAGTTTAGGGCTGTTGTACATAGGGTCGCTATGATTCGCAAATGACTCGACGGCACATAACAACAACAACAACATGAATGAAACACAGTGAATATTAATTTTGTATGCAAATTAATATAAAATAAAAGTATATTTCTGAACAACTAAAAAGCTAAACTAAAATTCCCGGCTATTCAACTGCTAAAATATACTCTGAAGAAATTAGAACTGAGACACAAATGAAGATATGTACACCTATGTTCATTGCATTAGTCACAATGGCATGAAAATGGAAGAAGACCAAATGCCCATAAATGAATGGATTGGAAGTTGTGGTACATTCACACAATGGAATACTAGATAATACTTGTCTTATACTGAAAAATATTATTTAAGATTATTATTTTAAACGTAGAAAAATAACTGAGTAAGGTGTGTATAAATATCCAAAAGGAAAAGGGAATATGGGGTAGGGATAGAAAGAGAGGAGGATTGGAAATCAGTATGATAGAAGAATTTGGTAGGCAGATAGGGGATGAAGGAATAGGAATGATTCAATGAAGAATGAGACACAGAGTAATAATAAGCATAGATTAATGGTAATTATATGGAATACAATGTATATGAATGTATGAAACAATGTAAATGAAAGATTATACAAAGCACAGTGTACATTAATGAAACACAATGTATACGAATTATTGCATGTAAACCAATAAAAACAGTTAAAAAAGAGCTCTTCTATAAAAAAAAAAAAAAGATCTGATGCAAAGAATACTAAAAACCAAAGGCCAGACAAGTTGTAGGATGACATCAAGGTTATCAGCCAAAATCAGAAACTCAGAAAACAAAAATTTATTTAGAAAGACAGCCATGAAAGAAAAAGACAAAATAGATGTCATAAGAAACTCTGAAAGTTACACAGAATGCAATGAAGCAAAAAACAAAAGGAAAAAAATGTTCAACATATTTCACTGTAGCTCTAGAAATAGCCAAGAATTATAGTGAAATGTACAAAGAGCTGGAGTTAGAAATCCAAAAGGGAAGTATATACTCAACATTTCTGAAGCTGAAAGAACTGAAAAACAAATTCAAGCCTTGAGTTGTCATACTGAAGGATTCTATGGACACAATCTTGAATGATACACTATCAAAATAAAGATTAAAAGGACCAAGAACCACTATACTAAAAAGAGTTGGTCCACAATGAACTATCTCAGGAAGTAGCCTGGGATCTAGAATCAATGGTAATGAAGGGAGAAGTTAAAGTCACATTGAAGGCATTGGAAAAAACCCAAAGAACTAGAAAATGATGTAATACTAGCAGAGATGTTTCGATAAATGGATGCAGCTCTGAAAGTACTAACCAGTCAATGCCAAGACACTTGTAAAACTTGCTAAATGACTGTAAAAGATCCCTATTTATTTACATTACCCAAAAGGGCGATCCAATAGAAGTGGAAATTATCAGTTGGACAATGACCAAGGAGGATAGAAGGAGAATTGATGCCTCTGAGCTGTGGTGCTGGAGAAGAGTATTGAGAATACCATGGACTGCTAGAAAAACAAACAGATTTGTCCTGGAAGGGGTTAAACTGGGTGGCTCCTTGGAGGCAAGGATTCTGAGGCTCCGTCTAACATACTTTGGACATGTTGTGAGGAGAGGCCGGTCCTTACGGAGGGATGGCACAGGACAGAGCGGAGTTTTAGGCTGTTGTACATAGGGTCGCTATGAGTCACAAGCGACTCGACCGCACATAACAACAACAACACAACAATCATTAGTATCATATGCAAGTAAAATATTGCTGAAGATTATTTTAAAATGATGGAAACAATATATCAACAGGCAACTTCTAAAAACCTAACCGGGCTAGGGATATCATTGCTGTTACCAATAGATCTTGACTGAAAGCAGAGATTTCCAGAAAGATGTTTACTTGTATTTTATTGACTGTGTAAACATAGTAACAAATGATGGCTACAACTGAGAAGAATTAAAATTCCAGACACTTAATTGTGTTAATGTGAAAAATATACATAAACCCAGAAGCTGTTGTCCACACAGAATAAGAAACATTGCATAGGTTAAAGTCAGGAAAAGTATGCATCATGGTTGTATCCTTTCTCCATATTTATTCAATCTGTATGCTGAGAAAATAATATAAGACGGTGGACTCTATGAAGAAGAATGTGGTATCAGAATTAGGGGAAGACTCATCAACAACCTGTATAAGCAGATGACACAATTTTGCTTGCAGAAAGTAGACTCTAAGCACTTTCTGAAGAAGAAACATTTACCGAAGAAGGCTATACAGCCTTTTATATAGATTACATCTCAACATAAAGAGAAAAATAG
>NW_006399988.1:2340833-2343519 GCF_000299155.1 Elephantulus edwardii
TGTGTATGGAGTGAGGTGTGGGTCTTGCTTGAGTCTTTTGCAGATATTTTTCCAATTTTGCCAACACCATTTGTTAAAAAGGCTGTCATTTCCCCACTTCACTGATTTCATTTCCTTGTCAAAAATCAGTTGACCATAGATAGATGGGTTGGAGAAATATAGATTACATTTCAATACTAGACCACCACTCCTCTGTCAGTTTTCTGTACTATAATGGCATGTGTGTTACTGTGATGATGTTAGCTATACTAGTTGGGTCACCCATAGTGGACAGATTTCAGTGGAGGTTCCAGACTAGGACAGGCTAAGAAGCAGGAATGACCATCCACTTCTAAAATAACAGGCCTTAGAAAACTCCATAGACAAGGAAAGAATAGTGTTTGATATGGTGTCAGAAGATCAGCCCCTCAGGTTGGAAGGCACTAAAAATGTGACTGGGGAAGAGTTGCCTCCTCAAAGTAGAATATGCTATAATGAAGTGGATGAAGTATAGCTTTCATCCAATGAAGAATTTTCATTTGCTGATATGTGTGCCTTGGAGCGGTGAAACCAAATTTCTTGTTGGAGGCTGGGATTCTTATACTCCATCTCACATACTTCAGGCATGTGGTCAAGAGGGACCAGTTCTTGGAGATGGATATAATGCTCAAGAGGGTGGAGGACAGCACAAGAGAGGAAGACCCCGGATAAGGCAGATTGACATGGTAACTGGGGCAGTGGGGGTAGATGTCTCGGAATCAGTGAGACTGGCTCAGGACAGGGTAGGTTTCAGAACTGTTGTACATAGTGTTGTTATAAGTCACAGGTGACTCAATGGCACACAACAATAACAACAACAAACTTGAAGAGGAACAGCTATAAATATCCAATAACAATTGGAACATGGAATGTGTGAAGTATTAATCAGAGAAAAGCTGATTATGTAAACAAAAAAACGAAAGGAATTCATAAAGTTTGACATCCTAGGTTTTCATAAACTGGATTGGCATTTGAGAGATGGATCAGTACTGGGATTTTTAATTGAACAATGAAATCATCAATTATTCCAGAAATAATAAATTGAAAAGGAATGGTGTGGTATTAATTTCAAAAAGAGCATTTCAAATCCATCCTGATGTAGAATGCTTTTAGTGATAGGATACTATCCATTCACAAATATGGAAATCCTATTAATACAACCATTATTCAAACATATACACTGGCCACAAAATCCAAAGATGAAGAAATCGAGAATTTCTACCAATTTTTGCAGTCTAAAGTTGATCAAATATACAGTCAAGATACATTAATAAAAATGGATGACTTAAATGCAAAAGACAGAAATGAAGAAGGAAGTGTAATTGAAAATATGGCCTTGGTGGTAGAAATTACACTGGAGATTGAACTATAGAATTTAGTACAATGAATGATTTATTCATTGCAAATGTTGTTGTTACGTGCCATCGAGTGACTTGAGACTCATAGCGACCCTATGTACACCAGCCCTAAACCCTGCTCTATCCTGTGCCAATCGCACTGCCTCTGATACACCCATCCTGATTACCCCAATCATTGAATCAATCCACCTCATAGAGGGTCATCCCCTCTTGCACCGTCCCTCCACCCTCCCAAACATGATGTCCCGCTCCAAGGACCTGTCACTCCTTACAACATGTCCAAAGTATGTTAGACAAAGCCCCAGAATCCTTGCCTCAAAGGAGCAACCTGGTTTAACACTCTCCAGGATGATTCTGTTTGTTTTCTTGGCAGTCCATGGTACAATGCTAATGTGGTCACAAAGTGTGCCCCCAGGAGCCCTGTTTCCGCATAGCAGATGTTGAAGGCCTGGAAACTCTGGCACAGCTTTTTGGCCACAGCAACAGCAGCCAGAGGGCTGGACAGGTTCTTGCCACCACAGTAGGTGCAGTCAGAGTGGCCAATAATGGCATTGGCCACTTGGAGGGCAACGTAATCCGGGTTTGCCCAGCCAGGTCCCTCCACTGCAATGGCCACATGGGCCAGGGGAAGGGCATCATCGTGATGGAGGATCTCGCTGCCGGTGAAGCGGCACGGCTGGATGGTGGGAACAGCGTCCTCTGGGTACGTCTGAGAGATGCTACCGAAGTGCTTCTGGGCGAGGTCGAGGAGCTGACGGTGTTCCACTTCTCCAGCTGCTGCAAGCACCATTCGTGGGGCCTTGTGATGTCTCCTGAGGTAGTCGGTCAAGTCTGCACGTGACAGCTTCCTGACGTTCTCACTGGGCCCCTCCACAGGATGAGCCAGGGGGTTGCCCTGGGATGCTGTGGCATGCAGATAGTCAAAGACCACATCCCGCAGGGAAGCATCATTCTCCTGCAGCTCACGTAGGATCACATCACACTCCTTCTCAATCTGTGAGTCTTCCAGGCTAACAGTTTTGCACAATGTCTGCCAGAATTTCCACAGCTTTTGGCAAGTCCATGGACAGTGCCTTGATATAGTAATCTGTGTGTTCCCTAGTGCTGTAGGCATTAAGATGGGCTCCCATGCTCTCCACCTCTTTCTCCAGATCACCCCCAGGTCGATTCTTTGTTCCCTTGAAAGCCAGGTGCTCCAAAAAGTAGCCTGCACCATTGTTTTTTTCAGTCTTGCACGGGCTTCCAGCATCAATCCACACTCCCACCGTGCAGGTAGGCTGGGTGGACTGCTCCAAGGCCACCCGCAGTCC
>NW_006399988.1:2343697-2345427 GCF_000299155.1 Elephantulus edwardii
GCCAAGAAAACATTTCTAAACTGAAAGAATTGAAAAAACAAATACAAGGCTTGAGTTAGAATATTGAAGGATTCTACAACAAAATTTCAAATGATACCAAAGAAGCATCTAAAGAAAATGGAATGAATACACAAAGATAATTGGTTAATATGAAATAATTTCATGAAGTAGCATATGATCAAGAACCACTAGCACTGAAGGGAGAGATTCCAAGTTTCACTGACACCACTGGAAAGAAATAAGAACACAGGAATTGATATAATAGCAATTAAGGTGTTTCAAGAAGCAGATAAAACCTTGGACTGTTCACCATTCTCTGTAAACAAACATGGAAATATTTGGAAATAGGACCAACTGACTGGAAGAGATCCATATATGTGCCCCTTCCCCAAACAGGCAATTAAGCAGAATGTGAAGGTTATACAGCAATATTAATATAAATATCAATACAAGTAAAAGACTGTTTTTAAATCTTGATTATTAAAAATTGGCTGGAACAGTACCTTAATAGGAAATTTCCAGAAATTCAAACTGGATTCAGAAGAGGCTGTGACACAAGAGAGATCATTATTGATGTCAGGTGTTTCTTGACTGAAAGAAGAGAATATCAGAAAAATGTTTACTTGTGTTTTAGTAATTTTGAAAAAGCATTTGCGTGCATGGAAAAGAAATTATGATGAAGACTGAGAAGAATGGGAATCTCAGAATACTCATTGTCATACAAAAGTTATACATAGACCAAGAAGCTGATTTCTCAAGAGAACACTGTTGTTGTTAAGTGCTGTTGAGTTGCTTACAATTATAGAGACCCTATGCACAGGAGCTCTGAACCCTGCTCTATCTTGAGCCAATTTCATTGTCTCTGACACACCAATCCCATTAACCTAGTCACTGAGTCAATCCATCTCATCCAGGGTCTTCCTCTCTTGCACTGTCCCGCTACCCTTACAAGTATGATATCCTTTTCCAAGGACTGGTCCCTCTGGCCACATGACCAACATATGTGAGACAGAGCTTCAAAACCTTGCCTCCAAGGAGCAGCCTGATTTTACCCTAGCCAGGAGCAGCTTGATTTTACTCTCTCTAAGACAGAACTATTTGTTCTCTTAGCAGTCCATGATATGTTCAATAATTTCCTCCAGCATCACAACTCAAAGGCATCAATTTTTCTTCTATTAGCCTTGTTCATTGTCTAGCTCTCTGATGCACATCAAAGACTATGACCTGGATTAGGCATTGCATAGTTTAAAATTAGAAAGGGCATGCTTTGTGGTTGTGTCATTCCTCCATATCTATTAAATTTTTATACTAAGCAAACCATTTGAGAAGCTGGACTAAATAAAGAGAAATGTGACAACAGGATTGGAGGAAGATGCAGAAACATCCTGCAGTATGCAGATGACACAACCTTGCTTGCAGAAATTAAAGAAGACTTGAAGTACTTACTGCAGAGTATCAAAGACTTAGATTTAAATATAGCTTATATCTCCACATTAAGAAAACAAAAATAGTGCCACAACAAGATAAAGGTAAATAATCCAGTTGAAAAATAGGCACAGGATATGAACAGACACTTCACCAAAGAAGACATTCAGATGACAAACAAACACATGAGGAAGTGTTCAAAATCCCTGACTCTAAGAGAGATGCAAATCAAAACCACTATGGGATATCATCTCACCCCAGTAAGAATAGCAAAACTCAACAGAGAAGCAAACAACAAATGCTGG
>NW_006399988.1:2345777-2350166 GCF_000299155.1 Elephantulus edwardii
GCATAATTCCACTGTTATAAAACTGGACTGACATGGGGGTTGGGGGAAACTAAGAAAAGAGGGGATAAATAATGTACATGGCATTGAAACAGATGAGGGAAAGAACTGTATAAAAGGAATATATGATTAGGTATTATTGGTATGACAAGAGTCCAGAATACGAGATGCATAATAGAGTGGAATGGAGTGTGTGTGTCTGTCTAACAACGAAAGAATTTTATTTCCAAAGAAAAAAGCAATTTGGGGGTTGGGCAGGGTAGAAAATTTGCAACAATGAATGATGAAAATCCAAGTTCTCTATAAACTTTCATAAAATCTCAATAAATTAAAAAAAAAAAGAAAACAAAAATACTCACTATGGGACCATCAGGGCCTCTGGTGGCCTCGAGGTAAGGAGTTGAGCTTCCAACTCAAAGAAAGATACATTGTTTGAATCTACCCGCTGCTTCTTTGGAGAAAAATGGGTAATCTGCTAGGTGATTTATAACCTCTGAAAAACCACTAGTGGGTCACCTATAAGTCAGTTCTAATTCAAGGGCACATTAACTGAAACTAACTGGACCCATAAGGCAAAATCAGGATAGATGGAGAAAAGCTTGAATATGTCAATGATTTTACCTAGATCCATGATCAATACCCATAGCAGCAATAGTAAAAAAATCAAAAGACATGTTTCATTGAGGAAATCTGCTATTGAGCACTTATCCAAAGTTCTAAAAAGCAAGATGTAAATTTAAATACTAAGGTACATTTGATAACCCATGGCATTTTTAATTGTTTCCAATGTATTTGATTGTGGGGACAATAAATTAGAATAACAGAGAAGTGTTGCCTTTGAAGTGTGATGTTGGTGAAGAGTGTTGAATATACTATGAACTGTCAAAGGAAAACACATCTGTCTTGAGGGAAGTGCAACCAGAGTGTTCATGTCTGCCCATTTTTGTCAACTGAGTTGTTTAAATGAGTCTGAAAATACCTTAATTTTTACTTGAAACTTGTGCAATTCCACATAAAAGTCTAGGCTGACCACATTGTAACCACACTGAAAGTACCATCAGTTTAATTTCTCCTGTCTTAACTGTCATGGTTTCTATGACTACTCTGTATCCTCCTGTGAACGCTTGTCTCTGTATAGTAGTGTCAATTTATATTTCACAGAAAATGGATCATATGGCTTGTAGGTTAAGGCCCAGTAAGACCTGAGTATTTTGATCTTAAGGTTACTACAGTAAAAACAAAACTAATATGGGTTCTGAGAAGCTTTATTAGATTCCTCTGAAACTTGAAGTTTTGTTTGATTTTAGCTTCTGATTCAACATCATGAAAACAAAGGCAAGTTGGTTTCGACTGAGATTGAAGAGTCTGACACCTCAAGCCACTCAACCTCATATCTCAAAGGAAAAGCAAGGCACTGCCAGATGACTAAGGATGACAGAAGACTTGATGCCTTCGAACTGTAGTGTTACAACACTACACTGAACGTCCCATGAATGGCCAGGAGAATAAACAGTTTTGTCTTGGAGTGGGTGCAGCCAGAGTGCTCGTTGGAGGCAGGAATTATGAGGCTTTGCCTCACACACTTTGGGCATGCTTCTAGGAGTGAGATTTTCCTGGAAGAAGGACGTGATGCTGGGAAGAGTGGAGGGTCAGTGAAAAAAAAGAAGACCCTCAAACAGGTGGATTGACACAGTTACTGCTGCAATGGGCTCTTGTGTGTCAGGAAGTGTGAGCATGGCACAAGGTAGAAGAAGGTTCAGATCTTTTGTTCAGAAGGTCACTATGACTTGTACTCAACTCAATGGCACCTAACAACAACAACAAAAACCAGCTGCTTAAAGTCTCTGTGCCGTGCTAGTAGTTAACACATTAGGCTGCTAACCAAAAGGTAGAGGTTCTAATTCACCCAGAGACACTTATCTAGAAAGAATTGGTAGTCTACTTCCAAACAACTAGCCATAAAAACGCCTGTGGAGGCTGGTCTGATGGTAGTCAGTTATCAGAAACTATTAATGTTAGTGCAGCTAAAGTTTGTATACAATCTCCTGAATTTGACTGGCTTAAAAAAACACACACAAAACACACACACACACACACACACACACACAAAACCAAAAACAAAACTGGGTTCTTTTTTTTTTTTAACTGGCTTGCCAACTATAAAAATCAGGATCTCCTTCAGTTAGTTGGAATTGGCAAGGAAGTATGGCTTCTAGCAGATGATCAAGACCAAAACCAACTAACTGAGGGTGCTCAGATGCCAGGAGGCTTCCCTATTAGCCCATCCAGGCTGCTGACTGTTCTAAGAGCCAGAGGTATAGG
Organism: Elephantulus edwardii; assembly: GCF_000299155.1. Lineage (NCBI taxonomy): Eukaryota > Metazoa > Chordata > Mammalia > Macroscelidea > Macroscelididae > Elephantulus > Elephantulus edwardii. The sequence continues at coordinate 2,348,097 of NW_006399988.1, forward strand.
AGGAGAGCATAGTCTAATGTCCTACTGAAATGGCAGAACCGGATCCCAAATGACCATGGAGAATTAACTTATTATCTCCAAAATTCCTGACTCTTCAAGATGGGTCAAGTTATTTTATTAGTAATTATAATAACAAATTACAAATTATTACTTTTTATATAATAAAATACTAAAAGAGATTACTATCTCTCAAAGTAGTTCTAAAAAATACCTCCAAAATGAGTCTGAAGAAATGGATGGGAAGGACAAAGCTCACAGAGCCAGTTCAACCATCCTTAATTACAAGTTTTGTACCAATGTGGAGAAGGAAAAGTTAGTAGCAGATTATCCAGTAGAGCTCAATCTTGAGTCTAGTATGATAGGTATAGTAGTATGTTTGGAGGAGTGAAGGTCTGGGGGGAGGTACAACATAGTCACAGAGGCAGATCCAGAAAGGACATTTATGTCACTCCAGTTCAATCCAGCTTGGAGCATACTTCCCTGATCTAAAGCTGCCACCAACTCTCATGGTGCCCTGACTAAATTAGACAAGACATGCCTTCTGCTGACAAGGTTTAGCATAGGGAGCTTGTATAAAGTTTGGAAGCAGATTTAGCTAACTTTAACTCTTGCTTCTACCTACAAATGGAAACCCTTGTGTGGGAGATACACTGTTATATACCTTCTTTTCTGGTAAATACTAGCAGCAATTAATGATAAGAAGCTGCACTGCAATCCTGAAGGCATGCATCTGCTCTGTATTCAAATCCACCATCTGCTCTGTGGCAGAAGGATGGGCAATCTTACCCAATGAGATTAATTGCCTCTGAGAACCCATTGAAGGGTCCACTGTGGGTAAGTTCCAACTTGATGGTACACCACCACAATAGCAATAGGGAAGCAGACTGACCATCTCTCTCTAGGCACCTGTAGTTGAGGGAGTTATATAAGCCTTTGGGTCACAAGGTCCCTGGTACCAAAATCTTCTCTGTCACACACCTCTGTGTCACTCAATCCTCTGTCCCACACAATCCTCTGTGTCACACAAGGCTCTGTGTCACACAAGGCTCTGTGTCACACAAGAATCTGTGTGTGTACTGACTCCTGGAAAAGTCTCCTAGAGTGAACAGAAGTGGATTTGGGTTATTCTATGGGGTCAACTATAAATGGGGTGTTCCTTAAGAATCAAGGATGATGGAAACACATCTCACATATTTTGGTCTTGTTGTCTTTGAAGAGGCAGCAGCCCTTGAAAAAAGACATTATGCAGGGAAAAGTGAAAGGTCAACCAAGGACTGACTCAGTGGTTGTGACAATGGCTGAGAGCATTGTAGAGACAGTAGTGAGGATGCAAAGATTCTATCTTCTGTTCACATATAAGGTCACTATGAATTGTGGGCCACTCAACAGTACTAACAACATCACTGCTCCACATGCCTAGTGGCACTGTAGCTAAGTGCCAACATTTTAGTGCTTTGAACCCGTAAGCCTCTCTGGCAGGCAATTCAAATCCTCCAGCTGCTCTGCAGGAGAAAGATGGGCAATCTCTGTCCATGTGATTTCCAGCCACTGAAAACTGGCTGGAGGGAAATCTATGAGCCAGTTCTGACTTGAGAGCAATGAGTTGAGATTGAGATGTTGAGCCACTCTGAGGGAGATAGGTGTGGCAACCTGCTTCCATAAGGATTTATAACCCCATGAGGCAGCATTACTCTGCCACAGAATTGCTGTGAGTAGGAACTGACTTTGGGGTTATTGCTTTGGTTTGATAATTGGTAAGGGGCTAAAAGTTATGACTATTAAAACAGCAATAAACTATTCAGTCATGTCGTAACTATGCAATATGGAATACACGGTTCTGGTATAGATACCACCCACTGTGGCTAGTATCCCAAAAATACTGCACAGCATTGTGAGCCCTCTCAGATGCCATTCCTTACTAGCCATAAAACCTCACAGCTGAGGCTTCTTCCTGGTACAAAACAGTCCTGGGAAGCACGGCTCCATACTGATACAAGTGAGGATGGGGCCACTCTGAAGGCAGCTGAGGTTTAGTGTCAGTTTATTTTTTTTTTTTTCAATTTTTTTTTT
>NW_006399988.1:2355052-2363264 GCF_000299155.1 Elephantulus edwardii
GGGACGGGGCTTGGGCGCTGCTGGGGGTTTATGCAGCAGCACCCTGTGTGTTAAGGGTCACACAGGTGTGGGTTGCAGGGGGGGTCACACAGTGTCCGGTAGTCTTCATTCCTCTGGGGTCTCACAGTCTTCGCTCCTCTGGAGTTCCGTGGTAGGTGGCTGGCTGTTGTTCTTCCCGGGTCTCTTCCAGGTCCCTCTAGCGGCGTTCCCCCGTCTGGCGGCGGCGTTTCCCCATCTGGTGGCGGCGTTCCCCGGTCTGCCGGCCTCACCCTCGCGCTGCGTCGCCCTCGCGCTGTGTCGCCCTCGTGCTGCGTTCAGTTTATTTTCTAATTAGATTTACAAATTCAGTTTGCTTCATAGCTGAACCAACAAGAAATGAGGACACAAAACAAAGAAATGTTGGACAGATGTCTCAAAAGCATAAAAGATTCAAGGCAGGTCTCAGCCATCTAACCCCAAAGACATCACTCAGCCTTGTTGAGAATCTTGGGCTCAAGTGGTCCACTTCTAATAGGTGCACCAGCCTACTTATGCTAACAAGACAAATCAAAGTCCTGTACCCTAGATTGTGCAAGCTTAAGCTCAGTACTCAGGTCCTTTGCAAAGCTGGTATACATGAATGTTCCTCTCTCCACAGCTCCGGCTCCTGTATGAATGCAATCCTGTTGCCTACATCATTGAGCAGGCTGGAGGTGTGGCAACCACAGGTACTCAACCCGTGTTGGATGTGAAGCCTGAGAGCATTCACCAGCGAGCCCCCCTCATCCTCGGATCCCCGGAGGATGTGCAGGAATATCTCGCCTGTGTGAAGAAGAACCAAGCAGGCAGTTAGTGATGTAACCTAGTAGTTCTCTTCTACCCTGTGCCAAGAACTCCAAATGAATAAGCAAAGATGGGATGATGAGAATGCAAAGCATAAACCCCAATCACATACAACAACCAGCCCTGCCAGTCCAAGGCCCACTTGCCAGAGGCTAAAAATTGTCAAGGGCTGAAAATAAAAATCCACATGTGAATAGCAGTACTGTTTTCTTTTGTCATGAGTTGTAGCAAATGAGATTATAATTCCAAACCTCTTAAACTAGTGTGGAGTCTCTAGGTGGTGAAAAGGGTTAATGTACTTGGCTGCTAAAAAAAGGTTTCAAGTTCAAGCCCAGTCAGTGGTGCCTTGGGAGAAAGGCCTGCAAATCCACACTGGACAATCAACCCTCGATCCAGACGGAGCACAATTCTACTCTCAAATTCACGGATTGTCATATGTCAGAGGCAGGTGGTGAACCCAGCATCAAGTGTGGACTAAAAGCAGCTGGAATGCTCTTTGGAGGCAAGAATGATGAGGCTTTGTCTCACATACTTTGGGCGTATTGCTAGGAGGTGCTATTCCTCGGAGAGAGACATGATGTTGGGAAGGATGGAGGGTCGGCAAAGGAGAGGAAGACCCTCAACTAGGAGGATTGACAAAGTGATTGCTGCAATGGGCTCTTACGCATCAGGAAGTGTGAGGATGGCACAGGATAGAACTAGGTTCAGATATTTTGTTCACAGTGTTGTTATGAGTCGTACTAGACTCAATGGGACCTAACAACAACATGGCTCTAATCCACCAGCTGCTCCGGGGGAGAAAGTTGGGAAATATACTTTCTTGGGAATTACAGCCTCTTAAATACCCCTGGAGGATCAGCTATGAGTCTGTTTCCACTGGACAGTACACAACATTTTGTTTTTATGAAGCAGTAAAGAATGGCAAAGATGAAAGATTTTATTTTTTTCTCCTGTGAAATTATTGCTCATTTTATTTGCTTACTGACCTATTTGAAATAGTCCCGTTAAGTAATAAACTGGAATTTTATATTGTTCAGTTGTTCTGGGATAAAAAAGAATATGGATCCATGTTGATGATTTTTTATTTCTTATGAAGTATGTTGTTGTTATATGCCATGATGTCACTTGGGACTCATAGTGACCCTTTGTTCAAGAGCTCTCAACCTTACTCTATCCTGTGACAATCTTATTGTCTCTGACACATTTGCCCCCATTGCCCCAGTGACTTGATTGACTCATCAAGGCTCTTCCTCTCCTGCGCTGTCCCTCCACTCTCCCAAGCATGATGTCCCTCTCCAAGGACCAGTCAACCCTTCCTTCTAACAGGCTCAAAGTATGTTAGACGAAGTTTCAGAATCCTTACCTCCAAGGAGCAGCCTGCTTTCACCCTCTCTAGGATGAACCTGTTTATTCTCCTGGAAGTACAGCACCACAGTTCAAATGTATCAATTTTCTTTCTATCGTCTCTAGTCATTGTTCACCTTTCTGATGCATAGCATGCAATTGCGAAGACTATGGTTTGGATCAGGTGCACTTTAGTATCGTGCCTGACATCATTGCTTTTCAGTACCCTGGAGAGATCTCTGACAGCCAACTTTCCCAATGTAATTTATCTCTTGATTTCCTGGTGGTTGGTACCAAGACTGTTGACAATGGTGCCAAGCAAACTAAAACTGTTAACAATCTCAATCTCTTCACCATCCATACTGATGCTGCCAATTGGTCCAGTGGTGAGAATCTTTGTTTTCTTAATGTTGAGCTTCAACCCATATGGAAGGCTGCAGTCCTTGACCTTCTGCAGCAAGCTCTTCAGGTCCTCCTCAGTTTCAGCAAGCAGGGTTGTGTCATCTGCATAATGCAGGTTATTGATGAATCTTCCTCCAATTCTGATGCCACATGCATCCTCAGACAGCCCATCCTTCTGGATGATTTATTCTACATATAGATTGAAAACTTATGAAGACAGCATACAGCCCTGGTGTACACCCTTCGTGATTTTGAACCATGCAGTGTCTCCTTGCTCTGTTCTGATGACTGCCTCTTGGTCCAAGTATTGGTTTCGCATAAGCACAATTAAATGTTCTGGGATTCCCCTTCTTCTCAAAGTCAGTCACAGTTTGTTGTGATCCACACAGTGGAAGGCCTTTGCATAGTTAATGAAACACAGATAGACATTCCTCCGGTACTCTTTGTTTTCATCCAAGACCCATCTAACATTAGCTATAATATCCCTAGTACCATGGCCTCTTCTAAACCTGACCTGCACATCTGGTAGTTCACTGCTGACGTGCTGCTCCCGTCGTTTTTAGATAAATTTCAGCAGAATCTTTCTTGCATGTGATATTAATGATCTGTTTTCCACATTCTGTTGCATCACCTTTCTTTGGAATGGGAACAAATATAGATTTCTTCCAGTCAGTTGGCCAGGTAATTGTCCTCCAGATTTCTTGATACAACTTAGGGAGGGCATCTAGGGTAACATTTGTCAATTGGTATGTTGTCAATTCCTGGAGCCTTGTTTTTTTTCCAATTCTTTCAAAGCAGCTTGTATTTCTTTCATGATCTCAGGCTCTTGCTCATACGTTGTTTCATGAAATTCCTCTGTGTCAGCTAATTCCTTCTGGTACAGTGACTCTGTATAGCATTTCCTAGTGAAAGGGGCTTTTTATGTTTGGGGTTTTATTTTTAAATGAAAGTTTATAGAGACTTAGGGTTTCCCATCATTCATTGTTGCAATTTTCTCCCTGTCCACCCTCACCCCCCCAATTCACTCTTCTCCTTGAAAAGAAAAAGAAAAACTCTTTCATTGTTATGCAATCCCTCCCCTCATGTCCACTCCACTATGCATAGTCAAAGTTTTAAAAGTTGAAAGGCTACCAGAGGGGAAAAACTCAAATCTACTGAAATAAATATCATAAAAGTGACAAGACTGTACCTGTCAAAGTGGAGACATCAAAAGAGCTGGAGAAGCAAAGTCTTCCTGCCCAGCTCTTGTGCTCCACACTTACTCCCAAGCAGGCTCACTTTCCTCTTATCACCACACTAATGCCTCAGAAGAGTATTACTCTTTTGAAGTAAGTATTGAATCAGAAATCTCATAGTTATTAATTTCTGCTATTTTGATTGACCTTGTTACAGAAAAGAAATAACTTGGATGATTAATAACTGTTTGGAAAAAGTGATCACTTTACATAAAGCCAGATGGTAAATAGAGTTAATATTTGAAAAAGAAATTCCTAGTTTTATTAATTACTTCACATTGAATTCTCCTCTTTGGTGGATTTTTTTGAATCTATTCTAGAAATTTTTTCTCTTAACTGGGTGTGGTTGTGATGTGTGAATCTAGAATCTCAATTTAGCAGAAGTTTCCATGGCTGGGTCAGAGGGGATGGAGGGAAGGAGGAAAAGATGGAGGAAGGGTGGGTGGGAGGGAGAGAGAGAGAGAGAGAGAGATCTCCAGAGATTGAGAAGGGAGAACTCATATTAGGAAAATTCCTAGATAAGGAGTTGTGCTGCCAACCCAAAGTGAGGTGGTTCAAATTTACCAGCTAACCTGCAGAACAAAGAAGGGCAATCTCCTCCTGTGTGTTTTACAGTCCCTGAAAACCTGGCGCATCAGCCATGAGTTGATTTTGTTTTGACAACAATGAATTTGAGTATATAAGGGGAAAATAAAGTTAGATTTCTAAGACATATCACAGATATCAAGAATTCATCTTTTAAAAATCCATAAAAGATAAAGGAGAGGGAGTTTATGTTCTTAAATATTTTTGATTGTTGTTTTAGATGCCATTGAGTTGAATATGACTCATAGTGACCCTCTGAACAGCATATCTGAACCTTACCCTATCCTGTGCCATCCTCACACTTTTTGACACACTAGATAGAGCCCATTGTGACAGTCACTGTATCAGTCTACCTGGTTAAGGTTCGTCCTCTCCTTCATCAACCCTCCAACCTTCCAAGCATTATGTCCTTCTCCAAGGAATAGCCACTCCTACCTAGCAACAATGTCAGTTGGAGACCAAGCTGTGCCTGATCCAGGCCATGATATTCACAGTTACTTGTTATACATCTGAAATCAGGGCAAAAACTAAGGATAACAGAAGAAGAATCAATGCCTTTGAGTTGTCCTGGAGAAGAGTGTTGAACATACTGTGGACTGCCAGGAGAAAAAAAATAGATCTGTCCTAGAGAGGGTGAAAATGGGCTGCTCCTTGGAAGCAAAGATTTTGAGGCTTTGTCTCACATATTTTGGGCACACAGCCATGAGGGACCAATCCTTGGAGAGTGACATCATGTTTGGAATTGTGGTGAGAGGGATAGGGCTGGTTTCAGAGCTAATGTACATAGGGTCGTTATGAGCCGACTTGCAGGCAGCTCAATGGCTCCTAACAACAACAAGCTATATGCCTGAAGTACGTGAGAAGAAGCCTCATCATCCTTGCCTTCAAAAAGCACTCCAGCTACACACTCTCCAATACATATTTGTTTGTTCATTTGACAGTTCATGGACATTTCAGTGCTATTCTCCAACATGACAGCTCAAAAGCATCTTCTTCTGTCACTCTTAACTATTGTCCATCACTCAGATGCATAACAAGTGATTGGAATGACCATGGCCTAGATCAGATGCACCTTAGTTCTCAAACTGACATAAGTACTCCTCAATAATTTGGAGAGGTCTCTAATTGCAGACTTCCTAGTGAATGTGTCTCCTTATTTCCTGACTGCTGGTACTAAGGGTATTAATTGTGTATCCAAGTAAGATGACACCATTGACAGTTTCAATCTCTTCACCATTTACCATAATGTTGCCTATTGGTCCCGTGGTAAGAATCTTTGTTTTCATGAGATATAATTGAGATATAATTCATGTTGAAGGCTGCATTCCTTGATCTTCTACAATAAGTACTTCAAGTCCTTCTCATTTTGAGCAAGCAAGGTTGTGTCATTTGCATAGCACAGGTTCATTCCTTTTCATAGAGTCCAGTTTCTCAAATGATTTGCTCAGCATACAGATTGAATAAATATGGAGAAAGATTATCACGCAAGGAAACCAGACTATCCTGATGTCCTGACATTTGAGTCAGCATCAGAGAGAAGGTGGTAGCCAGGTAGAAATCTGGGGGCAAGCCTCACAGGCAGAGGAGACTGCAAGTAGATAACAATTGCAAGCATATGGAAAAGCCTCTATTCGAATTATAAAGCATTTCTCTTCTGTTGTTGTTGTTATGTGCTGTCACTTGTGACTCATAGTGACACTATGTACCACAGCCCTAAACTTTGCTCTGTCCTGTGCTGATCGCACTGTCTCCAATACACCCATCCCAATTACCCCAGTCACTGAATCAACCCACCTCATAGAGGGCATCCCCTTATGCGCTGTCCCTCCACCCTACCAAGCATGATGTCCCTCTCCAAGGACCAGTCCCTGCTTACAACATGTCCAAAGTATGTTAGACGAAGCCCCAGAATCCTTACCTCCAAGGAGCTGCCCAATTTAACCCTCCCCAGGATGAATCTGTTTGTTTTCCTAGCAGTCCATGGTACCCTCAATACTCTTCTCCAGCACCACAGCTCAAAGGCATCAACTCTCCCTCTATCCTCCCTAGTCATTGTCCAACTCTCTGATGCATAACAAGTGATAGCAAAGACCATGGCCTGTATCAGACACACCTTAGTCTCCAGATACACACGACTGCTCTTCAGTACTTTGGAGAGGTCCCTAACAGCAGACTTTCCCTTGGCAATACATTTTTTAATTTCCTGGCTACTGGTGCCAAGAGAGTTGACTGTGGAGCCAAGCAAACTAAAGCTATGAACAATCTCAGTCTCTTCACCATCCATCCTGATGCTGCCAATTGGTCCAGTAGTGAGAATTTCTGTCTTCTTGACATTGAGCCTCAATCCATGTTGAAGGCTGCAGTCCTTGCCCCTCTGCGGCAAGTGTTTCAGGTCCTCCTCAGTTTCAGCAAGCAGGGTTGTGTCATCTGCATAATGCAGATTGTTGATAGATCTTCCACCAATCTTGACCCCACATTTCTCCTCTTAGAGCCCAGCCTCCCAGATAATCTGTTCTGCATACAGATTGCAAAGGTATGAAGACAGGACGCATCCCTGGTGTACACCCTTCCCAATTTTGAGCCATGCAGTGTTTTTCCTTGCTCTTTTCTGACGACTGCCTCTTGGTCCAAGTATAGGTTTCACATCGTAATCAATTGTAAGTAATATTAAAATATAAAAATAATACAAAATGTTAAATAAACAGAAAAGAATATAAATATTGAATTATCTGATAAAATTATAATGATCAAATATATAAATTGTAATTGTGTTTTAAATAAAATTATGTATTAATGAAATTTTAATTACAGTGTCATAAAAGAAATATATATGTGTAAAAAATCATATAATATGTGATTTCTAAAAGAAACAAATACACAGATATGAAAAAGAAATTCATGGGACAAAATATTCCCCAAGTCTTCCATAGAACGAAAATGAGATGTCACATGAACTGCAGGTTATTATTAACTCCATTTCCTCACATTGGACTACAATATGAAAACACAAAATTTCCTCAGGAAATAGCATAAAACAAAGGGCAGGTAACTGTCCCTTTTAGAAAGAAGAGATTGTTCTGAGAGATCACGATTTCTCTGCCAAAAATACCAAATATATTTCCTATCATGTTTTAAGGTATCCCTTTCCAGAACAATATTTTTACCAACATAAGTATTAAGTATTAAAATATTATTTGCATCATGCTGTTGTTCTCCCTTACAGAAAAAACAAAAATATTTGATATACCTAGATGAACAAGGGGTATTGTTGCCAACATCAGCTTTTCTGAACCAAATATATACCTGCTTATGTTTTATTGATCATGAAAAGGCATTCAAATGTGTAAATCATAACAAATTATTGATAACATCACAAAGAATGTGACATCCAGAATGCTTAATTGTGATAATGAGGAACTTGTACACAGACCAAGAAGAGTTCATTTAAACAACACATAAAGATACTCCATGGTATGAAATCAGAAAAGGTGTGTATCATGGCTGTAACCTTTTATCACACCTGTTTGATCCCAATGAGAAGCAAATAATCCAAGAAACTGGCCTACATGAGAAAGAAAAAATGTGGCATCAAGACTCGAAGAAGACTGATCAACAACTTATTTTACATAGATGATACAGCCTTGTTTGTAGTAAATGAAGACCTGAAGCATTTTTTTTTTTTCATTTTTTCTCTATGCTCTATTAATAGAAATGATTGTCAAAATATGACACACATGCAATCCTAATAGCTTCTTTTTTATCTTTTTTTTAATTAATTTAGTTTGTTTATTTTTCATTTCAATGAACATCTACAGAGATTTTGG
>NW_006399988.1:2363364-2368317 GCF_000299155.1 Elephantulus edwardii
TACCCCCAAATATAATCCACTCTGCAACCCTCATTGCGTACTCCTACGATAAAAATAATGCCCTAAAATATAATACTTTTAGACTATTCTCTCCCCCATATACTTCAATGCCGTAAACATATTTCATCCAGTTTCTGAAGCATTTATTGTAGAAAATCAAAGACAACTGCCTTCAGTATGGATTACATACCAACATAAAATAAAGTCCTTAACACTAGACATATAGGGAGCATCATGATAGATTTAAATTGTCATTATTCATTTTACTTAGATCCACAATCATAATCAATTGTTGTTAGGTGCTGTCAAATTGAGCATGACTCATAGCAACCCTATGAAAAACAGACTTGAACCCTGACCTATCCTGTGCCATCCTCATCTTCTCTTACACATTTGAATCCACTGCAACAGTCAGTGTGTCAATACGTGTTGTTAGTGATCTTCCTTTCCTTTGCAGAGCCTCCATCTTTCCCAGCCTGATGTACCTCTCCAAGGAATAACTTCACAGGTACATGTCCCAAGTATGAGAAACAAAGTTTTGTCATCTTTGCCTCCAAGGAACATTCTGACTGCACTTTCTCCAAAACATATCTGTTTGTTCTTTTGGCAGTCCCTGGAATATTTAGTCATCTTCTCCAGCACCATAACTCAAAGGCTCAATTATTTTTCTGTCATCTTTACGATAGAGATAATTGAGAAGGCCTGCTTTAGGCTCCAAACTGATGCCATTTAAATATTTAAGTGTTTTGAAGAGGTCCCTGATAGTGGACTTGCCCAGTGCAATATGTCTCTTGATTTTCTGACTGCTGGTACCAAGGGTGTTGAAAAGCAAAATGAAATCAGTGTCAGCCTCAATTTTATCTCCATCTGTCATGATGTTGGCTGTTGACCCAATAGTGAAAACTTTGTTTTCTTGATGCTGATACGTAATCCATACCAAAGAATATCGTTTTTGGTATTCTGCAGCAAATGTTTCAAGTCCCACTCACTTTCACTTTCTGTAAACAAAGTTATGCTATCTGCATAAAGCACATTGCTAATGAGTCTTCTTTCAATTGTGATGCAATATTCCTTATCATAGAGTCCAGCTTCTTGAATTATTTGCTCAGCATACAGATTGAGTAGGTATGGGGAAAAGATACAGTCTGATGTACACTCATCCTGATTTTAAACCACATAGTGCTCCCTCGTTCTGTCCAGACAACAGTTCCTTGATCTAGGTATATATTTCTTATGAATATTATTAAGCATTTTGGGATTCCCATTCTTCTCAATATTAGCCATAATCTACTATGATTTACACAGTCAGATGCTTCTGCTTAGTCAATAATAAATAGAAATTCTTCCGATATTCTCAACTTTTAGCCAGGCTCCATCTAATTTCAGCAATGATATCTCTGTTGTTACTGTTTCTTTTAAACCTAGCTTGAACTTCTGGTAGTAGTTCTCTGTCAATGTACTGTACTAGCTATTTTTATATTATCTTCAGCAATATTTTGCTTTCATGTGATATTAATGAATTCTAGAATTTTCATATTCTGTTGGGTCACCATTCTTGGGAATGGGAACAAATATAGATCTCTTCCAATTAGTCAGCAAGGAGCTGTCTGACAGACATTTTCTGACATAGAAATAGGGCACATTCAGGGCTGCATCTATTTAAATAGAGCATGTCAATTGATATTCCATCAATTCCTAGAGCCTTTTTGCCAATGTTGTCAGTGCATCTTGAACTTCATCTTTAGTTACCATTGACTCTTATTCATATAGTACTTCCTGAAATTTTTCAATGTCAATTAATTTTTTTCCCAGTAAAATGAGTGTGTATTCCTTCTTCTTTTAATGCTTCTTGCGTCATACAAGATTTTCCCCACATCATTTCTCAATATTGCAACTTGAGGCTTGAATTTGTTTTTCAGTTTTTTTCAGCTTGGGAAATGCGAGCATGTTTTTCCTTTTTAATCACTGGCTCTATCTTTTTGAACATTTTGTTATGTTTTGCTTTGCATTCTTGAGTGACCCTTTGAACAAAAAAGTTGGAAACAATGAGGAAGTAATGATAATCAGGAAGTATAGACTTGGTTACCGAAATGAGGGAGGAGATAGAAGACTGAATTTTGTTTTTTGGGATTTTAAAAAAAAATTTCTATTCATTCATTTTTTACATTTTCCTCCCTGCCCACCCCCTGCACATTTCACTTTTCTCTTGGAAAAAAGAAATTCTTTCATTGTTGTACAATCCTCCACCCCAGTCTACTTTACTATGCAATGCTTATTCTGGACTGTTGTCATGCAAATAATATTTAATCATATATTCCTTTTAAGCAGTTTTTTTTCTTCACATCTGTTTCAATGCAGTGTACATTATTTATCCTCTCTTTTCTTAGTTTACCCCAACCCTGATGTCAGTTCTGTTTTTTAACAGTGGCATTTTGTAGTATTTGTCCTTTTGTGACTGAGATATTTCACTCAGCATAATGTCCTCCAGGATCACCCATTTTGTATAATATAATTATAATTGATATGATATGATATGATATGATATGATATGATATGACATAACAACATAATACTTGAGTTCCTTGTTTTGCAGTGCTACATAATATTCCATTGTATGAATATACTACAACTTCTCTATCCATTTGTTTGTTATGGACACTTGGGTTGTTTCCATCTCTCTGCTATTGTAAACAATGCACAAAGAATACGCATATGCATATATCTGCTTGGGTGGCAGTTCTGGTTTCTTTAGGGTATATTCCCAGTGGTATTTCTATTTTCACCCTTCTGAGAAAATGCCATACTGCCTTCCAGAGAAGTTGACCCATTTACACTCCCACCAATAGTGAATAAGGATCCCAGTTTCTTCACAACCTTGCCAGTATTTGCTGTTTGCTGCTCTGTTGAATTTTGCTGTTGTTACTGGGGTGAGATGATATATTTGTTTTGATTTGCATTTCTCTTAGAGCTAGGGATTTTGAACATTTCTGCTTGTGTTTGTTTGCCATCTGAATGTCTTCTTTGGTGAGGTGTCTGTTCATATCTTGTGCCCATTCTGTGATTGGGAAGATTTAATTTTGTGTGCTCAATTATTTATTCATAGAAAACACCTTTTATAAAAATCACAAAAGGTGACTTTATACATGGACTTCACCTAATAGGCTGAACAGAAGAAGTGCAGAATAAATATTCAAAACCAGACCAGGTGCTGTTTGTGGAACAGGCCATCAATTACTCATATGAAAACTCAAAGTAAAGCTCAAAAAATGAAAACTAGTCCACAGGAACCATAATATGACCTTAAGTCTGTCCCAGCTGAATTTAAGAATCATCTCAAGAACAGATTTGAGACACTTAACAGCAATAATTGAAGACCAGAGGAAATGTGGGATGATATCATCCTATAAGAGAGAAAAAGATCATTACAAAGACAGAAGATAAAGAAGAAAAAAAACCCCACCAAAAATAGATGTCAAAACTAATTATGAAAATTGCATTAGAGCGTTGAGAAACCAAATTAAAAGATGCCAATGTAAAAGAGCTGAACAGAACATCCATTTTTGTAACAGTCAAAACTCAAAAGACACTAAAACTTCCTTGGGGAAAGGTCCTTCTATTTAAGGATCCTTGCTTCCACTGCTGCAGGGCTATTCCAGGTGACAAATAGGACAAGAAAATTTGGGAGAGAGATCTACAAGCAGGGAAAAGACTTTCTTAGCTTTCTGCAAGGAGAGCTGACTTGAGAACCAGCCCTGATCTCGTGCCACTCCAGAGAAAGAAAGACATTAAGTTTCAGGAGACAAGGCATCACAAGGTGAGACACTTTTCCCCAGATCCAACACTTAGGTGTGCCCGGGGTCGGGGGGGGGGGGGAGAATACAGGACAAAACTTCCTTGAAGATGTTGTTGTTTGATGCCGTTGAGTAGTAGATGACTCATAGCGACCCTATGAACGAATGACCTGAGCACTGTTCGTACATAGAGTTTCAGGAGGTAAGCCATTTCGGAAGTAGATGCCGCTCCTGCTTCCAGTCCTTGAAGATAGGCCCCTCCATTTGGTTATTTTTGCCTCTGCCACTATGGGTGCTAAACAGGACAAGAGTTTGGGACAGAGAGCTACAAGCAGAGAAAAGATGTTCTCATCTTCAGCTGGCATGTTGAGCTGCAAGAAAAGACAGAAAATGCTCGAGTGGAGCATTTAATCTTGCACTACTCAACCACTCCATAGAGAAAAGAGAACAACAGAATTTGGGAGAGGGAATTATATTACGATGAGATTCCTGTAGGGTTGCAGTGTAGACCAGAGATCTCTAACCATAAGGACTTTAGAAAAGGCAAATTTTCCCAGGAAGGACTTTTAGTTGAGTGAGAGGCTCACTCCATAGATTGAATATTTTAAGCTGGCAACTAATCAACATTATAAAAACAAAAACAAAACAGCTATCAACAACTTACACAGATACAATAGGAATGGCCTAATACTTACAAGAAACTTTACATAAAGTCAAGAAAGCAACAGACCACTTCAAACACTGTGCAAAATCAAACTGAGCTTTCTAAAAGCAGAGAATATTACAGACCCAATAGATACACCAGAGTCAAGAAGGCGGAAGATATATGTTGATAGGGACGCATGCAAATAGCTGTGGAAGAAAGTAAAAATAGTAGAAGAAACAGTGGAAGCCAAAATAAGTGAAATAAATACCCTAAAGGTAGAGAAACAGAAGAAATATATTGTTGCACAGTTATTTGAAAAACTAGAGAACATGTAAATGATGAAAGAAGCAATGGAAACCACTAAGAAAACAAATACTCCAGAGACAAGGAGCCAAAAGAAATACACCAAAAAGGAGAAACGGCCTGCACGCGCCGCAGCCAGGCGAGCACCTTCTCCGGAGCCACCGGCCCGCAAGGCCCTCTGCACCTCGGACAGCGGAGCGGCCTGGAGCCGGC
>NW_006399988.1:2369160-2372324 GCF_000299155.1 Elephantulus edwardii
AGCTAGACAACCAGTACGCTGTGCTTGAAAATCAGAAAAGCAACCCCACACAGTACAATTAAGGATGGTCTTTGCTAACAACCCTCCTAAGGTAATTACACTCCAGCGAACCACTATGAGCAGCCAGTCATCGTCTCATCTCAGCTGGACCCACAGCTGCGATGCAGACCACTCTCTAAGTAATTGGCCCTATTGCACTTTGAAAGTTTCCGGTGTCACTACTGCTCTCTCTGTGTATTGGATCTAGGGGGGAAATTCTCATTGTGATACTCCATCGAGCAGTGTTCTTTACAACACCCGACCAAACCAAAACCTGCAGCCCGTGGTCATTTGAGTATCTCTCTCTGTTCGGACACTGAGCTTTCGTAAGGGTTGACTACCTCAGATTTGCTGCACTCACTGTGGACTCCACGTGGATTACAACTTCCGGACAAGAAGGTGATGATGTCCAGTAATTGTCGATGCGGAACTTGAAACCAGCTCTACTGGATTCCTAGCAAATCCGACAGAAAGTCAGCCATGTGGGTTCTGATCTGCTGTAAAAGACGAAGATTTAAGTGACCTTATGTAACCTGCCCTGTGCCCCATCCTTGAGTACTTTCTGTCGAAGGCTGTGGCTGCGTTAGACTACTGGAAGGAACGTGCTGCTCTCCAAAAGACTGACGTGTTCAGACCATCTGCATAGGGCTGTGATTTAGACTTTACACCATAAAGCTGTATTGAAGTAACCACAAATTCAACCATGCTTGAGTCGCCGAAGGAGGGAATGGGTTGGGGTAATTTTGTTTCTTCTAGTAATCTTTTTATATGGGTAGTGCTTTTTCTATGTTTTACAAGTAAGTCCTTTTTTTTCTGCTTTGCTTTGACTCGGTATGTTTTTTTGATAGAGCATATTGTTTGGTTGGTTAAGCAACCTAAAATATGCATTAGGATTTTGAAGTGTTTCATGAATTTGCCAATCCTTAGACTAGAACCAAAAAGCCTTTGATTAAAAGGATGGTGGTTGGGGGTAAGGGGTTCCTACTTCAGGTGCTGTTAAAGTCTTAGTTGGGTCTCAGTTGTGTGGGAAATGGCAGGCTGAAGCTTTCACTTAACTGTTGAGCAAACCTCGCCTCACCATTTTCATTTCATGAATCTCGTGGGATCTTTTTTACAAGAAATCCAGATCCCACACTTGTCCCCATCTCTCTAAGGTTCTTGACAGTCTGTAGATGCAGCACTTGTCTCAGCTAAGTGCTGTTACCAGCCTTTTGAGTATGTCTTTCTGTTGTTCATTTAGGGGGTCAGGGACAAAAGACAGGTAATGTAGCACTTCTGGTTTTGATTATTACACCTTCAACTATTTTGATTCGAATTTTTTTAAGCCCTTAAAAGGGATTTGAAGAAACTACCCAGGGTTTTGTCTTTTTGGTTCAATAGAAAGATTTCACAGTGATATGGTACCACTTTGAAGGGGAGAGTCTGTGTTTCTCTGTGATAAATCCCTTTGCCAAATGTAGGAGTTGCAGACTTGTTACTGGCAAGAGTGAAGAAAGTGGGTGAGCACAGCTATCCTGATCAGGGAGCAATTTTTAATAGTTCAGTCTAGATAAAAAGTGTTAATGCAGGAATTAAACACTGAGGAGATCTATAGAATCTCCTGAAAGGACCTGCCAACTATTTCTGGGCAATAGTGTTGCCACTACTTGAGGTAGCAGACAGGCTACCTGCTTTCTGAGGTGTTGAGGTGAGTAGCTGAGCCAAGGGGAGGTTGGTTGATTAAGAGAAACAAGGGGT
The DNA here is from genome assembly GCF_000299155.1 of Elephantulus edwardii. Classification (NCBI taxonomy): domain Eukaryota; kingdom Metazoa; phylum Chordata; class Mammalia; order Macroscelidea; family Macroscelididae; genus Elephantulus; species Elephantulus edwardii. The sequence goes on from NW_006399988.1 coordinate 2,370,937, forward strand.
TCTTGATTAAACGGAATACTTTTTTTTGGAACCAAAAACCTTAACTAGTAATCTCTTGGTCATTGAGCCAAAAATTTTCCCTGGAAAGAATGCATCTCTTCCATCAAAATCTTCCTGGGAGTTACATAACAAAGGAATGAACTGAGATGAATGTGTGGAAGTGTTATTTAATGGTATAGTGTACTAGTAATTAAAGACTTGCAGCAGATTTCAAATCCCAACTCTTGATAAAACTTTTTAAAGATTGTGAAGTTATCAAAATGCACATGAATCAAGTTTTATAATACCGTATGATGGGTACATGAAGCAGTCCATTGTACCATTTCTTTCTTTGAATTCTCAGGCATGGTTTTGGCAATGCAAGAATTCTGTAACAGTAACAAATTCAATAAAAGGAAATCTATGTAAAAAAAAGGAGAAACACACAACTAGGGAAAAGAATGCAAGAGATGGAAGAATTTAGACTATAGCTAAAGAGGTACAGAATTTAAAAATTCATCAGAAGTTAAAGAAGGTATAGCCAATACAGTATTGGAAATAAGAGAAAGGCCAAAAAAATGCAGTTCAGAACATTAAAATAGAAATGGAGGAAGTGTCCAACTTGTGGGAGGGGCCAAAAAGTAAAACAGAAGAGATGGAGCAGAGAGAGTCAGTGATCTGGAAGAGAAGAACTTCAGGAGAAAAATAATAAAAGAAAAACCAGAGGTGAGACATGAAAATGAAGAAAACATTAGAATTATATGAGATTACATCAAAAGGAACAATATACATATGATTGACATTCCAGAATACGAAAGGGACAGAGAAATCACTGAGAAAATTGTGGAAGGCATATTAGAAGAAAATGTCCCGGTATAATAAAGAATGCAGAAATCCACATTCAAGAAGTTCATCATTGTCTGCTACAACTGCAGGTCCCGACTACAGTTCCCAGAGGTCTGTGGGGAAACGCCATCTTTGTAAACTTGGACTTTGCTGGGAGATCTGCAAGGACACCAGAGGCAGTTCCAGGCTGGGGCTTGTGACCCAGGCTTCCTGTCTGCTACAACTGCAGGTCCCGACTACAGTGCCCAGAGGTCTGTGGGGAAGCACCATCTTTGTAAACTTGGACTTTGCTGGGAGATCTGCAAGGACAGCAGAGGCAGTTCTAGGCCGGGGCTTGTGACCTAGACAGCCCACACACACTTAGGCCCGAGGGCCATATTTGCCACATCTATAAGATTTATCAACCTCCCCTAAAATACTCATGTACCATTGAGGATTAAGTTACATGGGGAATCAAACTGGATTCTGGCCTGAGTATGTAGGGCCCACTAACTTAAACAACAGGGAGATCCTGAGCATCTCCAAAGAGTGGGGAAGCTATTCCAGAAAGGGAACAACAGACT
>NW_006399988.1:2373289-2374593 GCF_000299155.1 Elephantulus edwardii
AGGAGAGAATACTAAAAGCAACGAGAGAGAAACAAAGAGTGACCTATAAGGGAGAACAGATAAGATTAACTGCTGATTTCTCAGCAGAAACCATGCGAGCAAGAAGAGAGTGGAATGGCATATATAAAACACTTAAAGAACACAACTTTCAACCAAGAATACTGTATCCTGCAAAACTGTCCATCAAGTATGAAGGAGGGATTAAAATATTCCCAGAAATTCAAAACCTAAAGGAGTTCGTAAAAACAAGACCAACCATACAGGAAACACTGAGAGACGTCTTAGAAACAGAGATGCCACAGAAAACAGGATGGACCAAAGTAACTAGCAATAACACCAAAAAGAATTGAACAAAATGACAGCAATAAAACCCTACGTCTCAATAATTACACTGAATGTGAATGGATTGAATGCACCACTGAAGAGAAAAAGAGTAGCAGATTGGATTTAAAAACAAAATCCATCAATATGTTGCCTACAAGAGACACAGCTGAAAAATGGAGATAAAGAAAGACTAAAAATTAAAGGATGGGACAAAATATGCCAAGCAAATGGCAACCAAAAAAAAAAAAACCAAAAAAAAAACAGGAGTAGCGATACTAATTTCTAATAAAATAAATTTCAATGCAAAAACCATCACAAAGGACAAAGAAGGTCACGACATAATGCTCAAAGGGTCAATAGAACAAGAAGATATATCAATATTGAATATCTATGCACCAAATGAAAGACCTGCAAGATATATAAAACACACATTAACAAAGTTGAAAAAGGAGATAGATAACACTACTATAGTACTTGGAGACTTCAATACACACCTTTCAAGAAAAGATAGAACTACTAAAAAGAATCTCAACAAAGATACTAAAGAATTAAACCACACAATTAACGAACTCAATCTCATAGATATTTACGGCTAATGCACCCCAAAAAAGCACAATATACCTTCTTTTCCAACGTGCATGGAACGTTCTCCAGAATAGACCCCATTCTAGGTCACAAGGCAAGCATGAACGGATTAAAAAACATAGAAGTTATACAAAGTATTTTCTCAGATCACAATGCCACAAAATTAGAAATTAATAACAAGAGAATAAAGGAGAAAAAACCATACATTTGGAATCTGAACAACAATTGCTTGAACACGACTGGATACAAGAAGAAATAAAAAATGAAATTAAAAAGTTTCTTGAAACAAACGACAATGAAGACACTACTTACCAAAACCTCTGGGAAACAGCCAAAGCCATAATCAGAGGTCAGTTTATAGCAATTAGCAAACACATCAAAAGGCAGGAAAAATT